>NC_054756.1:7592511-7915011 GCF_018143015.1 Lytechinus variegatus | reverse complement strand
AATAAAAGAAATGAGTATCTTACTGAAATCCCTTTACATTAGTTTTAACACGTATAAGCCTCAGACAGTAATTTTTCAAGATGGCGGTTGGCGGCCATCTTGGATTTTATCTGAAGATTATCCTTTGTGCAAAATAACTACATGAATTGAATCAACATACCTAATGACTCATGAATAGAGTTATTATGCATGATTCTGGGGCAAAGGGTTCAAAAATTGATAATTCAAGATGGTGTCATATGGCGGCCATCTTGGATTTGACCTGAAGATGACATTATATTGCAAAATAGAAAGCAGAAATGGATTCTGCACACCCCAAAACCTCTAAATAGAGGTATTACTCGTCATTCTTGGGCAAGGGGAACAAAAGTCAATTTTTCAAGATTGCATATGGCGGCCATCTTGGATTTGACCTGAAGATGACCTTATATTGCAAAAATGATTACAGAAATCAGTTCTACACATCTCTAAACCCCTAAAACGAGTCATTACTCATCATTTTGTGGACAGGGGTTCAAAAGTTAGGTTTTCAAGATGGCATCTGGCGGCCATTTTGGATTTATGCAAATTAGCAAAATTGCCCAAACGGCAACTTTTGGCAACCAAGCTGAATTTGTTCTAGGACCCCTTAGGAACACGAATCAAGAAAAAAACTTCATCGGAAAGAACATTTCTAGGTTGGTGTATTGAGCCTATGAGACTGTCAAATCGACTATTACACTAGGTGCTCTTTACAGACCCATAAAGATAATAAATCAACAATTAATGGTATTCTATATTGTATATAATCATTAAACTCATGGCATATGAGGGTTGCATGCAGGGCCCTGGTAACGGTAAATTTAATTTGTTCATGTAATAGTGTATATTATTGAAACAAGAAGAACGAAGCCGACAGTCCCCCTTTTGTACTTGCTTATCGAAATTGTCATTTATCACCTTCCATTTAGGGAATGAAGACTTTTTTGGTGCTGGTTATCTATTTGTTTTTTGTCTGAACAGAAATGCATGTACCCCTTTTGAAAAGTCCGTAGTAACAACCAACCAATCGTGCCCCTATTTTCATGCAGCCCCCCCCCCCCATTATATTCGTGCCTGGGTTCAATGGCAATGGAGAAAACTACTTTAACGATTGCTAAATTTAATTGTATGCCTAATGGAGTGATGAGAGATGAAGCGCAGTTTCAAAGGATTTACCTTACAAGGTCATGGGGAAAGGCACACGAGCTCTTAGAAAATCCAGGTCCCCGTTTGGGTCAAAATTAAATTACCCATTGGTTTAGTTGAACGTCGGCCAGACAATGAAATTCAAAAGAAGAAATTGAGTCAATGTCGACAGCTTCAATGACTGTCGTGGGAATATAGTCTGTTTAATCGCTGGCAGTGAGTTTGACCGGAATAGAAGTTTAAGTTCAGTCGATGCCACATTTAAAATGAGCTGGACTCTGCTGTACTTTACAAGATAATGTACAATTTGAAAACATTTTTGTTGGTTTTATAATCAATTGTTTATTTGTTAATTGTCTTATTTAGATTTATTCTTTTATTTTATTGATTTTGATTTTGAGCGTTGATTTTTTTTAACTTTGATCACACAAAGAAGAGAGTGAACTGATCATAGTGTACATACAAAAATGATCATCAATTGCTGATTCTTCATTCAATCTTATATACTCAAACTTTCATTGATCTGTTACCTTGCTGGTATGAAGGGTTTCGTCCCGGGGGGGGGGGCACTTCCGTTCACGAGTGGATACCATGGGCGACCATGGGGTCTCGAAAAGCCCCTAAACACGTAATTTCCATATTCTGAAAATGCACCGGCCCCTTAACAAGTATTGGCGTGTGAAACCCTACCCTAACAAGTATTGGAAACAAAACGATACTCTTGGCAAATATTCCCTGAAATGAACCCCTAAACAAGTACAGGAATGTTTTATTGTTACGGCCGGGTCCTTGGTCGTCGGCTTTACCTTATTTGGTTTAGTACGACCCCACCTTCTACATCTCGCGCAAATCGGACTCTGAACACAAAGTGTTGGGGCAAAAAGGGCATCCTTTATAAAACATTTTAATTTTGTTTTATCATCCCCGCAAATTCGACCCCATTATTTTTGTGTTTTTGACACCCTTATCACGTTACGTACGTAACGTGCCCTATCGTGAAAAAGACATCAATTTTACATGTTTTTTTTTGGTCGTGCATGGTATCCACTCGTCAATGTAAGTGCCCCCCGGGGGGGGGGGGTTCGTTGTCCTTTAATAGTTGTAACGAGGGTAGTAGATCAAGCCCTGGGACAACATACTCCGTGTAAATCAGGGGTTTCAAGAAAAGAACGTGACACTCACCACTGAAAAAACAACCTAAAAATACCAGTCGATCATGTGATACCGCGGGTCACTCGAAGTCATTGACCAAAGACGAAGAGAAAGGATTTGTGTCAGTGGAATAAATGAATAAATAAATGAATAAATAGATAAATAAATAAATAAAGAAAGAAAGGAATAAATGAATAGATACATAAAATTAATAAATAAATAAATAAATAAAATAAATAAATAAATAGATGAATGAATGAATGAATGAATAAATAAATAAATAAATAAATAAAGGCATCCTATGCATTCACTGAATAGGGGATGTCAAAAACATGAATTTATCAAGAAAGAAGAGACAGAGGAATAGTAGAAGATTAATTTATTTGCTTAGAATTTATCAGAAAAAATGCCCTATTAGGATTTTTTTTAAATGCTAGAGTGAATCAATGAATATGCCTATTTCAAAAAGTAAATGAATATATGTATATATAAAGAATATGAATGTAAAAAATAAAATAACCATAACATGGCCAGAGGAAAATTAACTCTTCATTAATGAATGAATAAATAAATAAATAAATGAACATTCCACAGAGTGGATTTGGCGCTTTAGATAGGCCACATGTATTATTATAAATCATAATGTTTATGATTAAATGGATAAACTGATAAAAGGAAATGAACAATGAAATAAATAGGAAAATGATTTAAATGAAAACAAATAAGACAACTCAACAATAATTTAGGAAAATAGGTCCTATAGGTATACAGCTGTGTAATAGGCAATGTGCATTGTGCGAGGAAACCACATCATAGATGAAGTTAACCAAAAGTTTTTACCGAAACCAGAAAGAGATAGAGAGAGAAAGATAATCGTGAAGATTTAATGAAAGTCCGTCAAAGAATATAACGGATTAATGAATGTTAAAACTTTCGCTTATGTGACGTCGCAAACAAGTTGCTCCTCAATTTGCCGTGAGATATGTATGTTTTATTGTTTAATGCAATTTTCCCATAGATTGAAAGATATTTTATTTGTTCCGGGCATATAGGCCTATCATATCAGACACATCATTCCATCTTCCCTTCTACAAGATAAATAGTTAATTCAACTAAGAAATGGAAATGATCATGTCTATCACATTGACGTATGGGGCGGCTGCACTTATTTGACGTCACAACTTAGAAATATAAACACTCTCGAATTCTTTCATGGACTTTCCTCAAACCTCCACCAATATCATTTCTCCATTTTCCGGATTTTATCAAAGCATCTTCGTCATCGGTGTGAACCCTCCCCCCTCCCCTTTTAATTCACTCTGGTAACCGGTGGAAGTTAATTCCAACTCCCCGGATAACTTAAATCTAGAGACTGAAGAATCAGAGAAACAGACTCATCATACCTATCCGGAATTCAAAACTTTGCCAGAACATGTTCGACACTGAGGTTATCCTTATAACGTGACATTTTGAATCATATTGCAAGAAAATGACTTCATTCGGTTTGAGAAATCTATCAATCAAGGTCTATGCTGTGGTAGACGGGGTGGAGATTGTCTAGAAATTCAGTAAGCCATGTTTCGATTTGTTTCAAAACCAATAAAACATTGAATATGTTGAAGTTGAGGGAAGTCGTATTGACTCGTCCGGAGGATAAGGATAGTTATTTCATTTTGCCATGTAAGTAAGATAGAATATAGATGTTACCAACGAAGATTCGGAAGCTGATCGATGATTTTTATTTATTTTTTATCAGGAAAGGGGGCCCAACAGGGAACCCACCTGTTCTTTAAATATCTTCTGACATAAAAGTCAAGGGTCATCACATTCTGCGACTTTCATGTCGATAAATTTTATGAGAAGCTAAACAAAATATAAAAATGAAAATAATGCAAGAAAAATGTTATACCAAAACTGATCGTCCGGAAAAAATGACAAGAAAAACAGAATCAGTAAATAAAAAGACTTAAAGATGTCACCACATTTACGACCTTCTCGTCGTCGAGTCGTTGAAGATTTTTTGACACGCGAAAAAGAAATCATAATTGTCCCAATAACCACCCCCCCCCCCTTTACCTTACAACAATCGTGCGCAGTGTCTCTTGATTTTTTTTAGAACATTCACATGCTCGGAACATTATCAAGGCTCCAAGCAATGAATGACGTACAAGGTGCAGGGAATCCTACCAAATAAAAACTTGTTTCTAGAGGAGAAAGAAAAATTAGACAAGTTGATAGGAGAAAGTTTGAACAATATCGGATAAACAATAAGAAACGTATGAATTTTAAAAAAGTTGTAAATATTGGTAATCACTATAGTATACACATGGAGACTTCAAATTGGCTGCGTATGTGATGTCATAGTGATGTAAGGCAAGGACTACTCTTCATGCAGTCCAATACATGAAATTGCTAAGATGTCGTTTTATTCAAAAGTTTTTCTCCAAACTGTATTTTTCTTTCATGACAATATACTACCTGGGTTATATTTAGATTACTGCCCCATGCAGGGGAATAGGAACTTAAGAGAAAACCCACAAATCCCTGATTTATAAAGTACATGGCCTATAGGAAAGTTGTCTTTGCCCCATGTCATAATTCACTTACCTAGTTGCCATTTTCAAATATATATATAGTCTTAGGGATCTCAATTTTTAAAACAGCAATTACTTTCTTATTGTTTGTCCGATTTCTTTTCAACTTTCATCGTTCTGTTTTATTCATTCTTCTCCTTTCTAACACACCATTTCATGACGAAGGCTGGACTTCCCTTCCCCTCGTTTTGAAACGCGGTATACTATGATGTTCAAGATTGTATTAGATATTGCCATGTTCGTATCGAAAAGGTAACACGGGTCCACCGAGGCTCCAAATCAATGACGCTAAAGATAATCCTGTCTGCATCATGTTCATCATGGGCACTATCAGGATTACCATCGTTGCCGTCGTCTTCGTTGTTATTTGGTAAGCCTTCATGTGTGAGCGTATAAAATGAGCAAAAAAGAAATAAATGGACAAAGATAGAATAAGGGGCGAACATTGCGTATGGGGGAAATATATCAAAATCTTCGGGAGAGCGAGCACAATTTTGAAAACAAATGTACAAAAGCCAATCTTTTAAATACATTTGAAAAACTATCAAAGAAAAAATACACAGTTCGCCTTTTTCCTTTCTTTCTCTCCCTCTCTCTTGGGGATCTCAAAACCTTTGGGGCCAGATCTCCCAGTCCCCCTAATAAGCAATCTGCTTATTATGACAATCCTTTCCTTGCAAACTATAAATGTTAAAATTTCTTTGACGGTAGTAGATCATGTTTGTTTAGAATGCCTTTTTTTCCTTATGATTCATACCAAAATCAATTACCGATATACTACGTTTGTTACGTAATGAAAATTGTATTGTATTCGAATGTTATGAATGCAGAAGAAAAAAAATCAAATCAAACCAATCTGTAAGCAAGCGCTTTCATGTTATACTTTTTACGAAGATTGCGATTATTTATGAGGGATAATGTGCCCCAATAAAAAAATGCACTCGGCGAACCCAGTCACAATTTATGAGGGTAAATTTCCTTGGTTTATTATAGTCCCATCCAACCAAACGCATATTTGCAATGTTTGCTGAGCCTGCCGAAAATGTGGTAAGACCATTACAATGTGCCCTTCTCTGAAGGTATAATGTTCTCATTCTTCTTCACAATGTTTCTGAACTCTATCTTGAACTCTGAAAGATCCCTTCAAGGACGCCCTCAACATGATCAACCCGGCGACGAAAGACAAATTGATCCAGGCGGTAAATTGGATGTCACATTCGACATGCTTGGCAAGTATTCCCGAGTAAGGACCATGTTTGGTCAGGGGAGTTACCATGATGAGTATGCTAGAGAATGAAAGACCTTTTCTCGTTCATCAAAAAACGAATTTCCTCTGTCACGGCATGCCAAATACAGTACGCTATTTTCATGGAGATATGATAATGAATGATATTTATACTATCATTTAATTCAATATTGTAACTTTATTTGTATGTAATGATCTTTTTTTTCATCCAATCAGGTGCGGTAGGGAAGGCCTGTGGGCCACGGTCATTAAGTTGACCTATTCCCTACCCAGGATTCCTGTGTCGCTATGCTAAACCGCCTATGATATGCAGCGATTAGAAATATTGCAAAAAGCGATAGATATTGCATATTACAAAAAGTTATCCATAGCCATCTGATAGAGATTTTTTTTGGAGGGGGGAGACGGCCAGCCCCCCCCCCGTACTTTCAAATCCGTTCCGCCCAGCAATAAGCATACTTCCCAGAGTTAAATGTCTTCTAAAAAAATATGTGTGTTTTGTTCTTATAACCATGGTAACGTGTTTAAGAATAAGTACGTTTAAAATTTATTAGTAGGCCGACAAATTATCCCCTCAAGTATTACGCTGTCGTAAACACAGATAATGGACACTCTTGAAATATGGTTCCCCAAGGCAGCGTAAATAGGGGACGATGTTTTAAAGCATCTGGCAGGTATGGCAGAATGATTCGGGCATATTTTTTAATTCATGGTCAAGCTATGTTTTTCACGAGGTTTTTGTGTGATAGGTTCTGTCATGTAGCAGTCTTCCCCCCTAATCTGAATTAGTCTTATCTTATTTCAAATTTATACGGAGTCAACAGGACAGTCAGTTTATTCGGAAATTATAGTAATAATACCAACAACAACAATAATAATAATGAAGATACAAATAATAATTTGTTTGTTTTATTTTTATTTCTGCGTTCACAATACATTATCAAAAATATTTATATTGTTTGCTATATACAAAATAATCTATAATGTAAAGAGGTCAGCTTTGTAGAGCCACAATTTACCCAAACAACGTTACAATAGGTTGTATACGGGAGTACTATGGAATAGGAATAAAGTTTTAAGAGGCAAAATAAATTTTAACCAAGAAATAATTCCATTGCTTCTCGAAATACTCATTACAATATGGTGCAGATGCTCATTCCAACATAAAGCTTCATCTATGATAACCCCTTAAAATATAGATGAAGTTTTCCGTTCTAGTGACTTGCCGTCAATCTGTAAGTGAATTTGTGTATTAGAAATATGAGAATGATGTTTAAAACATATGTAATGAGTTTTTTGTGTGTTCAAAGATAATTTGTCAGCTTTGAACCACTGTGATACTATATTTATTTATTGATTTAAAATATTGTATAAGGAAGTAAGATTTTTATGAGAAAAAAAATATTTGTGTCGTCAGCGAAAAATACAAAAGATAATGTAGCTGCGTTATCGCTACACTGATGGAAACTTGTAAACGCACACATCTAAATAATCCTGACAGCAGAAACATTTCATAATTTGCATGATGCCTTTAATTCCGCTGGATAGCGATGGTGGTTTAACTGTATGACAAAGAAAACAATGTTCATCTCATCAATGTCTATATCATTTCTAAATGTTCATTGTAGTGTAGATATAAGGAATATACTCATATGATATACGTCAAAATAACAATACATGTAATTCTTCATCATATTCGCTTCAGGAGTTAACATAAATACATATAGTCTTACAGTTTCACTATAACTACATTTATTCAAACATTTATGTAAGAAAATGACAATAAAATAATGAAGTGTCTTACTCACCAACTGTTTTCCCCTCTAGCATAACAACTATAACACTGTGATCTACATGAAGCTCCTTGGTGAAATGATATCATAACTAGCAATGGGTCTGTTCATGTTCCCTTCGGTCAAATAATGTCCTCGCAGGGGTCAGCAAAGGTTAGGAGTGGAATGTGAATTTGTGTTTACATTACTGGACATACTGGGAGATATGGAGTTTAAGGGAAACATGAGTTATATGTGGTAGCATTGATGTGCTCATTTAACGCCGCTACATCACCGGCCCCAATCATCAGACTACAGGTGGATGATTCTTCTTATAGCGGCCTAGAACAAGTTACGTGTATAGAATAATAACATTAACATACAAATTTACTAGAATATTATGCAATGTGAAATATTGATATAAAGCTATGTTATATTCCATAAGTAAAATGAAAGTACAATTAAAACTAAGGAACAGCTTACGTCTAATGTATTGCTTTAAAAAGGGGGATACATCGAGAGAGAATGAATATGAGAATGCGACAGACCAGGAAATTCAATACACGGCGCAATATACTGTAGATATATACAAAGGTGACAATATTGTAACATTAATATATCACATTTACATCATTTCTTCCATCATAATTTTATTCGACTCGATGCTTTAAAGATAACTTGTATCATTAGTTAATTTGTACGAATGGAATCCAGTAGAATGTCACTGGAATCTGCCAACATTTCGTTCGAACTATGTCTTTACATACACACAATCAAATAAACTAAAACATTAATAACAGCAACAAACCCATGTACACTTTTAGCGAATATCTAGTGGCATAAGCGATAGAAAATAGGTATTTCATAAGCATGCAGGGGAGAGAGAGATAGATAAAAATAATGTCAGTGAGAAAGAGGAGAGGGAGAGTGGGAGAAAGAATGGCAAGGCGGGATACAGAGAGTGATGAAGGAAATATACGAAAGCAAAATGTCAATTAAAATTCAATATGCATGAAAACATGAATACTTAATAAAAGAACACAAATACAGGTATACATCTACGGTTAATACCATTTAGACAATATTTTGACAAGTTCCATGTAAATTTGTACAAATTTCACATTTTGTCTTCCTATATAGAAAGAAATCAAATTAACACTATATAACCTAGTTCTATGTATCTTGTATGCCAAGGGTGCTTTTTATTCAAAGGGCACCATAGTTAATGGTAATTTGGCCACGTTAAATTAAGCTTTAGCATTTTTCGAGAATGCACCGCGCACAACAAATTTAAGTTTATAATAAGCTAAATACAATGGCTATGTCTGTACGTGTGGAGTGTCAGCAAGAATCGACTGAAGCAAGCTATAGTGCAGGTGTCAATCGCGTCAGAGCGGGAAATAGTTAAGGTGATGCATGCCATACATAGCATGCGCTGTATTTCTAGTTGCATCCATGCACATGTTAATTTGAGACATTGTTATAGCCCCATATATTTAGGAACAGACGTTCATAACTTTATGTTATAACAAAGCACAGACAGAAATCTATAAGAATCGAACTATGGGAATGTCGTTATGTGCTTCAGACACATCTCAAGGGGTGCGAAAGAACCACTTCTAGAATGTTGCAATCCTACTTTGATGCTTCGAGAAGGCATAGCTTTGATATCGGCCTTTTATAGTATTTCGACCCAACTTTAACCTCAATTTGCCTTACAAGGCCACGCTTGTCTGGGTGTGTTGCAACTACCCGGCCAATAGGCCACCGACCTCTAGGCATATCTTCATTCACAACAAGGACTAAGTCATCAGTCTCAAAGTTCCTTCGAGGCTTTACCCACTTCTGTCGCTCCTGCAGTAATGGTAAGTATTCCCTGACCCATCTTGACCAGAAGCGATCCGCTAGGTATTGAACCTGTCTCCATTTTCTTCTGAGCAGACAATCTTCCTTTTTGAAGATCCCTGGAGGTAAGCTCGGACTCTTCCTGAGCAAAAGAAGGTGATTTGGTGTCAAGGGTTCATCATCTCTGGCATCCATGCTCAGGTTTACCAGTGGTCTGGCATTTAGTATGGCCTCTACTTCACTGAAAAGAGTCATCAATGCTTCATCGGTCAGTGTCTGTTGCTGTAGGAGACTTGTCAAGATTCTCCTTACTGACCTGATAACCCTCTCCCACACGCCACCCATATGGCTCGCACTTGGGGGGTTGAAGTGCCATTTGATGCCCCTGATAGTCAAATATTTGTTGGCCTTGACACGGTCCATACTAGCAAGAGCTTCATTGAGCTCCTTATTGCCACCCTTAAAGTTTGTCCCATTGTCGCTTAGCATGACTTTGGGTTGACCTCGACGGTTAATGAAACGACGTAGGGTGTTAATGAATGAGTCGGTGTCCAAGCTGGATGCCATTTCCAAATGTACTGCTCGCGTCACAAGGCAGGTGAACACACATCCATACCTTTTCTGCATACTACGACCATGTTTGGTAAGAAATGGCCCGAAAAAGTCTACACCAGTGTTGGTGAAAGGGGGCTCACCTGGCGTTACTCTCACTTCGGGCAGATCAGCCATAAACTGCTGACCTCTTGAGGCATTGCGACGCTTACACTTAAAGCAATTACCAATGATACGCCGAACAGTAGCACCACCCTTAATTATCCAATAACGCTCTCTCAGGGATGCCCATGTCATGCCCATTCCACTGTGCCCGACCTTCTGATGATGGTCTACGACTATCAGCTCAGTGACATGATGATGACTCGGTAAGATTAATGGATATTTCAAACTATTCTCTACAGGTGCTCTATCCAGTCGCCCTCCCACTCGTAGGAGTCCATCTACTAAGATGGGATCCAGCTTATCGAGAGAAACCATCCTCTCTCCGGCCCCAGTAAGGAATTCTGAGGGGAATGATTGTCTCTGTAATCGACAAATCACTTCCCTCTCTGCACTTTCCAGCTCGTCAACCGTCAAGTCTCCTCTGGAGATGATATCGCCAGTCACCTTTGACTTTATATAATTCTTAAATCTCAAAATCCAAGCTACTGCTCGTTTCAAGCGAGTCCAGGTAGAGAATCTTTTCATGAGCTCATCCAAACTACTGCTGGCCATCGTCACATATACCTGTGATTTCTTTACCTCTGGGTCAACCTTGAGTTCTTCAATGTTACCCTGTGACACAACTGGGTTCACTGGCCACGTGTCTCTTTCGTTCAACAGGAATTCTGGCCCTTTGATCCAACGACCCAACTGTCTGACTGGGACTCCTCTCGATCCATCATCCGCAGGATTAGACTTGGTATCCACATGTCTCCACTGCGAGGGATCTGACACGTCTTGAATCTTTGAGATTCTATTAGCCACAAAGGTGTGGAATCTCCTGCTCTCATTCCTCAAATACTGGAGGACTGAGGTGGAGTCCGTCCAGAAAGTAGTTGATGTGACAGGCAGCCTGAGTTCTCTTTTCACTGTCTCACTTATCGAACATGCTAGTACTGCTGCTGAGAGTTCTAGCCTTGGGATAGTCATAACCTTCAAAGGACAAAGCCTGGTCTTGCCGAAGACAAAGCTGCAATGAATATTGCCGGCTGTGTCTATTGTCCGCAGATAAGTCACTGCTGCGTACCCTCGTTGAGAGGCATCACAGAAGACATGGAGTTCATAGATCCTGATATCCTTATCAGACTTTGATTTCAAGCATCTGTTGATGGAGATGTCAGAAAGCTGAGGCAACTCTTCCAACCACTGCCTCCATCTTGATTCCTCAGCCCCACCAACTGGCTCGTCCCATCCAAGACCTTGAGCACAAGTGTCTTGCAGCAGGATCTTTGCTGTGAGAACGAATGGTGAGACAAATCCTAACGGATCATACAGAGAACTCGTCACCGACAATATTCCTCTCCGAGTTAGGGGCTTCTCCTTGACTGCTACCTTAAACTCAAACATATCCGTCTTGACATTCCATAGAATTCCCAGAGTCCGCTCAGTTGGAAGGTCATTGAGCCCAAGGTCGAGTACTGACTTGGCTCTTTCAGACTCTGGGATAGTCTTCAATACGACAGGGTCATTGCTTATCCACTTCGTCAGTCTGAATCCTCCACTCTGAAGGAGGCAGCGCAATTTATGGGCAAGAGTTACCGCTTCTTCTTGAGTCTCAACAGCCTTCAGACAATCGTCAACGTAAAAGTTTTCAGTGACTGTTCTGAAAGCTTCATCATCTTGGTTTAATTGACTGTCCTCGGCTGTTTTGCGTAGGGCATACCCTGCGCAACTTGGCGATGACGTTGCACCAAATAGATGTACTAACATCTGGTATTCCTTTGGTTCTCTTTGCAGGTCCCCATTTGGCCACCATAGAAACCTGAGTGCATCACAGTCCTGTGGTGTAACCTTGACCTGATGGAACATCCCTTCTATGTCAGCTACAAGGGCAATTTTCCCTTGGCGAAACCTGGTCAACACGCCAACAAGGCTATTGGTGAAGTCCGGGCCCTGTAGTAGTTGACTGTTGAGCGAGATGCCCTGATATTTCGCGGCGCAGTCGAATACTACGCGTACCTTATTTGGTTTATGTGGATGTAAGACCGGGTGGTGAGGCAAGTACCATCTCTTGCTTGATTGTACCTCTCCTGTGCAGGCCTGTTTCATGGTTTCTGCAGCAGGAACTTCCCTGGCATGCCCCTTATCTAAATAGCCTTGCATTGTGTCTTTGTACATTTGGAGCAGCAGGTCATCCTTTGTTAGTTTCTTCTTGAGATAACGCAATCTCACCTCTGCTAGACGACGGTTGTTGGGAAGATTTGGCTGCTCATGCTTCCATGGCAGGTCGAGTTGATAGTGGCCATTGACTTTCTTGATGGAATTTTCCATCATTTGTCTAGCCTTTTTGTCATCAGTAGACTCCCCAACATCAGTTTCAAGTAACGATCCTGCAGACTCCATCTTCCAGAAGCGTTCCACCTGTTCATGTAGATGATTGTCTTCTTCAGGAACAATACTTGTCCTGAATGTCGACATTCTGCGATCTTTGACTCTATCAGTAGGACCCATTAATGTCCAACCTAGGAGACCCCGTATGGCGTAGGGCTCCTTCCTTTTGCCTCGCCGTTCTTCAACAATCCAGAATGCTTCGGGTGCGTCTCCTCCAATCAAGAGCTTTACTTGGCCCTGCTCTACTTGTGGAAGTGCAATCCCTCGGAGATGTGCCCATTTTGAAATATCATCTTGGCTTGGAATGCTTTCCTTTGAGATTGGAAGTTTGTCTACAGTCCAGACACCATTTAGCTCTATTTCATCTGACTCTTCTACTCCCACCACACTAAAGCTCACCTCACTACCTTTCATTGTACAGTTATCATGGCTGATGGTTGTTAACGCAAACTGGGTTTCCTTTTCTCTAAGTCCTAGCTCTTTTGCCAGACTTCTATCACATAAAGAGACATCACTTCCATTGTCGAGAATGGCCCATGTCTCAACTTGCCTGTTATTTGCCTTCACCTTCACAGGAAGGACTCTGAGACAAACTCTTCTTGACCCAACCATGGAAAGGTTTGTTCCAGACGGGTCCTCAGTAGTTGCCGCCAAGTCATTGACATCAGTGGCAGGGATGTCAGATTGTGGCTCCTCTTTGGTGAAATGCAAGAGGCTGTGATGTTTCCAAGTACAACCTTCTATTGTGCAGGCTGGCGGCGATCTGCAAACTCTCGCCACATGATTAGGTTTGAAGCAATTATCACATAACCTTTTCTCACGGACCAATCTCAACCTTTCGCGCCGAGGCTTATCTTTGAATTTGGGACATGTGCCTAGCTGGTGTTGACCTTCACAGCATGGACATTTTCGCATTTGTTCCCCTTGTGAACTCTGGCCCTCAGTAGCCAAGGATGTAACCATGCGTCCTGGTGGGTTCCTGGTGGTGCCTTTCTGACTTGGTTTTGAGGAATCATTACCTGGTTTCCCGATGCTCCTACCGTACATGTTACTTGATATCTGGGCGGCTCTTTCTATCATATCAATCATATGGGCGAAATTGGGTGTTTCTTGTGCCGCGAGGAGACAGTCTGCCTTCTCCGCCCATTTGTATTGCAGATATGTTGGCAGAATATGATGGATCTTAATGAGTGTATCGCTGGCATTGAGGTCTGCCGTATTCCCCATTTGCTCTAGTGTAATTTGACACCTGCGCATTTCGCGAGCTAGATCCGACAATGCATTGCTGTCATTTGGCTTTACTTGAGGTCTATTTACAACATTTCTTACTAACGATTCAGTGATGATATGTGGTTGCCCAAACTGCTTCTGTAGAATTTTACGCGCCTGCTTATACCCATCTTTTGGATTCATCAGCCCGCAACATTCTATAGCTTCCTTGGCTTTCCCTACACAGAACTGGGTTAAGTACATTAACTTGGTTCTCTCATCCTTTATCCTACATGCAACATTGACATCGAATACATGAATGAAATTCCAGTACTTCGTTGGTTCACCATCAAAACATACTAATTCTGGTTTGGGCATATTTATTGCTAACATCATTGAATCACGCAGCTGCTGTGCTGCATTGTGATTGATATTCATTGGATCAGCCTGGAAATAATCTACGTCATTGGCAGTAACATCATTACCCTTCCCTTCATTATGGCGTACTTTTCTTTCTTTAGATAGGTATATAGAACTGGGGCTTAGCCCAGGAATGTTATCTTCTAGGACGCCTTGAATGCCTATATTCTTAGCCTCTATATCAGGCAATGTGAATCCCATTCCCTTAATACTAGATATATTTGGCTTCCTACCTACATCTTGACCCATCCAGTCTGTTTCTCTTTGTACTTCTTCCTCAGCTTCTTGAGTCCAGTACTCTGCTTCAATGGCAGCGTTGTCCCTTTCATTTTTAATGTCCAACTCGGCAAGACGATCATCCAATTTCTTTCTCTGTTCTTCTAAGGCTTTCTTTTCGGCGAGCTGCTTCAATTTCTGCTCTGCTATTATCTGCCGTGTTCTAGCCTCCTTCGCTCTCATGCTAACGTTAGAACTCACACTGCTGTGGGTTGAGCGAGATGATCTCCTTGATCCAAGAGAGCGACAATCGTCTTCTGGAACCACTGGGTTAGTTGAAAGGTTCGCTGCATTGATCCATGTCATCACCCTTTCATCAAACTCCTCTTTGTTTTGCTTTGCGGAGTTGAACTGCTGCAGAGCGTCCTCAGTATCACTGGGCTCATCGTTTATCGATGCAATGTACTCCTTAAACTTGGCTTCATAAAGTTGGAACACGTTGTGAAGTTGATCAGTCTTCACTTTCACTGCTTCAATGTTTTTGTTATCAACAAGGAGATTCTCTAATTCCTTGTACCTCCTGGCGAGATTCCCCTGGTATCCTATACATGATTGCTTGAGCTCTGCAGACATTTTGTCCAATTCGGTACTTTCCAGTCAATAGAAGTTAATGTATCGCAATTAGGTTCCTTGATACAGTTGTTAAACTTAATGTAGCTGCGTTATCGCTACACTGATGGAAACTTGTAAACGCACACATCTAAATAATCCTGACAGCAGAAACATTTCATAATTTGCATGATGCCTTTAATTCCGCTGGATAGCGATGGTGGTTTAACTGTATGACAAAGAAAACAATGTTCATCTCATCAATGTCTATATCATTTCTAAATGTTCATTGTAGTGTAGATATAAGGAATATACTCATATGATATACGTCAAAATAACAATACATGTAATTCTTCATCATATTCGCTTCAGGAGTTAACATAAATACATATAGTCTTACAGTTTCACTATAACTACATTTATTCAAACATTTATGTAAGAAAATGACAATAAAATAATGAAGTGTCTTACTCACCAACTGTTTTCCCCTCTAGCATAACAACTATAACACTGTGATCTACATGAAGCTCCTTGGTGAAATGATATCATAACTAGCAATGGGTCTGTTCATGTTCCCTTCGGTCAAATAATGTCCTCGCAGGGGTCAGCAAAGGTTAGGAGTGGAATGTGAATTTGTGTTTACATTACTGGACATACTGGGAGATATGGAGTTTAAGGGAAACATGAGTTATATGTGGTAGCATTGATGTGCTCATTTAACGCCGCTACAGATAATATGGATGATGTATCAATAATGTCATTGACATTATAGTAAAAATAATAGTGGCCTAAGATGGAGCCTTGAGGGACACCACAATGAACTAAAAGTGAGTCAGACATGTCAGAGTCATGACCATTAAATGCGACGTATTGTTTCCGATTTCTTAAGTAAACTGTGAACCAAAGGATTGATTGACCTCGTACGCCATGATAATTAAGTTTTGAGAGTAGAATGTCGTGATTGAGTGTATCAAATGCCTTACTAAGGCCACAAAATATGCCAATGAAATGTACTTTGCTAGCAATGGCGTTTGTAAATTTATCACAGATTTAGATTAGGCCAAGTTTGTTCAGTATTTTTTCCTAAAGCCATCCTGATTAGAATTTAGCAGATTGTGTTTGCTGATGAATTTATAAAGTCAGTTATATACTATTTTTGATATAGTTGGAAGAAGAGAAATTGGGCGATAATTACGAATTTCATGAGGATTGTCTCTTTTGAAAATTGGATTGAGTTTGGCGATTTTGAATAAGTCAAGAAAAACTCCTTGTGATAATGATTTATTAAAGATGTTACTAATAATAACAATCTATACGCGATATTTATTTATCCTAGTAGACACACTTTTTCTTCTAATCATACTAATGTGAAGAGGGACGTCGGTATATCTTATCTCCCACCTATCATGCACATCATATAATCTTTTGTTCACTCATGAATGTTAGCCTTGAGCAAACCGGAACGGTCCGCCCTTCAACCGATCGAAACACTCCCCGGCGGAAGGAGGGAGAGGCGAGCTATCGAAGATGAAGATACAACATTTCCATATGTTTCATGTTTTGGTTAAAGGAAGAGTAAAGGATTAGAAACAATATGAAACTGCTTCCAAATAAATTAATAGAAATGAATGAGTTTGGATGATTGTTATTGTTTGAGATTATGCACGGATGTTTCCATGTCCGTTGCCATGGTAATGGTTAACTTTAGGCCAGGGTGAGCTGGGACGATAATTGGCACCGGTCGGGCATTGATATACAAATTCCTTTAGGTTATTGATTTAAGCGAAACATATATTGCTTAATATAATTTCTGTATGTATATATATATATATATATATATATATATATAAACCTATCCCCTCACTAAAACTCCCTGTCTGAACAGCTTTTTGTTCTCTAAAACCTCGACAAACGTCAGCAGATAGAATGTGTTTTTCATGAAGAAATCGAAACATTCAAGCAACAAAAAAAGAGAGAAAAAAGCGAGAGATAAGAAGGAAACATGTGCGACATTTGGTTTGCATTCCCTTGTGCGAAGAAAAGGATTTTTGTACTCATCCAACCATAGCCCTCGGTCTCCATCAGGGTCCAAGGCATGACAAAATATTATCCCAGCCATTTCCCGCCAAGTGAGCCCCTGTCTTTCAGTACGATGTGGGCGAATTTAAAGGCAGAATTGATGTTATGTTCGTTAAGTTAAAGGGGAAGTTCACCCTGTAGAAAAATTTGTTGTCGAAAAAGTAGCAGAAAAATAATAAAAAAAAACATTGGTGAAGGTTTGAGGAAAATCCATTAAAGGTTAAGGGAGTTGTTAGAATTTTAAGTTATGTATTTGTGACGTCATAAAGGAGCAGCTGCCCCATTATGTTACGTAAAATGAAAAAAAAACTTTCTTTTTTATGGTTCGTGACGATTTTTTTTTGTTTTCTTTTTAGGAACGGGTGTGACATGATTTGTCTATTGATAAAATGAATGTACAATAAAACCATTATCGATTTTCTAGAAAATGAAAATTCATCGGGGTTTTTTTTCCATATGTAAAAAAGTCGCATATGACGCCACAAATCAATTAATTACAATTCTATTAACTTTCTTATTATTTGACAGATTTCTCTCAAACTGGCAACATTTATTATTATTTTTTTTTTGCTATTTTACAATAAACTTTTTTCTCAGGGTGAACTTCCCCTCAGTAAAGGCAAAATCGATTGTCATGTTCGTTAAGTTAAAGTCGTTTTACAGGAACGGTGCCACAGGGCAAGAAATCATGAAAGAAGTAAGAGTAAAAAATGAGATATATAGGCCGTGTAACTATATCATTACTTTATACATGCAGTCCAATGTAGAAAAATATGACGCCATCTTCAGCCCCCCTCGCAAAATCCCGTCGCCGCCCCTGGAGACGTTGTAGGCAGATAATGTGTATGTGCAGGAAATTATCGCAAATATTATACGATAGGGGCCTTGGGGGACATGACACCCCCCCCCATGTTGCAACACCAATTGAAAGCAAAAGGAGATAGAGAAACAAATTAAAAATTGAAAGAGTGATAATTTTCTAATTAACTTTTCCAGATCTCTCACAAAATTAGCAACATAAGCTTTTCGTAAAATTAAAATACTGAGACCAATAATATTCTAGCTTGCGCTTACGACTTTTTCAACATTTTGTTCCATAAACTATTCTTGGCCCCTCAAACCTTTCGTCCTATTATTCTACTGTTGTAAAAGTTCAAGTTCAACCGTTCAATGAATATTATAGTTTTCTGATTCATTTTTTGTTTTCTTTTCAGCAGTTTCCTTTTCCTTTCTTCAGGAATCCGTTATTGCAAGATTTGGTAATGTGATTTTTCCCCGTTTTCCCAAGCAACTGATCTCAAAGAAAGAGGAAAGTGATGGATGCTAAATTACGGTTTTCCTGTTTAAACAAAGGAATGGCGAAGCATTTTATGTCTCATTTTATGATAGACAGAAAACACTGACTGAACTTAAACTTGATACGTACTTTCACATTCATTTCCCTTCATATTTTCTTTATTAAATAGTGGTATTTAGTCCAGTGTACTTGGACGGGCTTCATCTTTAAGGTTAATGCGAATCATTTATTCTGCAGCTGTTCAGCTATTCTGGCTCTTTTATTTGAAATTCGTAAGACATCCAGGAATCATATTTTTCGGACAAAAACATTTAAGAAAGTGCATTGCTAAGTGATTTACCAGATCTCCACGATCAAAATGTTTTGGTATTAAAGCTTGTCCCGAGGACTCTGGCCGAATTTTGAGACAGGTAAAATGCAACTTGTAAACACACTGCCTCCGCTTGAAAGTGCGTTGGCTAAGATAGGAGTACCCCCCACCCCCCATTTAAGCTGCCGTTTTCATGTTATGGAAACTTCAATTAATCAACAATTAGAAAAATTGAGAACTTGGAGAAGGGGAGACTCGTTACGAAAAAAAAAATGGTGCATCTCGTGGAATCACACTTTTCAATGAAATCTCTCGGTATTTTATCATTCTTATTATGGCAGGCCAGAAAATATTCAAGGAGACGGAAGAACCAAATTCAAACGTGAACGAGAATATATCTTACCGACGCATTTTTTTCTTTTCCTCAAATTTGCATGGTTAGATTAATCAATTTTCAGAATTGCCACTATGTTTATTTATCTCTTGGTTTAGTTTGTCACCTGCATCCCCATCAGCCCACCGGCCGAAATGTTTCGCCAACATTGCAACCCCCCCCCCCTCAAAAAGGGGGGCTACAAGCCTACAACCCACGCTTTGCCACTCTTCACGGCGTTTGGGAATGAACCCTCGACCAGAAATGAAAGCTTGCACTCTTTTAAAGGTCATTTGAATAACTTTGTTGGAATACATTTTCCCCTTTTGGGATCAAAAGCTTCAGTCATCACGGTCGGTATGACAAAGTATGATTAATATTATCCTGGCGAGCGACATTGCTATTTTGTGTTTGGAGGAAGCAAAAAACGACCCTTAAAACATAGCTAGAAAAGGAGGTTACAACTCTCTCACGTGGTGTGCTTCGGAGAGTTTCCTTCTTGGCATTTTAGAGTAAACTGTATAACAACACATTCACATTCTAAAAACCTTGTTTGTCAAATCGAAAGAATCTTGAACTGAGCATATATAAATTTTAAGAATGATTGAAAGATTTTAAACGACCATAATGCTGAATGAGTGTACCTCTTGTCATCTGCGCAGGGCCCTGGGAACAATTTCTTTTTGACCGGGGGTACTGACGTGAATTTGAAAAGCAAAAAAAAAAGATTCAAACAAAGGTTTGCCCTACAAAATATAAATTGGTCCCAAGAACATTTGAAAAGCAAAAAAAAAAGAAGAAGAAGAAGAAGAATGGATATCATAAGCGCATAGCAAGGCTCATCCCTATACACGCTTTATAATAACGCATAAACAAAATATGATTGTAAATATTAATCAATTTAGCACATCTCGGCCATTTAGGAAGAAAGTTTTCTTCCGAAAAGACAAACTTGATTTATTCAATTATTATGAAAATATATTTCTCCAGAATATTAAAAAAAGGGAGCAACTTGCTTTATAGATAGTAACTTAGTCTGAGCTAGGTATATATATTTTTTTGTATAAATGATGCGTGATAAATGATAAAAGAAGTCAGTGAGGGAGAACTGTGCTATAAATTCCATTAGACATAGGGTTGGCAAGAACAGCGCCGAGGTATTTTGATGGGGGGGGAGAGCAAGACGTCCTGAAGGAAATGGACTTTAGAAAAAAAATGAATAAAATAAAGGAATTAAACCAAAAAGGCTGATATCCTCATTGGTATAGTTTTCTCCCCCCCCCCCCTTCCCCTCGATTTTTTGAGCTACTTCAAACATAAAAGGGGTCACGACCCAGCCCCTCGATTGCGAAGCCTCGGGGGGTGCAAATTGAGAAGTGTATCGACGAAAAACTTAGATAAATGATAAAGACTTGGGATATAAAAGAGTAATTTGGGGCACACATCAGACCGAGAAGGACATGTCACTATTTTAGTGTAATAAAGGAAATAAATATTGCAAACGACAGAAATAAAGCTAACCTTGAATGACGCCAAGGTACATTCAAATGATTGCTTTCTTGTCCTTTTTGTTTCAAAAGTTTACTTTATTCGATTTCGATTTAGCCAATAATTAGAAGTTTGAGTATTCAGACTCTGCCGCCGTCTGATTAGATTAGCTTGCTCTTGTGTATGCTCAGTTTAAAAAAAATCTACTATGAAAGTTTCTATCATTTCTTAACCTAGATTGTTTCAAGCAATGGGGTAACAATGGCCGGTGGACTTGTGGGTCATGTCCTGACCCCTCCCCCTAAAATATGGGCCATGACCAAGAGAAAACAAGGAGTTGCAGCAGAAGCAGAAAAAAATGAAAGAAAAGGCGATGATATAGGATAAGGTATGATTTTATTTTTTTTAATATCACGTCTAAATCTATCCCAATATTAGATTTTTATTTTAAAAAGAGAAAAAAATGTGATCGCTCGATTCGCTGTCTCGAGACCTCACGAAAATGTTGCCACACAATCATGTTGTGCTCCCTCGTGTGTGTGAGGGTGTGTGTGTGTATTGCCTAAGGTGACAACATACAAAGTATTATTCCAAGACGCGTGTAATACACAGCAAAAACTGTGGTGTTAACCGGTATGCATCATGTACATAGAAGACCACACCAGTTATTTTACACCGGTGTTAAATTGGTGGTGTTAGTTTTACACCTATAGGTGTTATTACAACACCTATATTACATTTACACTCTTTGGTGTTATGTTCAATCTCTAGGGTGTTATTTTAACACCTCAGGATGTGGTCCTCTATTAACACTAATTGGTGTCAGTTTTAACACCACAGTTTTTACAGTGTACAAAGTATTATTCCAAGACGCGTGTAATACATCATGGAATTAAGGTTATCTGGGGTTCAAATCGATGTGATATAGACATTTATTCAGGGAAGGACACGGAATGATCATTAACACAGATAAAAGGTTGTAAGGGTAATTACTTTCAACGTGATTCCATCGAAGCGATGTCTTGTGAAACCACTTGAGTCTATGCACAGTCCTGTCACACGGGCCCTTGCTTTTTGTCAGTGTGTACCGACGACTTATGTATGACAATCAGTCTTATTGTAACGATATTCTTGGTCTCAAGAATCATCATTCCTACTATTGTTATATATAAGTAGAATTGTAAGAGTAATTGCATTCATTTTATTCATAGTTATTTTCTCTTTAAGGATATTCATAGCACAGAATTATAAGAATATTCCAGAATGTCTCAGTTTTAGCTTTGTTAGGCATGCTATTTAATAGGCTGAATAATCTATGTTATTTTTGGAATTTACAAACAATAGCTAGAGAATGTAGACAATAAATTCCTAGTGGAAGTGAAAAGGACAATAGGATTAGCTATATTGTTTACCTCTATTGTTTGTAAATTCCAGAAATAACAAAAATTATTCAGCCTTTAAAATAGCATATTTGTTTCAAATTTTTGATCACTTGTAAATATTTTGATTGCTCTGAGATTGATTACATTCATCAATAAAACATAAATATAAAAAAACCACTGTTTAAATTGTCTGTCGGGTGTACAAAAGGGAATTTTTGTAAAAAAGTGCAAAAAAATATCCTAGCCTACTAAAAGGGCAACATGGCCAATCAAATATCCAATATTAAATGTTATGGAGAATTTGGATTAACTCAAGTCATTCAAAAGTGTCATATAGTGTGTCATAAAGTATTAAGTATAATGAAGAAATAAAACTTGTTTTTACTTAACTCGCTGACCACTTTGATAGCAACATGGACCTATAGGTCCATGATAGCAAGTACACTGTCTCATCAGCCCATCACTTAAACTACCGCACCACGTCACCACGTCACTCACTGTTAAAAAAAACTGATTTCATAAAACAGGAATTTTTCTGCAATTTAATAGAAGAGGTCTGTTTAAAAAGGGGAAAAGGGTGTTTTATTAAAGGAAATTTGTAAGGTTCCATACATCAAATACCAATTTCCTGTAATTTTACATGATACAATGTATAAGATTAGGCAATCTGGTAAGATAACAGGTGTTCGATCTCGAGACTCTATTTTAAGGATAATTTTTCTAACAGTATTAAGTTTTCTTTAGCATTAAACCCTGGGTTGAGGGTCTTTTCCAAGTATAGAACATTCGATAAACATGTAATCTGTCACAGGCCAGTTAGCTTTTGCCAAACGCTCGTCGTGCTCGTTTTTATGATATTAAAAATAAACTTAAATACTGATGATGATTATTTTCATACTTGCTTATAAGTTCTTATATCAGAAGTCTCGAAGCGGTCTACAATAAATGCATCATAACTTTGGCTTCATTGTTGTACAGATTGGGGATGGCTTGGGGGTCATAGGCCCCATCAAGTTTCATAACAAAGACAAAAAAAAAGAAAAAGAAAGGGATATGAAAATAAAATCTGTTACATAATTATATATTTTTTTAATGTCAAATTGCCCCCAATATGCAGTATCTTGACCCCTCAATTTGATTTATTCATCACGCCACTGTCTGCAAGGCTTTAGCCGAGCGG
The DNA here is from genome assembly GCF_018143015.1 of Lytechinus variegatus. Classification (NCBI taxonomy): domain Eukaryota; kingdom Metazoa; phylum Echinodermata; class Echinoidea; order Temnopleuroida; family Toxopneustidae; genus Lytechinus; species Lytechinus variegatus. The sequence continues at coordinate 7,891,585 of NC_054756.1, read as the reverse complement.
CTGTTGAAAACATTTTTTTGTCATCATGCACGCTTCTCCATACAAACACATCACATTGTTGCGAAAAAAGTATGAAATTGACAAGACCTGGGAAGCGTTTCATCTACATTTTTGTTCGACAAGTTGTCAGATTTGACATCTTTCCTTGATTTTGATTGGCACAAAGGCACCTTTACTATGATAACTGTCGGATAATTGAAATGAAATGAAATAAAATAAAAATAAATGAAATGAAGTGAAATAAAACAGATTTTTCAGATGAAACGTCGGCCGACAAGTCCTTTAATGAAACGCGCCACAGGAGACGAAAGGGCAGTGGAATTGTTTTGAAAGTACATGGGGGGGGGGGGGTCGGACTGACATGCTATCCGGGCCCCTTCCCTTGATTCTATGCCCCGTGAAAAGAAAGTTTTCAACGTCCTTGTGCGTGTGGCGTATTTCACCCTATCACGAAGATACAACACTTAATTGGAGACCTAACTTTAATAGGGTGGGGGGAACATGAAAATGGTTAATTTTAACAGGGGCCGCGGAATGGTTTTCAAAGTGGGGGGGGGCTGACCATGCGAAAAATCACAATTGTATAGTAATTTTTACGTTTTTGTATATGGTTTTGGAAAAAAGTGGGGGCTGAAGCCCTCCCCCCCCCCCGCTTCCGCAGCCCCTGTTTAATCTGAGATCAAATTAAGATCGCTTGTTTAGGGCCCTTTTTCAAATCCATGGACGAGCGTTGCATTGGCAACGAGTCTAAAATATAAGGGGCCAGACATGGGTTTTTGTAATTTTGCGATACATATCATACTCCACCTTTTTTATCTCTCTCTCTCTCTTTCTTGGTCGTGATTTGTTGTTTATTTATCTATTTATTCATTTACTTATTTATTTATTCATTTATTTATTTTCGTTGCATGCTGGAGGGGGTCCTTACCCCATGGCCCTGGGAAGCGGGGGTGTTAGGTGTGCTGCGTGCATTATTCACCATAGGCAGCACCCCCAGGTATTCTGACAGATGTGTAAAAATATGAAAATGTAACCAAAATGACCATCATTTTGTAGTGAAACCCATCAGCACCCCCAGTAAAAAATAATCGTTCTCAGGGTCTTTCCTTACCCCAGCCTCCCCCTATCTGTAAGCCAGTGGAGCATGGTGTTGATCTTATTTTGACAGTGACCCCACCCCACCCTGCCCGGTAAACAGCTAGTGCATACTTACCCACACGGATGCTTCTTTCTTGGTCCTGTTCATCTCTCAAGAAAAGCAGACCAACAACGGCGAGGGAGACGACAAATGTAAATGGATACTTCAGCGAAGGCATTGTCAAGCAGAAAAGATTCCCCACCTTAAATAAGTCTTAAATACAATCCATTATGAATACTCTCTGGAAATTCTCAGAATATGAGAGGTGTACACAACGAGACGCGCCCGACCTCCTCTTCATCATCGATCATCTTCTCTTCATCTGGCGGCAAAAACTGTGACTCACAAATTTTGCGTTTTGGCCTCACCGTGGCGAAATACCTGTTGCGCCCGCCGACTCCAATCGTTTATTCAGGCCTTCCGCATTGTGTTGTCACAATTGATTCGGCCCTAGCAAACTAACTTCCATTTGTTATGGTTTAACTTAAATGTAAAAAAACAAACATTTTTTTATGGTTTATGAACTAATATTATCTAATCATAGCGGGATGGAATGAAAACAAGTATCCGAAAGCAGACCAAGGATTTTTATTTTTTTAGAGATATAACGAAAACCTATAAGATTCGGACAAACTATTCTCCAAAAATGAGGTTCACTCAGTCAAGTTTTTCACTGAAGGATGAAGACGGATTGCTTTAGTTTTACGACATCATTGGTAGATTATATCGCTCACTTAACACTCAAATGATAGATAATCTGACAAGCAAATGGAAAGGGGAATAATCCGCCTTCAAGAGAGGCTAAAAAACGTCAAAGGCACATTTGACCTTTAGATATATAGTTATGCAGGGGCGGCGGAACCGGGGGCAGAGGGGGATACTAGCCCCCTCCCCTTCCCTCAAAAAAATCCCATCAGAAAAATGCCATTTTTTCCAAAATGGAAAGTGCCCGTTTCAGTCTCAGTTTATTAAGATACTTTTAAAAAGTGCTTATTGTCCAGATTTTAGATTGGAATATCACAAAGTTTCAGCTCGCGCTCGCATTATTCGATTGGTGTGATATGTACTCTGTTCATCAGTCACTAATTGTAGTCATTATCATGTTCCTTTTCTGGTCATTTCAGTCAATTTTTAGGTAGATAAACATCTCTTTGATGATAACAAGAACTGCTCGGAAAGTTTAATTTTCATGTGTTTTTACATGAAATGTCCAAAAGTTCGCGCTCGCAACACCTCGCAAAACGCAAGGATGCCTTTTTAACAGTAATTATCGCTATAACTAACTAGAAAGCGGAAATATTAAAGCATAAATATATATTTTATCTATCAGAAATCACTTCAAGAATGTTTTGCTAAACTTAATGACTACAAAACACACAACTACTTCACGCAGATGATAATCCTGTTTGAAATATCCGTTTGCACCAAAATGCATATTTTGACATAAGTGCCCTTATTTTGGCTTTGCCCCACCCCCAAAAAACCCCGGAAAATGTTCTGCCGCACCCTGTAGTTATGAGTCCATTCAGCGAAGTATCAAGGGGCAGAGGTAAGGGGGGGGGGGTATAGTCAGGCGCGGATCCAGGATGGGCCGAGCCAGCCCCGGCCCCCCCCCCCTATTTTTTGACAACCTGCAGAAAAAGTGTACTCTTTAACTTGATAGAAACTACGAAAAACAGATAGAAAGGTAAGAAAGAGGTATTATAACCATGATATGTAATTTACATGCAGCCTCGTAACGGCCGGGCCGACCCCGAAAGGAAACAAGAAAAGGGTGAGGGGAAGAATCGGAAAATAGACTTTATATAAAAAAAATTCGCTCGCGCTTTGCGCTCGCATTGCCTGTGTAATGAATCCCATTTAAGAGGGTTAAATGACACTTAATATATCCAGTTCTTATATCAATTTGCTCACAATGTTTTAGCTCGCACATCAAGCTTTTATTATTTTGTTTGATTTACACAAATTGTTATATCAAAATTTTCAGGCTCGCGCTGCGCGCTCGCATTGTTTGATTTGTGAGATACCTATCCTCTTTGGAAATTCTTTCAAAAATTTGTCAAAATGCTCCTTTATCTGTTTATCATGTCAGTATATCAAAAAATAAGCTCGTGCTTCGCGCTCACATTTAATTTTTGACACACAGCTTGTTCTTTATTTAAATAAAAACGTGCTTAGACTGTCCAGTTTTCAGGTCGGAATAACAAAAATTTGAGCTCGCACTCACTATTTAATTGGTGATACTTGTATCCTCTTCATTAATCACTAAAAACAGTCCCGTAATTGAGTCCCTTTCACGTATAATAAAATTTCGGCTCGCGCTTCGCGCTCGCATTGTTTACTTGGATACTTATCTTTGTTCATGATTATAAAAACTGCTCAGAATCTTCAGCTCTAAGGACATAAAATATCAAAGAATTTTAGCTCGCGCTTCGCGCTCGCATTATATATTAAGACCACATGAGGTACCTTATCTTGTTTATAACAATAACAAATATTATATACTTAAAACTTCAGTCTTTTTATTGGACTACCCCCTGAAAAAACAAAAAATCAGATTATAGCGGCCAAACGAGAAAAATTTTGTTGAAAATATTTTTCGCCCCCCCCCCCCTATTGGCGAAAGCTGGATCCGCCCCTGATAGTGTCAGACCCGACTCACCGAGTAACATTTTCATGAGCGCATAAACGTAAAATTGGGAAGACAGGAGAAAATGAAATGTATGTTTTATTTATTTATTTATTCATTTATTTGTTAGATTTATTTATTTATTTGTAGTTTTATTTATACGGGGTGGCATTGTCAGTTTCTAAACTGCTTTCCACAACGGCCTTGTCATTTGCTATAATAATTGAATCAGTAAAAGTTACATGATCAATAGCACAAATGAAGTATTCACTTACATATACATATCTATAGAGAAAAACGACCCCCCCAAAAAAAAAAAACAAGCCCAATGAGCGATTTTGAAAAAAGTAAAAAAATCATATGAAGTTCGTCCTAATCAGATTATTAGAATAAAATTGATATCATATTTATCATACTATCATACATTTTTGTTAAACCAGGCTTTAAAATGACGATTTTCCTTCATTCTAGATTAGTTTTTATAGATGATATACTAAAGGGATATTATCATTTTTTGTAAATGCTTGGTCGTTTTGCTTCCTCTCAAAATCGCATAACTTTGCCCCTCCATGATAGATCTGAAACTTGCGACAGTCTTGCAGCAGCTTCGTTGTATATGCATGTTCGGTGGGCGTATAACTTAAGACATTTAAGTATAGGCATGGGCGGATCCAGGATTTTCCAGGGGGGGGGGCACATTTTCCCGATAAAAATTTATAGCAAAAAAGAAGGTCCTCGATCATTTTCAAAATGGAAGGGGGCACACTTTGGTAGAAACGGTATATTTACACTAAAAATTGATTATGTCTATCAAAGGGCCCGTGCACAGGCCAGATGTGCCCCCTCCCCCATGCGGGATCCGCCAGAACATGAGTATATAGGGTGCACTTTAAAAGGGTACTCTGGGCTGAAACTAGTATCAACAGAGTAAAACTCATCTAACATAAACGCTTTGAATAATATTAGTAATCCGATAACAAAATTATTCAGGGTCTATCGATATCTCAGCAGCGCTCTTCTGGTTTGGGGACTCTACAAAAAAAAAACAACAACAACTAAACAAAAAAATAGAAAATGAAATTAGGCTTCTTCACTTTTACTCCGAATGAAGGTGAATTTGGTTTTGGGTCGGGAAAAATTGGCAGGCAACAAAACATGTAAATAGATAAAATGAATAAATAAATGATGAAAAAAGTGTTTTAACTCCAAATTTGTGGTGATTTTTTTTAGCATGATTTATATGCGATTTCCAGTGGTGCTGCCTATAGCTAGTGTACGCAGCACGTACCCCCCCAAAAAAAAAAATCTTGGGGTATACTTATCATCCCAGCACCCCCACTTACCATGGCCATGTGGCAGGGCCCTGTCACAATTTTTGAATGGGGGGGGGGTACTTGGTCCAATCGAGGGGTGTCGATCCTCATCATGCAGAATTAATGATCCTTTTTCTGTTATAACCTGTGGTTAATAACATACGCAGCACCTTCCTGAAAACTCTTGGGATGTTTAAGCTTAAGCGCTAAATCTCAGCGCCGTGCAAATATATGTATGACTATTGATTTGAATAAACTTGAACCCCCGGCCGGGCATGAACCAGGCAAAATCTGAATTAACAAATACAAATCCTGGGGTATTCCATAATCTCAGAATAGCGTTCCATAATAAATCTATATTCTCAGCAAAAACAGAACATGGCTGACGTATCACGAAAAAAGGCACATTTAAAACATGCAAAAAGAAGGCTTGAAGCTCTAAATTTCTTGTCTAACATTTCACTCGACGGGACTCTACCTTCTAAGGAAACGTCTGAAATATCCAACAAAGAAAATGATAAATTTGACGCAGAGAATGGCACCGATTTGGGGACCAAATGTCTGGAGAGTTCTCGCAGCGAGAAGAACGCAGCAACTGGAGGAATATCTACCGGGCCAGTGCCCGGGTTGAATCAAGCTAGGTCTATGGTGGACACGCCCAATAGCAGCACGGGTAATCGAGCTCGAAGCCGAAGTAGGCGAACGTCCGGTGGAGAAAAGAGTCCTCCATTCAGCTCTTACAAACATGATTCACCCTTTTATCATTCAAGGTAAAAATGACAGAGTAAAATCTTCAGGAAGTTCAGACTAAGTCAGAGACTTATTATAAAAAAGTCTAGGCCTAATATCTAAATCTAATCAATTATGTTTTGTTCTGTTTTTTTTTAAACAAAAAATGGTGTGGGGCTATTTTTGAGGACTCCATGATGATTTTTAAAAAAATATTTTTTGACATATACTTCTTCATCAAGGGCCAAGGCAGATGTGTTGGGTTGTGTTTATTAATCATAAACAGAACAGGAGAATGAAAAAGAGAAAAACCCTGCAATGTACAGAATACAAAAGAAAACATGAGAATAAAATAACATGAATTGTTACAAATTGTATCATCAGTTATCAGACTTTCTGTACAAATAAGCAGTTCAATTGAAGTAAATTGTTATGGAATATCAATCGTAGTTATTTAACCAAACAATATAGAAATTATTATCATATAATATTATAAATTGTCGTAATACAGTATTCATTATCATATAATATTATAAATTGTCGTAATAAAGTATTCATTAATTATCATATGATATTATAAATGTCATCTAAATTTTCCGGAAAGGAAAAACACCTGAAATTATGACAAAGTTTAGACAAACTATTTCTGACTCGGGTGGTCATATGTTAGAATCTGGCATAAATCACTAGATTAAATAACTCACCCTAGTATATAGACCAAAAGCTTCAGTCTCTGTATTTTGGTTGTTCCGCTGAACTGCGTTGGCTCACTCACCAATACATAGACTGAAAAGCTTGGAGGCCCGTACGTACAGACAACGTATTTTAGCAGTAACGTTAGATCGAACAGCGGGAACCCGATTTTCCGATCGTTTTTTGTACATAAAATGTCATATTATGAAAAAGAAATCACATCCATATTTACGAAAAAATGTTTAAAATTCAGAAATATCGTACCTTGGACCTCAGTTACCGCTAATTCTTTTGAAATGATGATCGAAACATCGTCATCTTCGATCCTTTCGTTGGTCAAGGTAAGTTGCCATCTTGGATGACGTCATCATCATTACAGACGTATTTACCAGTCGCTACCTATCGCGATTTGTGCCGCTGCTTTGCGCTGCGCTTGGACATATTGATGTGCGTGCGTTCGGAACTTGTCGCTCGCATTGATTGGCCAAGATATCGAAAATTTAATCGGAAAGCCTTGATAAAAGCACAACTCGTTGACGGCTGCCATATTTTCCTCTCCGGCAGAAAGTCAAAAAATAAGGAATAACCCGGGGAATAACTCATCGGTAACGTATATTTTCAAAATATTATAAAATGTATATGATATCAATAGAAAGATTAGAGTCTAACGAAAATAGTGGACCTTCGTCCAAGATAATATAATGTCATTTAGAATCTAGACAAAGAAGTAACAAATCTGGACAAAACCCGTCCGCCGAATTGTCGGACCAGATTACACATGAAGGCTCGTACTGACACATTGCCGTCGGTAAATGGGGATTGTAGTAAAATGTCAGAAATTGTTGAATAAATCCCCAGAAACGACGGTTATTCCTGTCTACCTAGTATAATAAGGTCCCAGGAATATATGTCTCCTGGTCAGCTGCGCCCATGGTCAGCAGCCATGAACACTCAACAGCCTCTATATCAGCGGCTATAAAAAAAGAGGAATAGATCCGTTATCTACTATGTATTTCATCATATAAATCGTTACTTCAAAAAAAGAAACGATTAAATTCGCAAAACCAAACCGGGTCTGATACTTTAGACTAAGCATTAATCTAAATATTGTAAGCAAAGATCACAAAGAGTAGGCTTATGTAAATGATTATACATTCCATCATTTGGTGAATAAAGATAAAACATGTCGTATAATAAATGCAAGGTGATTAAATATCATCACTGTCAATCCAATAAGCTGTAAAACATATAAGTGCTTATTTTGGGGTACATAATGAATATTAATGTGTGTTCCAAGATTAAAAAGATATAAACTGCATATACATAACGACACACTCCAAAATGTAGAACAAGTGTTTTTTAACACTACTTTGTCCGGCTCGAAAATGAACTATTCCATAGAAATAAGCATATTTTCAAGTAGCAAGATCATTCCTATAAATTCCAGCAAAGTAAAACATTCATACCTGGGGGTGTTTCACAAAGATTTAAGTATGACTTAGAGTCGCACTTAAATACCGACTTGCGTACGGTATGAAAGGCTTGACCGCATTGGTCAGATCGTGTCATGAGGACGTGCACTAATGCGAATCTATCAATAAGATCGCGCGTTGCATATCATGTACGCGTCGGCATTTAAGTGCGACTTAAGTCATGCTTAAATCTTTGTGAAACACCCCCTGGTAAATAACAACTGCAAAAATACAGTCGAAAGCTAATGTGCAGCCTTTAAAATAGTCAACAAGCCGCGACGACTTCGTTCTGTGTTGTGCGCTGGATAATGCCACTGCCCAGCTACTGGGCCTTGCCTAATATATCTCCGCATTTAAATATTCATGACGTCACATTTTAATGCATCACAATATGATATGCTAGTGAATATAAATCTAAATGGACATTAATGTGTAATATATATATATATGTATATTATATTCATGCATCTATGTCCAACAATTGCATCATAATACATGTTTTAAAAAATAATAAAGGGGAGGACTATTTTTCCTCGGTGGGATGACACTAGACCCACGTGACCCAAAAGTGATTAGGTTTCGCGGTCTGTGATAAAATTTTACCACACCCCGAATTGGTCGTAGGGTGGTAAAAAATAGGTAAATCAAACAGAAAAATTAAGAAATTAGTTTGGTCGCTACAGAGTCTTGACACACTTCCCATTGTCATACTAGACGCATAAGAGACTGACCAAATAAAATCACGAAAATGGTGGTGATTTTATTTATTTTTACACCTTCCTACACCTAATGCCCAGGAGCTCACCTTGTATTTACCCATACTCTCAGGACTAGGGTAGATTATGGTCAAAATATCTAGCAAAATTGTGAAAACAGAAATCATGCACTTACCGTGATTATATGGATGAACTCATGAGGACTATCCTGTGGCAGTATCCTGACATCGAGGCACAAACTGGAACCTCAAAAAACCCTGAAAAGTTCTCTCCTACCCCAGTCTCGATCGGCCATTTCGTTATGAATTTTGAAAGAATGAGGAGAGGTCTGGATCTGGATGTAATACAGTGCAGGACCGTTAGGTATAATGCACCGGGTTAGGAGAGGGCACAAATGAGTTTAGTTGAACTCAAATGAGGTATCGCGACAGAACTTTTATTTGTCTTGTCTTTCTGTTGATGCCCATAATGAAAGTGTTGATTTATTTGTCATAAATTAAATGATCCATAAGAATACTCTTCAACATCTACATGTAAGTAAAATATGAAAATAACTTAAAATTCACATGAAGTCCATTTAACTTCTGAAAAAGAAGCAATATAAAGCATCTTTATCAAGTTTATGAGGTGTAATAATTCATCTATAGACCTTACTCAGCTGTGTGTGATGCGCGTACACGCACACACGTATTAAAGATATATTCCAGTTCTGGTATCGATCTCAAAATGACATTTTACAGAATCTAATATAATGACCACCCAAGTGTCTGTTTGTATGAATAAAAAATATGTGCCAAAGGATTCTGGAAGAAATTGTGTAATTGCTGAGAAATAAGCAAAATAAACGCGGATTCGGTCACTTCCATCGGGTGTTTATTCCAGCAATACTAATACACTGTCCCACGTGTGCCTATCGGTGTTGGTGATCTTCAGTGTGAACATTTTTCAGCATAGATTTCAAGATTTCTCCAAAGTTCAGTTTATGTAACTGTACTACCAGATCTAGATCCTCGATAATATACTGACAATTAAGCCTGGTTTTACAGACTCATGAAATCAGTGTTTACTGCAACTACTGGCATTTCTCTTTAAACTAAACTGAAAAATTTGTTGTTTTTGTGGCGTTTTCCTCCGGGAAACAGTTCCTTATTGCGACAGCCACCCTAACACCCCAATATTTTTTGTTTCACTTTGGGTGGCTGTCGCAAAAGAAACTCTTCCGTTTCTGGGTCCTCCTACACAGATGGAAGACACCCATAGGACTTGTAATGGTTTGGGTTCACTCGATGCTTACATGTAAGTACTCTGTCTGTGGGGAATAGGGTGTGCTACCTAACCCTCTTATGCCTTTAAATCATCTGCAAAGCTAGCATTGACAAAACAATTGACAGGGCATTCAATATTAATTCCCTTTTTAAATTTTCTGCTCAGCAGTAGCTTCTCAGGATCCAGTGAATACTCCAAGAGGCGTCTCTTTCACCACCAGCAGTCCACGGACTTCTCGGGCTCACTCACCTTGGTAACCGAGGGAGAGACTTGTATGCTTCCCTCGTCACAAGCGACGTGCTCCGTTGAGTCTCCGAAAGAGCGCTCCCCTCCCTGTGGATTTCAGTTACCTGTGTCTAAAACATTCCGTCGGCGCATGTGTAGAAATGAAAGGTAATAAATTGTTACATTAAAATTAAATTTTTTTATTGAACAGGTGATTCATTTTTTTGGGGGGGTGGGGTTAAAGGTCCCATTAACTAGTTAATCAATGTTTGTTTGTATTTGAAATAAATTTGCTTTGAATTTGTAGAGGCAGATAAAATGAAAATATGGGTCCTCATTAAATTATTTTGGACCTGTATGAATCTTTTGCTTTAAACTTTCTTATCCACAAATCATTTGATTATCATTCTCATTTTGTTTGTTTATTGTCAATGACTGGTTTCTCTCCCGTCAGAATGCTGCTAGTTACACCACACCATTCGCCCTTTGTGATGTACTCTCTCTTGCCATACACCAGGCGAAGTCAACTTGGTATTTACAGGTAAGAAAGTGCTTGTAGTTTTGCTGTTAAAAATTGCAATTATTATTATTGACCATTGAAATTGTATAATTAATCAAAACTATTGTAAATTTGAATTAGTATTGCAAATCTGAATTGCTATTGTCATTTGAAATTACCCTCCATGTACAGTTGAGGCCATTTGTTAGTAGTTAGTGCTGCTTAAGTACTGCCCATGAATCCCACTACATGTATGTGACTCTTTATAGGAGATTTTATGCAATCCCCTTTTTTTGTCTGGTGAAATATGATGATTCGCATTGCCTCCTGCGGGAAGGGGGCAACTCTGATTCTTGACAGTATGCCTCATACATGTATTTTTTTTTGTTAATTCACTGGCATTCCCGCCCTTCTGGCTGCAATACTTGAATAAATTACCTCTCAACTGTTGAGGCGTAGATCAATTAATGACCACAGGAAGGAATCAGAAGCAGGCTCTTTTGCAAGGACAAGACGGACGTCCGGGAGTAAACCTCTGACAGTCAGAAGCGATGATTTCCTGGCCAAGTTGGATGGTGTGGAGCTTGGAGATGAAGGGACTGTAAGCATCCCAAACAATTTCCATACTTTGAAGTGTGTATGGTTTAGTTGGTGACACGACATTTGCTCCTGCGACAATTGCTCCGGTCTTAATATCTTAGAAGGTGTAGGGTTTGAGTTAGGATTGCAATAGAGTTTTGGGTTCAGAATAATGTAAATATTATTAGGGTTTATTTAGTTTTGGAGGTTATGTTTTATGTTTCGCTTAATGTGCAGGTTCTCCATCATAGCAATTGTTGCCTGAGCAAATGTCAAGGAACCGGTTTAGTTTTGTGGTTTGTACAGACATGTGTCAATCAGATATATTTATGATTAATATCTACATTTTGGACCGACCTCAATGTCAACATCCGGAAGAAGTTACAAGGGCTTGAACCTCTGACTTATTTACATCAAGTTGTTTTAAAGTTCCTCACCTAGTTTGCAAAACAGGTTCATGTCACAACTCCCACAATATCCAAACTGAGTAACCATTTGGTGTTTTTATAACTAACTTTAACTTAATAACATAGCATGCTCAACCATGGCAACAAGCATGAATTTTAAATAGCACACTGTGACAAAAGCATGCATTACCATTGGACATATTTTAAACATATGCAGTAAACAGCGTAAATTATACAGGAGTTTATCTGATGGTTTTAAAAAAAACCTTAGTGGATCCTGGCCATTATGTCTGAAATTCCTTGTTTGCTTCCCTCAAAATGATAAAAACCACAATGATGATAATACCAATTATGTTATCCTATGTTATATCCTAACAGGTTGTATCATTCAGTCACTTCTTGGTGCCCAACAGAGAGATCAGTTTGATCCTGTATCGAAGGCACCTCCAGGAGCGTGAACAACTCTCCTCGGCCTCCCCTCACTCTCCTGCGATACGCAAGATGACCCTCACCAATGTCTCACCGCTCCAGTGGGACAAAAGTAAGAATTCACGCTCATTCTTCATGTTTCAGAGGTTTTTGTCCATTTAGTAAAAATTTCCTAATTGCATTTACAAATTTTTCTTCCAATCTTAACAAAAATATATGGTGAACAATGCATTCATGTGCTCATGCTGCTGGGTTTTTATAGAATAAACTCCGAAATTCCTTTTAAACAATTGATATTGTAATCAATTCAACAAAGCGAACTCAGCTACTTGTTTTTGTCTCACCTGCGAAGCAAAGTGAGACTATAGGCGCCGCTTTTCCGACGGCGGCGGCGTCAACATCAAATCTTCACCTGAGGTTAAGTTTTTGAAATGACGTCATAACTTAGAAAGTATATGGACCTAGTTAATAAAACTTGGCCATAAGGTTAATCAAGTATTACTGAACATCCTATTAGAGTTTCATGTCACATGACCTAGGTCAAAGGTCATTTAGGGTCAATGAACTTAGACCATGTTGGAGGAATCAACATCGAAATCTTAACCTGAGGTTAAGTTTTTGAAATGTCATCATAACTTAGAAAATATATGGACCTAGTTCATGAAACTTGGACATAAGGTTAATCAAGTATCACTGAACATCCTGCATGAGTTTCACGTCACATGACCAAGGTCAAAGGTCATTTAGGGTCAATGAACTTTGGCCGAATTGGGGATATCTGTTGAATTCCCATCATAACTTTGAAAGTTTATGGATCTGATTCATGAAACTTGGACATAATAGTAATCAAGCATCACTGAAAATTTTGTACAAGTTTCAGGTCTCATGATTAAGGTCATTTAGGGTCAATGAACTTTGGCCGAATCGGGGGTATCTGTTGAATTACCATCATAACTTTGAAAGTTTATTGGTCTAGTTCATTAAACTTGGACATTAGAGTAATCAAGTATCACTGAACATCCTGTGCGCGTTTCAGGTCACATGACCAAGGTCAAAGGTCAATGAACTTTGTCCGAATTGGGTGTATCTGTTGAATTACCATCATAACTTTGAAAGTTTATGGATCTGATTCATGAAACTTGTACATAAGAGTAATCAAGTATCACTGAACATCCTGTTCGAGTTTCAGGTCACATGATCAAGGTCAAAGGTCATGTACGGTCAATGAACTTTGGCCATGTTGGGGTTTTTTGTTGAATAACCATCATATCTCTGTAAGTTTATTGGTCTAGTTCATAAAAAAGGGAAATAAGAGTAACCATGTAACACTGAACATCTTGTGCGAGTTAGAGTAGTATTCAAAGTGAGCACTGCTGCTATATTGAACCGCGTGATGCAGGTGAGACGGCCAGAGGCATTCCACTTGTTTTTATTTACAGTGTTTGTTTTCTTAAGTATAACTTAAGAAGATTGCTCATTGCTTTAAAAACAGTTTTACAAAACTCCTGCTTGACATCTCTGATGTAGTTGAAGACGATGGTCACACTAGGAATCATCCTTCCTTTGCTCATTAAGTTTAGGACTCGGTTGAACTTGACTCAAATAAAATCATAAGAAGATTGTTCATAGTTTGACAAAGTTTCATGAAACCTCCGCTTGATATATTTGATATAGTTTAGGTCGATGGTCACTGCTAATCATCCATCCCTTGCTCAACATATTTCTTCTGTATATCCCAGCCGAGCTTCATTCTAATCATTTATAAGATCATCAATGACTTTGAGAAGAGCTATATGAAGCACCCCTTTCTTTCCTTTGATACAGTTGAGGTCGATGGTCACGCTGCTGATCATGCTTCCCTCGCTCAAGAAATCTGCATGTATACCCCAGTAGAGCTTGATTCTAATCATTCATAACTTGAAGAACAACTTTATGAAACTCCCCTTTCTTCCCTTTGATACAGTTGAGGTCGATGGTCACACTACTAATCATCCTTCCCTTGCTCAACAAGTTTAGGACTCAGTTGAACTTGACTCGAATCAAATCGGAAGAAGATTGTTCATATGTTTACCAACAGTCTCATTAAACATCCGCTTATTCCCTTTGATATATCTGATGTCATCCATTCCTTGCTCAACAAATCTCCATGTCGAGTTTGATTCCAATCATTCATAAGACAGACCTGCCAACCAGTACGTTTTTGGCGTATTTAGTTCATTTTTAAACCAAAATACGGCAGTACGTTTTTCTCGTGAAAAATACTTTTTTTTATACAAAATCGTAATTTATTGAGAATAATCATCTCTATATGTCTCTATTTCATCATAAAACTAACACAAATATGGTTATTAGATCAATGTCATTTCAGGTAACTTGGTTTTTTTTTCAATTGTTTTGTTAAAACCAGGGTGAGATATAAACATGCTTAAATTATTTTTTTTCATCTGCAAGAGCAGTGCACATTTTAGCTTGCCTGCAGCTTGAGTGCTGCGATGAGTGAGTACGCCATGCATTTTATTATGAAATACACTTTTTTGGGGTAAAATACACCTTTTTTTTTATCACATAATACACTTTTTCATTCCCAGAGGTTGGCAGGTCTGATGAGATCATTTAACACCCCCTATTCCTTTTCATACAGTTGAAGTCGATGGTCACACAACTGATCACCCATCCCTCGCTCAACGAATCTACGACCCTGTTGAACTTGACGATCCGGAACTCAGTCTTGGAAAGCATCGCAAACTTCTTACTTTTTCATCGTATATGGTGAGTCATCTTTCATTTATTTTCAGTTTAATGAAATGGAATAATGGCATGCATGTAAAGCGGGAGGGGGGGGGGGTTACCAAAACTGAAAATGGGCTTTGAAACAGATTCTAAATGTTTTTGCCACCCGTCCTAAATCTCTGTTCCACCCAGTGTTGAAGAGGATCACACTGATTGCTTTTCATTGTCAATATTGGAAACATACATGTATTACCCTTTCAGTGCATGAATGACAAAACTCAAATATTTGAATCAGCTGGGTCTCCAACTAGTGTCCAATGTTCCAAAAGTGTAAAAGAAAATGTTTAAAGCAATGTGATTTTTTTTCTCAATTTATTGAATATCCTTGTAAGCAAAGTTAGCTCAATCGGTAACGCGTCTGCCCGTCGAACCAAAGATCGTGGGTTCGAGTCCACGCCGGGAGGATGACTGAAGCCAGTGCGTTGTGTGTAAACGTCTCTCCCATGTTTCATAGATGCAGGCTATGTTACAGTGGAAAATACTCCGTCCCTCGGATAGGACGTTAAATAGAGGCCCAGTGTAGAGGAGAGCCACCACCTTTGCACGTTAAGAACCCACTGCACTATTCGTAAAGAGAGTAGGGGGAAACCTCGGTGTAGTGGTCCACCTGCACTCCCTCCAGTCAGTTATATCGGGAGGATAAACCTGCGGGTCTTGGTGATTTAGTTCGCTTTTTGCCTCCCAGGAACAGGAGACGCCAAACAAATAGTAATAATAATAATAATGATATGAAAATTGCAGTTTTCATTCGGCTGTTTTGCCATGCATTGTCATCGTTATTGGTAAAGTTCAAATCAGCCGTACCTGTTATATTTATTTTCATCTACTTTCCAGGTATCTGTTGTGGATTACACCAAACCATCAGAGTTGAAGAAGGAACTGAACAATAAATTCAAAGAACGATTTCCAAACATAGATCTGAGTCTGAGTAAACTACGAAGGTAAGAGGTTTTTAGTGTTGTAGGATATTACAGTCAAACCTTTCTATAGAGTTCCGAAGTGACATCATCAGTTTTCCAATTTTGCGTTTCGGCATTTTTTTCCTAACTTTTAGAACCAGGCCAATAATACATTGACCTCAGTGGGGCTGATGAGGTCATATCTCAGCCCCCCATGGACCGATTCTCACCCAATATTGGTAGTGGTGAATATTTCATCATGCTCTACCAAAATATGGTATCAAAAATGCTGAAATGCCAAAAAAGTTTTTGTGACGTCATCACTTCGGTACTCTATAATGACCACTTAGGGGAAACATGAAAAGTGTTTTATGAACATCATGGAAAATTGTACTATATTGGTTGCTGAGCTTTATGATACAAGCCCCAGGTTCCTGTAATGGACCTTATACATCAACATCATCGCATTGCCATCTTAGAGGCTAAAGCCATTGCCTTGCATGGTGATGATGATCTGGAGCTCTTATCAACTCTGTTTATGTGCATTCCTATATCCTCTGAGGGAGGGCGCTATGAGATCATGATGTCATAAGGTCTGTACATGTTTTACTGAATACTACTTTCAAGGGAGACAAACTTATGGGCCTGTATTCTGAAGTTAGGTCTACATGTAATTAAAACTCTGGTCTAAGGTTGTGGTTTAACTATGGATAGCCAGTAGTGACATAAATCTCTAATAGTAGGGGTTCATAGTGTCAGCTCATTTGACCCTCAAATCATTCTTAACTGTCTAGGAAGGATAAATAAGATAATTGTCTTCACCATTAAAGAATTAGGAAAGAGCACATACTTAGACATAAGAAACATACCATGTGAACAAATTTTGACATGTTTGGCTTTCCATGATATTAGCACAGAGCTCGACCATGGTCTAAGTTAAACCCAAGTTTCAGCCTAGGGGTCAATCAGTTCTCGGATCTTAGCCGTCACCTATGTGTATTATATCTTTCTTTCTTGCCAGTTTAAAACGTGAGATGAAGAAGGTTTCAGACAACTGCTCGCTTGATCCATGGATCTTAGCTGTCAGCTACGTCTATTTTGAGAAGCTTGTTATGCATCGGAAGATCAATAAGGAGAATCGGAAATCGTGCTCAGGTGAGGATAGGAGAGGGTTTCATGAAAGTTTTGTCAGTGATTCTCAATGAGAGGTGTTATAAGCTACTGCAAATCCTTGCACCCGATTGGCTTAAATCAAATTAGTCAATTGAAATATCTAACTTAATGAAATGCTCTCCACATCATCAGATATTTTAACTCCTCGTCCTCTGCACTATGAATGCTAACACTACCATAAGATTAGATTGAAAATTATAACTGGATGAAAGTCATAATTAAACAAATTGGTGTGTGTTCTCAATTTAGGATTGATTTTCCCCTATATAGCCAGAACTTCTTTTATTTTGATAAGCCTGTGAGGGGGGGGGGCTTATTTGATCATCATGCCCCCCCCCCCCAATCATGATGAGTGCAACAGAAATTGGGGGTGCACATCACGCACTACATAATCTACAAAATTACATAGTAAATTGTAATTGTTCAAGAATTACTAACATTCATTTTTTCTAAGGATTAATCAAATTGATTTGTGCATGAATTCACAAATCATCTGTAAAATTTTAAATGAGGCTCCAACACTTCTATTTCTTTTTTCTATTGATTTTTTTCTACATTTGCAATGATTGCATTTACATATACTTTCTTGTGACACCTGTATAGAGATGAGATTTTAGCTATATCTGACATTTGGATCAGGACTGAGAATTCCCCAATATTTTTTCACTAACATAGGTGGTCTCTGAGATCAATGTACATCTGGTATAAAACTAAGGGGGTTAGGGTGTCTATTTTCAATGCCTTATTCGCAAAAATTACTAGAAAATGAAGGGCACATTGTGCCTAAATTCACACAAAGTTATAAGTTCTGGCAACTTGCTGTCGTTACTTTTTTTTATGAAAATTGCCGTCATGCATTCGAAAACTTGATTCTTCAACGGCTATTTGAAGCTTATCGCACAAGGTCGGACTCGGTATTGATCATGGGCGCTGCCATTTTACCAGACCGTTCACGCATTGCAGTGGAGGAAACAGTGTGCACTCGATGCGTGTGCAATGGCTGCATTCAATTCATGCATGCAGGCGCTTGGATAACCCAGGGAACTCCGGCCTGCGAAGTAGGCGGGAGCTCCGGGATCGGATCCCTGGGTTAGCGCTCGGCGTGATTACAGTGATTTGTCAATATGGGAGTTCTTCCGTGCGAGCAAAAAAACAAGCAAAGTTTGTGAAAAATTATGGCTTTTCATCAGAGATTTCTTGATCGAGGTGAAGAGGCGAGGGTGTAAGGGATCAACGCTTCAGTTCATGAAAAATGGACTTGGAAGTGGGTTGAAAAATCAGTGGATGGAAGGGTCGCAAGTGAGTGCATACGGAAAATTGAGGAACCCAGTAAAGCTTACTGTACGTAGTATGTAATAAGGAAGTCAAGTACACGAATGGTGGCAGGAGCATGATCAAGCAGCACTTGGCCAAATCTAAATAAAAATCATAATCTAGATCTAGATAATAAAAACATGTATCGATTATCAATTAGATTTAGTTTAGACTAGATCTATGTAGGTAGATCTAGCTCACTTATCCAATGTACAACTACAAGGTTATGATATTACCTTGTCCTCAATTAGAAACCACTGTGTGATGAAATTACATGAATAAGATTGTCAATGTTTGCCTGTTTTTTTTCTCTTGATAAAATGGATAAATGTTTGATTTTTTTGGTTCAGTCAGATGTTACTACACAGTTATTTCATTACAAAATATGCCTTGGCCAAAACTAAATTGAATTCTTGAAATAATTTTTTTCTAATTAAAAAGGGAGTCTGGAGACCCCCTCTGGGGCGTTGCCCCTGGACCCTTGGCCATTAGGTGCGAGACTGGTCACTTCACTCCCTACGTTCACAAAAACAGATATTTTTTAAAAGGGCCACTTTCGGCCTGATTTGGATGTTTTCATTTTATGCTTTTTGAAATGAATATGCTGATATAAATAATTTTAATTACACTGATTTGGTCTTTTTCATCAGGTACTGCCCTACTGCTTGCAGCCAAATTGAACGATGTGAAAGGAGCTGATCTGCAAAACCTGATCAAGGTAGGTTTCTATACATCCTTTCACATATTGTTTATTATACATTAAAAATTGGTTGTTCTAATTGAAATCTCTCTAAATTTGGCTCATGAGGTACATCCATGATACTCCCATCATCTTGTCCCTTACTGTTAAAAAGCAGTTCATCTATTAAAGAGTGATTGAAAAAGCATGTCTAGATAAATGCTCATTTTATATTTACCATAATTTACAAACTTTCCAATATCATACTGGATGATACGCAGCCAAAGTATACCGGTATACAATAAAAACAAAATTTTCTTTATGAATTTGAACAAAAATCTGTTGTTTGTTTCTATGATGGCTTGAATGTTCAATATCTTCTATTTATATCAAACTCTGCAAAATGTTCATTACTAAAAAAAAACCCAGAATAATTGAATTAATTAGAAAAACATATATACACGACAAATTGCAAAACAGTGAAAAGCGAGAACCTTGAACCTTGAAGAAGTAGTACTCTCCCAAAAAAGAGTACATACTATCCAGGGGATCGTTTCATGAAAGTTGTCAGCACTGACAAGTTGTCTTTCTCCGACAGTTACCACAGTAACAGTCAGAGGCCAGTGCCTCAGCCAATTAAAACCTAGGATTTCACTGAAATGGTCATCACTGAAAATTTAGTCAGTGCTTACAAGGTTCATGAACACCCACTTGGAGAGGGTTGTGCTGTGTAAGGTGCTGCCAGTGCTTCAGGTGAAGTGGTGATCCTGTGGTGGTATTCTTGGTGCAGTATATGCAGAGTGCTATGTGCGGGTGGTGCGTGTTTGTCCCCCTTCAGGATCCAATGAGGATGAATGTGACCCTTGCATAATTTCACCTACCATAATGTGAGGTTCTTTTCTATTTTTCAGGAAATCGAGTCTGTGTTCCGGGAGAGCCGTAAGACCCTCATTGCCTTTGAGTTCCCGATCCTGGTCGCCCTGGAGTTCTCACTCCATGTCCCTGAACACGAAGTCATGCCCCACTACAAACGCATCATTCAACAATCATGACATCGCAAGTCACCAACACAGCTACACAGGCCCCGTCTTACAAAGAGTTGCGATTGATCTGATCAACCATAACTATGGAAAGCCAGCAACATCAACATTTAAAATGGACGTTCGCTCAAAATGTTGTCTAAATATGCTATAAAATCATACATTCATTGACTTTTTTTTAATTTCAGTGTACTTCTCTTTGTGTACAAAGGATATTGGGCAAATTTTTTGTAGAAAAAGATTAAGACATCAATAGATATCCATACAGTTGATGTTGATTGGATCAATCATAGCTCTTTGTAAGACGGGGCCCCAGTATACAGTTCCGTTCAGATTTTAGCTGTAGCTGATGGGATTCAGTAAGACTGATAATCTGATTTAGCAACCAAGTAAAGGTCAACGGGGTCTCGTAATGCAAAAATTAGTGGTTAATCGTACGATTGCTGTCGATGCAATCAATCATCAAAAGATTTTCTACATTCATTTTTATATCATTGCTAAGCTTTGTGTTACGGGCCCCAGTTGTTCTTGTAGCCAGGCATCAAGGTGTTATGAAATGTTACCCTGGTCCAACATACAGTTTCTGAGTCTAGCTTATAAAATTTTGTTGGCACGACATGTCAAAATATGAAATGTTATGGTTCATGTTGACAAGATGACAGTAGCACCTTTTGACTAGCCCATGTTGATATTAGACCAATTGATTATTGGACCAAATGGCAATTAGACCATTTCGAGTTTTAGACCAATCGGGGTTAGCCATACCAGTGCCAAAATTATCCACAATCAGACCAAACAGTACAAGACTATAAAGTGGATATGCCTGTACAAAATATATAAATCATGGCTGATATATTACATTTGTACCCTCTGGCCAGCTCATTAACATTGTTGTATGCAAAATCTGATCAGCATTATTTGTTAGCAATGAAGTATCCATAGTTGTAGTATATAATTCAGAGACCTTTATGCAGTATGTGCATGATATCTTTATAGTTTCATATACAGCAATATGCCTAAGCGTTGTGGTGTAGCGGTTCTGACTCTCGCCTTGAAATCAGAGGGTCGTGTGTTAGAATACCACCATGGCCTAGCGTCCTTTGGCAAGGCGTTAATCCACACTTTGCCACTCTCCATCCAGGTGTTAAATGGGTACCCGGTAGGATATGAAAGCCTATATGTAGTATGCCTAGCAATTGAGTCTTGGAACTCTTGTTGGAATACTCCCCAGGAAGTGGAGAAGGTGCATACATTGTATGTGGGCATGCAAGGATCTGATGACCGGTGTAATAATATGTCTGTAAAGTGCTTAGAGACGCTGTTTCGATGTATTAAGCGATATATAAATGCGGAATATTACTATTATTATGAACATTACCAAAGTACATGTAATGTTGTTTTGTACTGCACAAACACTCTTGAAGGGTAATTATTAGCAAATATATTGAAGTCTATTCTGTATTTACCAGATAGATGAAATAAGATAAACATGGTCAGTATTCAGTATTTGAATATAGTTGTGCTCCCCAAAATTGTAGTTAGTCTTTTAAAGGTGATGGAATGTGAGTAACAGCATGTTGAGAATATCATTAGATGTAATTATAGCATCTATCTTGATTTCTTTCAAAATTGAAAACCCATCCTTTTCAAACTTCAAGAATGAGTTAAAGATGACATCCATTCCAGTTTGGTAAGACCCTATTCTTTGCAGTATATCACTTGTAGATAGATACCCAGTACCAAGATAAGACAAATTACGATACTGCACAGTCACTAGACATGCAAAATATATTCAGCTTATATTATTTTCAGTTCGGTATAAAATTAGGTATGTGCTTATAGGTGAGCGGCCAGAAGCCAAAAAGAGCCTTATTTCTTGACTTTAATCCCCCCGGCTGGATCAAAGCAAAATCATACATCAAATTAAAGGAAATTTCCTGAATTTTCCGGAATTGGGCATTAAAAATGCCGTAATGTGTAGCATCACTATGGAAACCAGCCTTGAACAAGCCACGCCCATTTTAGATACTTATTGAATATTTATCACGAATATTGAATTTTTACTTATTAATTTAAATTATCAGATATTTTTTTTATTTTCAAAGGATAGATCTACTATATATTGTAAGAAGAATTACTGAAAAACAACTTAGCATGAATTTTATGAACATTTTCACAGAAATTGTTGCCTAGCAACATAACTTTCCTTAGCAACCATTTAGCTCCTTAAGTTAACCACTTATTTTTCCATTTCAAACCAAACTTTTAACCTTTTAACTAGGTTTAATAAAACCAAGTAAATTACACCAAAGAAATTACATAAATTATCATTTAAAAAAAATATAAAGAACTGAAAACCCCCATTTAAGCTATTGAGAACCTCAAATTAATTTGCTATGCTCAACCGGACACACCCCTTCACATCGTACAAATCGCCATTTCATTGTTCATTTTGACTACATTGTTACATATGTACATGTACGTACAAGTCACATACTTTATACTATTTTGTGGTGAAAAAGTTGATTGAGTGAATAATTTCTGATGAATTATCTTGTCTTCAATAGAACAACAACAAAATGACCATTTCACATTATCCATGGTTACCAAATTGTTGCCTAGCAACGACTATTTTCCATAGCAACGACTACATTAACACTCTTTTCCCTGGACAAATCTGTGAAAAATAGTCCATTATGAGCAATAATACTGAAACAATTATCATTATAGATGTCTACAAACTCGTTTTCAGTAATCATTCAACAAACTGTCTATTTTATAGCTTCCATGGAGTCAAATGTGTTGCCCAGAAACAATATTCCCTAGCAACGGCTATGTTACCACTCTTCATCTCGGCTAAGTGTGTTGATGAAGGTGTGCCTTAGAGTAAAAATATTGAGAGAATTTAACATATCATAGTTTGTTATCAATAGGCAAACAATATTCCGGATTTTACCATTATGTACTGACACAATTTCATTGCCTAGCAACACTATTTACCTTTGCAACGATATGTTTCCCCCCTAACGAATTTGGGGGAAAATAATCCACTTTTAAGTGTACAGTACCATTTGTACAATAATATACTTACATGCATACTGGCAATGGTAAATTGAAGGACACCCCTTCATTTCTCTTATTTCTAAAAATAAAATCATCTATCCTTTTTGTATATTGCTTGTCTACCTATTCTAAACATGAGCATGGTATTTAAACTTTATCGTTTAAAAAAGAGCAGCTTCAAAGAGAAATTTAAATGTTTTTGCAGATAAAAATAGAATAATATGGTTTGGATGATTCATAAACTGAAACTGAAATAGTTGCTGGGTACATAGCATTTTTCTTTCTTTTTTAGTTTGCTACAGTAGGTATAGCATTGATGATATGATAAAATGGACAACACTACTATTTAGGCACAGTCCCTGATTAAAACTTTGATCATACAGTGGGCCTTTAGGCCTTCACCTAAGGCTTGTACAGATATTTATTTTTTCAATTTCAGGGCCCTCCTATACTAATACTCAATTAGGTCATTGGCAATGGCTTTTGGCTGCATATTTACATGTAGATTACTTTCTTCGAGTGAATATGGAATGGTTAACAAATGGATCTCTCTTGTCAAATAGTACTCACCCATGCATATCCATCTTCCAAAGTTGTGTCTGTGTTGAGGTTGTAGCCCAAAGATGCCAAAGCTGAGAGTTCGACAAGTTTCTGATGAAACTTTAATACTATTAATAGGTGTCAGAAGTTTAATCACAGGGAATTTATTATGTCACTTTCAATCTGATAACTGTCAAGAAATCAGAAGGATGAAAGTATGAAAACTTGGGATCTTAAGCCTTAATATGGTGTTTTTTACCCGATTGCTAAGAAAGCATGAATGCTTGTAAGCAAACAACCAGAGGACCGACGGCTTAATGTCCTCTCCAAGACCTGGTAATGAGGGTGTAATGAGGATGTGCCTTAATAAAGAGCACTAATACACCAAGTGAGAATCAAATCCAGGTCACCGGAATCCGAAACCCCCGCTTTATCATGTCTATCGACTGAGCTATCATTCCCGATCAGGCCAAGAAAAGGACAATAAAACCATTAAGGATAGAAAGGCTTACTAAAGCGGGAGATGTTTTCTATGTCTAAGTGTCATGTAATATGTCATGAGGTTTGCACACATCTGCTGAAAAGAGACAACCAGGGTGGGGCGTACAACAAAAGTCCCAGAATATAGAGAGGAGGCATATCAGCTTATGTAATCTTTGATGTTGTCTTTCGGGTATTTTCTGCTACAGCGATAGTGTCAGTGACTGCGATGGTTAAAAACTGATGCCTTAAATACTCAGTTTAAAAAAAAAGATGTCTGAAAGAATAGACAAGGATTCCTCTCAACATGCATACATATGTAAAGGACGTTGACATGGGTAAAGCTTCAGAAAACAGGTACAGATGCCTCTATTGTCATGATTGTTGGGCTTAAACTAACGCTACTGTTCATTCCATGGAGATTTAGATCAATGTAAATCTTCAAACACATCCTTGGTATAAGAAATATTTCTGAGAAAATACCTGAAACTGAAAATTGGGATGATACCCCTACAGTATTGGTAAAACATGCTGATACTAATAATACAAATGCATCTGCATTTGTAATGATGATTTGTTCAAATGATAAGGCTGGAACATTTAAATTACAACCATAATTTTGTATCACTACTTGAATTGAGTAGAAAAACATTGAATTGAACAATAATCTCTAAAGTAATAATCACTCCTCAGTGTGCAAAAACGAACTCAGTGATGATCTGACAAGTTTAACTCCTTACTGTGCTATACATCATCTCTGTTCCGATCCAGAAAGACTCAAACTTAGTGTATTCCACCTTAAGAACAGAGAGCAGATAAAAAAACTGAGGGTCAGGTGGTAACAAGCCAACCTACCTTGGCGTCATTGTAGACCGTTCTTTTTTCATACAAAGAACATGCTGCCAAAACAAATGCAAAATTTGGAGCAAAGGAATATCATTCTGAAGAAGCTGGGAAACCTATGGGGAATTGATAGATGCCAAATCTCTCTGTACTACAGCTCTGACTTTATGCTTCTGCACTGCTGAGTACGCAGCCCTTGGTGCTAAATATCGACCCCAAATCTTGAATGAAGCTTGCAGAGCCATCACTGACTGCCTGTGACTAAAAGAAGTGGGTAATCTTTACCTACTATGTATTATTGCCCCCACCGTACGTCAGAAGAGAAGTCATCAGCACAGATGAAAGAAAAAAACAATCAAGAACATAGTTTTCCACTCGTCAATCATGAGCCTGCAACGAGACTCAAATCTAGACACAGTTTTCTCTGCTCAATAGAATCCCTTGATGACTCTGCTCGCATAAAAGCGTCACCCACTGGTCTAACAATCTCCAGTCTGTGATGCACAATCTCACCTATGGACTTAGTACGTTACTCTCCAGGTCCAAGTGAAGAATGGCCTACCTGATCTTGTTGAACCGCCTATGGGGCTACAATAGGATTGAAGAAACTTCATGCAACTGTAAGGATGATCACAGGATACACTTTTTTGGCATACCCCTCCTACCAGAGCTTTGAACTTCTACTGCCTTTGCCACTGCACTCGATTCTTTTCACAGGAAAGCTACATGTAGATCTTGTACCATTATCAGGACATGACATCTTTAATAAACTAAGAAGTCTGTCATTAATTATCTGACTGGTAGAATACACCTATTTATGGTAATCTGACATTTGGGGAAAAAATGATTATTTGGTCATGGGTTGTTGGATGGGGGAGGGGACAGGGACTTAATTGGTTCCTGATGGGGTTGTCGGTTAGGCCATGGACCTAGGTTCATGGTGAGGCTAAAACTTTGCTGAAAACGGTGCCTATATAAGGGGAAATTTACAATTTGTCAGTGAAAGAGCAAAGATATTCGATGCTAACAATCTTACCCAATATCTACATACCCCCTTAAAAAGCCACCTATTGGAGAGACAAACTCCTGCACACCTTTGCTTTCATTTGGTCATAGTGTACTGAATGATTTTAAAGGGCAATATTTGCGCTGTGCCCATCTTCTCGGGTAACGACACAAGTCCTTTGTAGTAGAGGGTTCAAGCAAGATCTGGCTTTTGGGTTGAGTGACTCCAGATCTTTGGCAGCGCACGGCTCTGGTAGGAGGGGGGGGGGGGCAGACCAAAAGGTGATGCACTGTCTGATCCTCTCCTCAGTCGTAGATAGTGTCTGCATCCCTGCTGTAGCCCCGAACTGCATATTAAGGACTTTGCACCTTTTTGTTCCAGACCATATGTAAGACATAGCCATGTAAGACATAGCCAGGATGGCCAATTGTCATTTGAACCTGGGGCGTGATTCGTAGGTCACATGGAAAGCTTTTGCGTCACAGACTGGAGGTGGTTTGTCCCTATAGGGCGATCCTTTGACTGTGTGCATAGCTATCAAGGCATTCAGTCAAGTGAAGGAAATTGTCTTGATTCCAGTCTCTTTGTGTCAGGTTCATAGTTAGAGAGTGGAAGAAGGACATCTTTTTTGCTCTTTTTTCCACCCGTGCTGATACCTCTATATCTGGGGGACTGTGCCACACAATAGGTAAAGATCATCTACTCTTTATGGTAGCATACAGACGGATTACTTGGTCGTCTGTGTAGATGTTAAAGAGGACTTGGGCAAGGACACTTCTTTGTGGGAGACCATTTTTCTGCCTCCATCATTTGCTGCTGGAACCACTGAGATTCACAACCGGTTTCAGCATTTTTTGAATTAGCCTTGTCAACTTAAGTTGACTTCCTTTGTCACCACAATGACTTTCCTCGTAAGAAGGCCTACCCCACGATTAACTGTTTCATAAGCTGCAGTTAAGTTAACAAAGGCAGCTCTAGTTTTCAGACCTTCCTCAAACCATCTGACGTACCGAGTCAGATTAAGTACTTGATAAGTAAAGGACTTTACTGGCCTGAATCTACTGGAATGAAGAACTCAGTCACAAAGGGAACAATGCGGTTAAGCAGGAGCTTTTCAAAGGGCTTGTATGTGTGACAGATTAGAGAGATTTTTCTGCAACTCTGATTGGGTCTTTGCCTGGCTCGACTTTGGCAACTACCCTAAATTTCCTCTTGCCATTGTTTTTTTTTCTTCATGCAAATAGTGGTTTAACACGTCAGCAGCCATTGGTCCAAGAAGGGTGATCTGCTCACAGAGGACATCATCTAATCCAGGTACCTTGTTGCTCTTAATTATTCCCTTTTATAGCCTAGCACAAGCAGACAAGACGTTCAGGCTGAATGGTCTTGTGAATTTAAATGACTCTTAGTTGGGAGACTGTCACTGCACTTTTATTTAAGGGAGGTTGGCCCTTCGTGGGCAATAAATAGGGTTACCTTCACTGTACACAAGAAGGTAGTGGGCCACTTGGTCGGTGGTCACTATGGGTATATATTGAATCGTTTTTCAAGGATTCCAATCGTTTTCCCCGGCTTTTCTGCTGTTGTGAGTCATGTCCATTGATTTATTAAATTACTGTCAATTTCTTTTTTTATTATCCATAATGGCAATTGTCAATTTCCCCCACATTCAAGTGTATCGGCACCAAAGGGGTCATTCTCAAAGCTCCTGAAATATTAACTGTACAGCAGCTTCATCATTCGTCAAGCCCGGAGAATAGTTTGTTAACAGCATCCTCGTGGAATATTCTTCTCTGATGATTTCTTCAATAGCTTTCCAAATGTGTCGTAATGAGTAGGGAGTGCTGGAAGATCCTGTGGATAGTTATCCGGATCTATGACAAACTGCTCCCAGATTGCTTCCTTCAGGGTGAAACATCTGTGAAAGGGAAGTGTGCGTAAAGGGATGGCTTCATTCACCTTCAGCCCAATAGGTTGATGTTGAGTAAGCGGGAGAGGGTCAAGCACAACTTTGTCACATTTTGTTGGGTGATGCAATCTGATTTGCATCTGACCAGTTCTCCATCACGTTGGTTCCTCCATACCCCCAGATAATGCTGTGACTGTTGAAATCCCCAATAATTACATTTTCTCGATCGGAGGTGGCTTCTCGAGAAATGGAGAGAGATTGGTTTGGAGTTATAGAAAGAACTTGAATGGAAATACTCATAATTTCTATGCTTAGGACTTTGCCATTTATCTTGATGAGACAATAACAGGGCTTACACCTAATTAATTCTACTTAAACAGATATTTGACCTGCTAATGAACTGCTGGAATCAGTAATGTAATGCCCACTAATGTACAGAGACTAATCGGTTCTAGTGAGCAACAGGCACAGATTAGAGTAATTTTTGATGTCTAGTTGGTACATTCGACATAATGAGGATCTCTTGATCTGTGTTTAAATCATGGCAGGTGATCATTAAAAAGGTTTTTTCATCAAGTTGTGCAGATAAACCAGCAATCATGTTTGAAGGTCTGCAAGTATACTACTGTGTTAAACTGCCCTATTGCCCATCCATTGGTATAATAACAAAAAAAAAAACTTCCAACAACACAGGAAAATTGCCATAATTGCAGATAGAAACTTTGATAGTTCATTGTGATTTACATATTTTAGTAGGAACCTCATAAAGTAATTAGTTTTTGAGTTCACAATGTACAGAGTTGCCAGAATTGCAGATAGAAACTTTGATAGATCATTGTGATTTACATATTCTAGTAGAAACCTCATAAAGTACAAGTTTAGCTTTCGAGTTCACATTCACTATATTTCCACAAGATAAATAATTCCGTTTTCCCATGGCAGGCACTCTAAGACTTATTGGCTGGTCTTGGATATATATATTACTTTTCCTAAAATGTATAATAAAATGTTCCAAATAACAAACTAAATGATACTGTTAATAATACTCAATTCCTCTACCATGGCCGTACGCAGCGAAAAGATGCATTTTTAAACTGAAAATTTTCACAAAATTCACCAAAAGTGTGCATTATATCCTTCCATTTACTATGAATAAGCGTCCATTGCCAAACTCGGTCGCTGTGCTTCCTCGCTTTGTTAATCAGAGACTTTTAGTCGGCTTGCCACTCCAAAGAAAAGTTTTCTGTATACACCCATGCCCTCTCTTAATATACCGACTGCCTGGCCAGATGGCTGAAATTAATTGTCATTACCACAATCAATGCTAAGAATAGTATAAGATGCATTTTGAGGACCAAGAAAGGGAATTTGGGGAGGTTGCAGGCTTGAAATATCGCCAAAAAGTGATGGTTGCTTGGTAAAATGCTGTTGCTAGGCAACGTAATGGTTTCCATAGGTAACAGAAAATTCTATGAATACTGAATTATTTAGATTACAATAGATAGCTTGACACAGGGCATCTAACTGAAAATTTTGACAAAATTCACCAAAAGTGTGCATGATATCCTTCCATTTACTATGAAAAAGCATCCCTTGCCAAACTCAGTCGCTTTGCTTCCTCGCTTTGTTTCTTGGAGACTTTCTTGCCACCCCAAAGAAACAGCCATGCCCTCTCTCAATATGCTGACTTCCTGGCCAGATGACTGAAATTAATTGTCATCACCACAATAAATGCTTAGAATAGTACAAGATGCATTTTGAGGAACAAAAACAGGAATTTTGTGGAGGTTACAGGCTTGAAATATCGCGAAAACGTGATGGTTGCTAGGTAAAATGCTGTTGCTAGACAACGTAATGGTTTCCATAGGTAACAGAAAATTCTATGAATACTGAATTATTTAGATTGTACAAATAACTTGACACAGGGAATCTAACTGAAAATTTTCACAAATTTCACGAAGTGTGCATGATATCCTTCTATTTACTATGAAAAAGCATCCCTTGCCAAACTCAGTCGCTTTGCTTCCTCGCTTTGTTTCTTGGAGACTTTCTTGCCACCCCAAGGAAAAGTTTTCTGTAAACAGCCATGCCCTCTCTCAATATGCTGACTTCCTGGCCAGATGACTGAAATTAATTGTCATCACCACAATAAATGCTTAGAATAGTATAAGATGCATTTTGAGGACCAAAAACAGGAATTTTGTGGAGGATACAGGCTTGAAATATCGCCAAAAAGTGATGGTTGCTAGGGAAAATACTGTTGCTAGGCAACATAAAATGGTTTCCATAGGTAACAGAAAATCTGTGAATACTCAAATATTTAGATTAGAACAGATAACATGACACAGTAGGGAATCTATTTGATTTATAACAATATTACAATATCCATTAAATGATTCATATAGTCGTAAATACACACAAACATATATATTTAGTGATATCCGTCACATGCAGGGGTTAATCAAACACGGTAATAAGGTAACTTTTCATGATCATATATGCATTATACATCCTAGTCTTCCTCTTTTATCACTTTTTCATCAAAATTTACCTTTTTCATTAGTTTTTACAAATTAAAAACTGTAAAAAATTATAAAATGAATTAATCTGGTAAAAAATTAAAGAATATTGAAAAGTGAATATGGTTGCTAGGGAAAATAATGTTGCTAGGCAACGATTTTGAAATCAAATATGTATGAAATATATATTTGGTTGCTAGGCATTATCATATTATTCAATTTGTAGTGATTTTATCCTTGAAAATTTTATATTTATATATAAATAAGTATAATTAATTAACAAATCTAAATAATAAGTTGCTGCTTTGCATTTATCGCAAAAATGGGCGTGGCCTATTCAAGGCTGGTTTCCATGGTGAAGCTACACTCTGCGACAATTTTAACTCTCAGTTCTGAAAAATTCAGAAAATTTCCTTCAAAATGATGCATGTTTTTGCTTTGATCCAGTCGGGGGGATTAAAGTCCCAAATTTTGACCTCTCGCCGCTCGCCTATTAGCATAGCAATTACCTAATAACAAAAATTGGAGATGGGAAAAGGAGTATTCGGAGGGGGCTCGATGTAATCCACAAAAATGTATCATTAGTTTGATTATTTAGATCCATAAAGATGATATTGAAATGTAATGTTCAGGTGAGGGACTGCATATATCTAGGCCTTGGTACACCAGTCTTAATAAAAATATATATATTCAGAGAAAAGGTGTCATTTTAATCAACCATCTCCAGCATGAAACCAATATATGTGATTTTTAGTATATGAATATGAGCATGTTCCAAGTCCATCTCTTGTCTTGGCCAAGTTGAGTATAAATCATGGGAAGTTGTTGTCTACATTAGTTCTTGTGTATGCACAACCAAAATTCTGTTTACAAAGTGCTTTGCAATATCAACTGAAGAGATTTTTTTTTATATCAAAACAAAATGTGAATAGAAATATTCATTATTTGAATATTTATTGCTAATAGTTGAAGATTTTTGTTTAAATGTTAAAAAAAAGACATTTGTAACTTTGCACGCTCATATACAAATGTAAGTTCATATAGTAAACTAGCTTGTATAAAATCTACACATGATGATTAGTTCTATTAATTTTACCCCAGAATTCTAAATGAATGAAAATTTGCCAAAATCTTCATTTGACATATACATCAAAAGTGATTTTTTTTCCCCTTTTTTTTTAAATTCCATTTTTTTGTGATTACCCTAAATGAGCTATCATGGGTTTGTGCTACAGTAACACCAATAAAAGCAACTCTAGAATGATTCAAATTTATTATCTTATTTTGAATGACATACCATCATTTAGTTTGGAGTCCGTTCGGTTGAGTGACTATAATATCGGGTCATTCTTATAGCCATGTCCTCAATTGGACATGATACTTTGTAGAGAGAGTAGATGATTGTTGCAACAAGTAAAAACAGGTTATACGCATGTTGTAAATTTGTACATATATCAGAGAAATGCCAGCTATTGTTAATAAGTGCAATATTTATGTTTTGCTATGAAATTCTTTGTTATGTGAAGCAAGCAGTTTTGACTTCCATGAATAAAGTCATATGAAAACAAATAAATCAAACCAGACTTGTCTATGATACATTGCTGTACACGTATGTCCTTTCTCCCATTTATTTTATCCTTGGAAAATACTTCAGACCGCTCTTATTATTCAGTGATTTATGACTCATGTCATGACCATACCACACAAAACAGGGGGATAGTTGGTAAGTCTATCGTTGTGGCCCAGTGGATAAGTCTTCTGACTTTGAAACAGAGGGTCGTGGGTTCGAATCCCAGCCATGGCGTAATTTCCTTCAGCAAGAAATTTATCCACGTTGTGCTGCACAAGACCGTGGTGAGGTGAATGGGTACCCGGCAGGATTAATTCCTTGAATGCATGAGCGCTGAAAGGCAGCTCGAGCTAAAGCCGGGGTAGTAATAATAATAACGCACCTCGGAATAGAATATTTCTAGATAGATG
The DNA here is from genome assembly GCF_018143015.1 of Lytechinus variegatus. Classification (NCBI taxonomy): domain Eukaryota; kingdom Metazoa; phylum Echinodermata; class Echinoidea; order Temnopleuroida; family Toxopneustidae; genus Lytechinus; species Lytechinus variegatus. The sequence continues at coordinate 7,859,255 of NC_054756.1, read as the reverse complement.
GCGCTATATAAATGCTTATTATTATTATTAAGTCCCCCCCCCCATAGAAGTGAGTAATCAAATAATATAAATGGATTTAAGACTGAATGAATGAACGAACGAACGAACAAGTGGTTGGATGGATGAATGAATGAGAGAGTGAGTGAGTGAATGAATTAATTGATTAATGAATTGATAAATGACAATGAGTGAATGAATATACAGTGCGTCCCACAAAAAAAAACAACCATTTAAAGTTTAGAATCTCCTCTTTCATCTGAAATTACTTCTCATTCACGCATGAGTGAGCAAAACAATTTGAAGAGGGGATACCAAAAAGTCATTTGGCGGGCTGTATCTGGGTTTCAAAATGTAAACCACTTTTTTTTTAAAGTTCAATATCTGCTCTTTAATTTGATACCTCAATTACAGAAAATAGTCAAGAAATATCAAAGTTATGGTTATTTGAAATAAGGCTTGAATTTCAATAATTTCATAAAATGAAGAGGTTTTACAGGCTAGCGTTTAAACTCACTCGACACTCCGTTTGGTTGACGATCAGCCTTGCATTAAGTCTTTTGTTAACCGTGCGTTGCCTTCTCTGTGAAACCGGTGAAAACACGTTTATTCAATGAAATTATGGAATTACAAGCATTGTTTCGAGGGAACATAACTTTTTTACTTCTTGACAATTTTTTGTGATTAAGGTATCAAATAAAAGAGCAGATGTTGAACTTTTTAGACATGTGATTTTCATTTTGAAATTTAGATACCCCCCCCCGCCAAATGAGTTTTTGGTATCCTTTCTTCAAATTGTTTTTGCTCGCTCATGCGTGAATGAGGAATAATCTAAGTAATATCACATGAAAGAGGAGATTCTAAGCTTTACAATGGTAGGTCAGTTGTCTATTGCATTTATTATTAAGTTAAATCATCGCTAAATCTCGGTTTCGTTTTTTTTGTGGGACGCACTGTATAAGTACATAAATATGCAAATAGCAATAGAAAAAGAAATGAAATTATGATTTTCAAAATAAAAGTGTAATGAATAAATCACGAAGATGTGTTAGTAAACTGATCTACCAGCGGGCATTGCAATAACATAATGTAATTATTACCCTTCTCCATTTCAAATACTGAGCGCCTAACAAAAAGGCAGAAGGTCCAATTTTTATAAGTCTTTTCTTTGATATGCCTCGGCCGGGTCTCGAATCCACGACCTCGCGTTCATGAGGCAGGTGCTATCCCACTAAGCCACGATGCCCGGTAATAATCAGAAATTTACATTAAATTTTGCAAGCAAATAATAACGTCACCCACTATTTCTTTTGTGAATTGTGATATAAAATAATAAAGTATCATTTTTCCACTCATGATGTCAAGCAAGGCTTGATTCCGCAATGCAAAAATTGTGCCCTTAGAAATATCTGTATTAAGCACCATAAAAATTTTAAAATCATTATTGTCATTATGATGATTATTATTTTTTTTATGATGATTATTGTTATTGTTCTTATTGCTATTATCATTATTATTATTATTAAATACTATTATTATTATTATTTCATTTATTATTTCAATTATTATGGTGATCATACCTTAAATTATTGAGACCATCCCCAACCTGAAATATTAGGGGATATATCCCCCATCTCCCCCCCCCCCCCCTGGATCAACATCCATGATCGCTTTGGCATAAAAGTGGAAATGCTATTATGTTACTCTATCACAACCATCACCTCACTATCACCATCACGACCATTATTATGTCGTCACCGTCACTATCACTGTAATCATCATCATCACAATCGTCGTTATCATCATCAACAACAACAACACTACCACCAATTCAACGCCGCCACCACCATAATCATCATCATCCTCATCATCATTATCATCATATTATCATCATCATTATCATCATCATCATCATCATGTTATCATCATCATCATTATCATCGTATTATCATCATCATCATCATTATCATCATATTATCATCATCATCATCATTATCATATTATCATCATCATCATCATCATCATTATTATCTTCATCATTATCATCATATTATCATCATCATCATCATTATCATCACCACCGCTACCACCAATCCACCACCACCACCACCATAATCATCATCATCATCCTCATAATCATCATCATCATCACCATCATCATCATTTCTTGTCTCTATTCATTCAGATCAACATGTTTCTTGGTTTGGACTTGCCCTTTGAATCTGTCTCTTCATGTTCCCTTGGATTTTCTCAATTTCTTAGGGATTATATTATACACCTGTCAATATGCTAGAAAACTCCAATATCAGAACCTAATCAGGTGGGCAGCTGCAAAGATATAGATAGATTTTCTTTCCTTTTTTTTCCTTTTCACTGTGTCACGGTTGTTTGAAAAAATGACCCACTTTTCTTGCATTTACCTCCCTCCCCCCCTCCTGAATATGACAACTTGAAGTTTATATCGATTATATCGAAGTGGATTAGTACACTTAGAAAATATGATGGCGGTCTTATTATATCTGACAAACACAGAAATACATTTTTTTAGTTAGGCCAGAAGCTGAAGAGAATGGGAGAAATATAGAAAAAAAATAAGAAGGACAAAACATATCCAATGATAATGCATATACTGTGAACGACCAAGCTCGACATCAAGAGTATTTACAATTTGCATGAATATATCGAATAGTAATACAAAAACAGGAAATATTTTTAAAACGTTAGGTACAAAACATGTCAGCATAATATTTGTGGAGGATGGGAGACAAACAGGATGAGAGAAACCGAGAAAGAGTGGGAAGACTATAGAGCTATGGAAAGACTGTTCATGGTACACAGAAAAACCAATGCGGAGAAAAAAAAAACAAGAAGAAATACATTTATTGAATGGATATAGTTATAAAGAAACACAAAATACACGTTTTGATTATCAGGAGGCATCAAGGTAAGTAATCATAAATACAAACACGATAAGGGGGATGGGGAAATGAAAAGGATATTTTTATGTTGTCATGGTAATCACCTTCCACTGTGAGAAGATAAATTCGCTAATCCATGTATAATTCTAAATTAGGAAATGGTTATGTGTTGATGACTATTATCTTAAAGCAAAAGAGAGAGAGAGAGATAGAGGATGAGATGAGAGAGGGGGAGGGAGAGGGTGGGGTGGGGGAAGAGAAAGTGGAGGTTTGTATTAAGAAGGAAGGGACAGGCAAGGGTGGGTGTTTAGAAATATAGAGATAGATATAGAGAAAGAGAGAGAGAGATAGGAGGAGAGAGGGAGAGATGGGGAGACAGGTAGAAAGACACATACATTATATAAGGTCGAATTTGATAATCATCATTGGTGTCCACATCTGTTCAACTTGCAAATATCTTGATCTCATTATGAAGTAATCATCACTGCTGTAATTGTGTTACGTCACATCGACGAGGACATGGTTGCACGTTTCTACCATCCGTCTTTCTTTTATACCCCTCTGTTTGTTTCCTTTCTCCCTCATTTTGAAATTTCCATGGGAGTAAGACTAACACCTCCCCCCTTCTTTCTCTCTCCTTTCTCTCTCCTTTATCTATCTATCGATCTATCTATTTATTTATATATCTATCTACCAACCTATCTATCGATCTATCTATCTATCTACCAACCTATCTACCTATCTTTCTATCTATCTATCCATATATCTATCTATCTACCAACCTATCTATCTATCTACCTATCTATCTATCCATCCATCTATCTATCTACTAACTATCTATCTACCATCATATCTATCCTTCGTTCTATCTATCTATCTATCTGTCTATCTATGGCTGTGGAACATCAATGTATGAAATATATTTTTATTGAAATAGAAAAGATATGTGATGTAATACTTTTGTAATAAATTAGCCATATAAAGATGCAGGTGAAACAGTCAACAGACATCTCCCCCCCCTCCCTCATCCTCGTCAGCTGTGTACAGACATGCATGCACACTCGCCCTCATTCGGCCTACTTTCCCCGCTGATCCTTACTCCAGCCTCCCAGACATGATCATCCTCATGACGATCCAAGTAAACTCCCTTTTCCTAATCCTACTGCATCTTTGATGCAAAGGCCCTGTTTTCTACCAGGTAAATTTCGAGTTCTTCGGCCTATTCTTAACAGTCAATTCCATGTTCTTTGATGTCGTGTAAAACCATTACGCAAAAGCAATAAACTGAATCCCTTTGAAAGTCGTTTATGTTTCCATGCTGAAAATAAGTGCTTAGGAAATAAATGCTAAATATCACGAAAATATGTACTATCATTGGCATATTTTTCCACTTAAGAATAATGTTGTTTCATATAATTAATGTTTCAATTTCATGATTTTTATGAAGGCCCTGTTTTTCAGTGATTTTAATTTTTGGAGCATAAACTATTGTGCATTTTCCGTGACTTTACTGATTTTTCCGATTTTCGTTCTGTCAGCGGAACTGGAGAATCTACAGCCTATTTATGATTATATCGCAAAATAAGCCCCACTTGTTTCTTACTTATGAAGTAACTAAAAATGAATTGATGAACATGACGAAGAAGTGGATTATAAAAGATATAGAGAAAGAATTAAGAGAGGGGGAAGAGGTTTTTCAACCAATGCAGAAATTAAAAATAAAATGAATAACATATAAGCTCACGCCTAACATTTTTTTGTTAGAAAAGTAAAATCTTACAATATTAAAAGTAGTCTATTACTCTGAGGAAAAAAAAGTACTTATATATTAGGGTTCTATATTGAAAAAATCGGATGTTGATTTTCCACACCAGAGAAGTGTTAAACAACACCAGTTTCGTTTTGGTCTAACACCAGATAGATGTTTTTACAACACCAATTAGTATCAAAACAGCATCTGTTTGATTCCAAACTGATGTTGTTTCAATTAATTCTTCTCCGGTGTGGACATACATAGATTCCGGGCTGGTGTTAAATCCATTAACACCGGAGTTTTTGTAGTGTATGCTTGTCCAGTTTGAAACCATTACCGATAAACGATGTGTAACCTTTAAAGGTTCCCAAAAAGATACCCATTTGCCTTAAACAATCAACTGGGGACCTTTTTAGGTTCTTAAATTGTTTGTTTGTTTGTATTTATTTCCATATAAAAAGATAAACATACATGATCAATTTAACATAACATACAGATAGAGGATGGCCCATTTCAGCGGTATCAATAAGATACCACTGCATTTCAAGTGCTTGAACACGTAAAGAACCTTTCTCGGAACGAGATACATAAGAGGGTTCGCACTTTTTTTATAGGAGTGTAGGTAAATCATAGAACATGTTCATGATGACTTGTTTCGTCGAAATAATCCGAATTATCTGACGATACCGACGAGATCGCCCCAACATTTTCTCTACTTCCCTTTTCTCCTTCAATATTTGATCGCCGTGTTTAACTTTGAGATCAAGCACACACTACAGTGTCATCCGAGCAAGCGCAACCATGCATTCGTCCGTGCAAGCAAGCATCTAGCAGCAGCCGACCGCCAAAATGCAGTTTACCGATTCACGTCACCGATAAACGGTTTGTATCGATCGCTGCCCTGTCGTCTGCGAGTGCAGCTGACAGCTAGAGACCAAGACTGACTGTCAGACGAATATAGAATTATTTGGATATACGCAGGATTTAAACAATTCCTCAGAGAGCATTTGTCTCCCCCTTCTCTTCCTCTTTCCCTATCTCCACTCGCCTTTTGCTCTCTCTCTCTCTCTTCTCCCTCCCCTTCTCTCTCCCTCTCTCTTTTATCGCACTATCATTATCTCCTGCATGCGCTCCTCGCCCAATGTGCTCTAATCATCAAAATTGTATTTAAAATACGAACTGAACGAACATGCCCTTCTAGGTAAGATATATCATTATCTATGTATTGCGGGAAAAGGGCGATATACAAAATATGACCTTTAACCAGGGGCGATGCTCAAGGGAGCAGGAGTGCCCCTTCCCCCCTCCCCCTTCTCAATTAAGTAGTGAAAATAAAAAAATGAAAAGGGTAAAAATGATGAAGAAATACGGAAGAAAGAAGAATATAAACAAGTGAAGTTGTAATTCAATTGAGAAAATATGACATCACCTTTAAGTCGCCCCCCCCCCGCCTATACCCTGGTGCCATCCCGTTATTTTAACATAATTTTGTTTTTACAAAATCCGCTGAGATGTTTCATAATTAGATTGTCTAATTTACTCGAAGTAGATCCATTGTTTTCATCAGCAAAGACACTAATCTAAGGTAGATGTGTACATATCCTTTAAATGTCCAACTCCTGCCCATTTTTCTTAAAACCACTAAGGACGAAAATATGAAAATTTATTTCTGCCTAATCCCCTTTGTTTTCTAATCGTACTTGTAGAATGCAGAGAATATGTCGAATCAATTAACACACTACTTTAATAAGCAGAGAAATCTGCCGTAGAAGTGAACATGAATATGATTCCCAACATAAGTTCGCCCTAGAAGAGGAATGGAGAGCAGGGCAAGAGAAACCTTTACATAGAATTGATAGAAAACAAGGAATGGTAACGAGAAAGTGGAAATGGAGAATCAAAATAGAGAGGAATATAGTAAGAGGGCGGGGTGGGTAAGATTACATGCAACGATGGCGGTTGAACAGCAACCAATCCAAACTTGCGCTCTCATTCAGAGCGCGCCAAGCGAGACGACGAAAAAAACATCAGTACAAAAAAAGCGATTACTGGTGTGTGCAATCGTTGGACCACGTAAAGATAGATGCACCAAAATTGTCGTCTGCTACGTAAGCGAAACGATAGGTGATCATTAATCGTCTAACGCAAATGTACTTTACTTATGTGTACGTTTTTATAGAAAATGATACAATAAGTTTACTTTGATATCTAACTTTAAACAACGGGAACTTTAAGATGAATTCGTTATTTGCAACGCGGTTTCTTGACCTGTTTCGACTATCGGGAGGCGACGAGAGCGTTCCGTTTGCCAAGCAAGATGCAACGGAGCTTACTGTCATACCGGGAGCCGACAGTAGCGGCGATAGCGACGACTCCCCTGCGGAAGAGAACGGGAAGCCACCAGGAGGCCTGCGGGGTCCAGGGAACGGAGTCGCTGTCAAGGAGCGCGGAGTGGGGTCCAAGCCCTCGGGGGAAGGGGATAACGCTAACATCGTCAGAAAGCAAATCACCGCGTGGGATGCTGGCTGGAACGTGACTAACGCCATACAGGTAAGATGATAAAAAACACAGATAAACAACCAAATTCATCGAAAATATCGTGTGATGAGTCCTTCATCTCCAGCAGAAGTGACCACTTATTTTATGCATGTTTCTAATTTTGAAGTCTCTGGCAAGGTCCTTCAAGTCGGGCGTAGCTTGGAGACAAAACACTTGACGCGTACTTGTGAGTTTCCGTCGAGCTAAGCACTTGAATAACTGTTTTTATTTCAAGCTCTCAGAGCGTTATCTGATTTGATTTCCAAGTAAAAAAAAATGCGTGATAAGTAGGCCTAATTCATACAGAATATAATCAATTGACATTATGTTAGACAATGACATATATATATTGGGATTGGACCATGGACGAGAGGGGGGGGGGGGGGGTTAAAGGAAAAGGGTAAAATGCGGGGCTTTTTTAATGCATCAAAATCGAAAATCCCGAAATTTATCAAAGAATCAAATTTTCATTAGGTTTATATATGTTAAAGAAATTTTGCCTTTTATACGCTATGCTGTACCCCTCTCAAATATGTTGTCATTACGCCACTAAATTATGTAGGTCCTACTGAGATTGTACAATGGGCTTATAGTTCGCTGTGATCTTTTTTAAACATACTCGACGTTATAACAGATGATTTTGAAGAGCATCATTCTACTGGAGGGGATAATCTCCTGGGGCCTCTTCTTACGAAGAGTTACGATTGATCAGGGGTCCGTTGCAGAAAGAGTTGCGTTTAAACGCAAGTCAAATTGCAAGTCTCAAATGCGCGCTGTTGATTGGTTGAAAATAAATTTCCGCATGATTTTTAGAGTTGAAATTGATTGCAAATCTTTGTGCAACGGGGCCCTGATCAAGCTCAGATGTATATGCAATCCACCAGTGTCACAGTTTTTCTAGGAAATATTTTTAGGAAATTTGCGCATTGCCCTTTGTAAATAAAGAGAAGCACCCTAACTATTAAAGAAAGCAATGTATATGTGAATGAGAGCATAATTATTATCTTAAACAAAATTTGAATAATTATTTTAAAAGATGATGACATTGCTGACTTTCCCTAAATGTGTTTTATCGGATCAATCGCAACTCGTTGTAAGGCGAGGGCCCTGGATTTATGAGTTTAAAGGTGGGGTTCATTCTTTATGGATTCAACTCTTGGTATTTATGGAGGGGGTGCCTATTTATGCCGTTGGATAAAATAATGGGGAAACGACAGTCTTAATATCAAGCATATAGCATTAGAAGATTGGGCATGGCAATCTTGTGCTCCCCCCAACTATCTTTTCTCTCTCTCTCTCTCTCTTCATCTTATCCCTTCCAATTCAGTCGCCACTATTCAGAGTGAGTGTTATCGTGCGTGTGTGTGTGTGGATGTGCGTGGTGCGCGCAAACATGTGCGTATAGAAGATGGGAGGGAGTGCTTACAAGTTAAAATGGTCAGGGGCGTGCCTCGCAACTTGCGTTTGTCTTTTTTCGGACTTTAGTTATCGGAACTGGCCATCCCCAAAAACCAATTTATCTAGCAATGCGAATTATATATCCAGGACAAACTCTAAAATTTGTGAAAGAAGAATATGGCTCACCATAATGATTTATTTTCATGATTAACAATAAGCATGATAACCCACCGTGATATCCGTATCGCATGTTCCTTCATTAATGTCATAAGGTGGACTGGAGGAAGTAAAAGGGGGTTAACTTACAGTAAAAAAAAACATGTATTATTATGGAAAAGTGGACATTACCGGGAATAATCAGCCAAAAGGCCGAGGAAGTAATGACTAAAAATGAGTAAACCGTATCGCTAACCCTTGTCGAAGAAGAAGGGGCCTGGGGTAGCGTGATGAGAAAGATGTATTGAAGATGATTTAACATGATAGCTATAAAGTTTCAGGTAGCATCAACAAGCATGATAAGGGATGTAAGGAGGGAAGTGCACAGCAAAGACTGTAGTGTTTACCGTTGTACATAGAGGACCACACCAGTTATTTTACACCGGTGTTAAATTGGTGGTGTTAGTTTTACACCTATAGGTGTTATTACAACACCTATGGTTGTTACATTTACACTCTTTGGTGTTATGTTCAATCTCTAGGGTATTATAAACACCTCAGGGTGTGGTCCTCTATTAACACCAATTGGTGTCAGTTTTAACACCACAGTTTTAAGGTGTGGGACAAATTCGAGATAGATAGTGAGTGAGAGGGAGAGAATGACAGGGAGGGGAGAGGAGGGAATAGAAACTTTAAATAAGAATTATTTATGAATAAAGAGATGAATAAATACACCTTTTTGCGTAATTGACGTGACCATGTGGAGGTTTTATGTGCGTGTGCGGTTATGTGATGTGAGAGGATGTATATGGGTGTGCGTGTATGTGTGTGCGAGGATGAAAGTACGAGTGTGTGCGTTCGGTGGGTGTGTGAGAGTGAGTGGATGTGTGGTCTGAGTTTGTAAAGACCTACTTCTGGGGACATTTTTCTTACATTCTACACATCAACTGGGGACGTCCCCTGTCCAGATAAGCATGCCAATCGATCCTTGATCTCATTATAAACCGTTTCATAATATTAAACTTAATGATTTGTACAAAGTTCCTGATTGGCCATTACGGCCTATCAAATTTAGGTTGTGTGTAGGGCATTTTAAGGGTCCCAGCTTAGCGAAGTACGCTGTTGTATGTCCGAATATGAATCCGGTTAGCATTAACTTCATTTTAAATGTATAAGACTACAAACGTCCTCACATTGACAAATGGTGATAAGTGAGTCATTACAAGTCACCGAGCATGAGTGTGTGACGGTGGATGGGTGTGTGTGTGTGTGTGTGTGTGTAAGTGGGTGTTTATGTTAGAGATATCGGGCTTTGGGATAGGATTACAGACAGATAAACAGATATACAGACATTGAATGAGACGAGGAAGTAAAATAGTGAAGTTGATACATGACTTTCAGAAACATGAACCTCAGTATTGCAAGGCAAAGCTTGCGCCTAAAGCGTGTTATTCTATTCCGCCAAAAAAAAATGGCTGATCTTCCAAAACGGACGAAAATTTGAACTGGTCGCCAGCTCCTCCGGCTTTGCATAAGGACAAAATCACTACGGTTTTTTGGTGTAGGTTCGTGATTGATGCGCGCATGCAGAACTCGTAATTGAGGCGATTTATCGCTGGGGGCACCGGTGCATCACTTTCGATATAGGAAGGCATCCATCTACCTAGGTTTAGCACCTTTATTTACCTGACCTTGATGGCGGAAGGGGGTTGGTCAAGAAGACTGCCAAAACGGAACATGCACTTTGGATACGACAAAGTACATAGACATCCAGTCCTCTCTCAACGATGTGCTCTCTTCTGAGTCCGTATGCATTTATTCTTCACAATGGCGTAGTCCCTATACTCCTGATATTGGCAAGCCTTAACTCGGAGATTGGAGATATATTGCAACTTAAATCTGAAAGATTCGGATTGGCCAATTATTTTTCAAACTTTATCCTATATGTCCAATGCCTGTTTCCTTCACCACCCCTCCCCCCCCCCCCTCCGCCATTATCATCATTATGACATTTAGCAGAAATGTAAACATTAACTTTTAATGTACTTTTATGCTATTAATTTCTGAAGACATGCTAATTTCACGATGTAATAGTTTTTGTATTGTGTGCTATTGCCCATTCTTAAATAATATTGATATAGACAAATAACCTCAAAAGGCTTGAGTGAAAAGCCTATATGCATTCTTATTGAAATTGCAGTTCCATCTACAATTACTGTTTAGTTAAGTCTGTTCATTATTACAGTGGCGTACAGATGGGGGTGCTTTGGGGCGCTTGCCCCCTCCCACCAAAAAAGAAGAAAAAAATATGACCAAATAAAACAAGAGAAAAGGGAAAGAGAGAGTATGTTTTAATATTGTGTTAAAATCTATCCCAAAAGTTGATATTTGTATAATGAAAATGGCGATATTTTGCTCGCTAGCTCAAAACATTTTATGATATTTGCCCGATACGCCATATTTGGCCTCAAATATTTTTGCTCATTACCCCACAGATTTCTACTAAACTTTATTTTTATTTCGTGTTGAGCATGCACGTTGAGAAAAGTGATGACGTTAGTCAACTCAATTCCTCCTTTTTTTCAAGAGAAACACCTTTACTCTTCATTCTTATGCTGCCAAACAAATATAGAGTGCCTCTGACTACTCTTAATTACAAATGGATATTTGAGGAGTAATTATTGTATTATTTGGATACACTGTAAAAAGAACTGCAATTAACCCCAGTTGGTGTTTCTACAGAGGACTGCACCCTGAGGTGCTCAATTTTTACCTTACAGTGTGAACATAACACCAAAGAGTGTAAAGGTAGAAATATCACCCTTGGGTGTTTAACTTACACCCAGAAATTTAACACCGGATGGCCAGTAGTGACACGACATTTTTCTCCTACGACATTTGCTCTCATAGGGCATAAGGGGTTCGAGTTAGGATTGTAATAGAGTTTTGTTACAGAATGATGCAAAGATCAGGATTAGGGTTTGTTAATTTTTTAGGTTAGTTTTCATGCTTGGCTTAACATGCAGATTTTCCATCGCTTGGAAAACTCCATGAACACTGGTCAACACTACACTTTTTGTTGCGACGAAACCTCCAATCCAACCAATGGTAGGTCTGTCTACTTAGAATTGCTTTGATCGGCCTGGAGTCGGTCTCGCCGGTGCTACTGTGGCATAGTAACCCTGTTGCCGATTTCACCAAAGAACTTTCCACAACATTCCGATAATCGGATGCCTGCTTGCCTGTTTTCGGAACCCATACTATGAGCGCGGAAAGCTTCTTTGCAAGCTCCAAGATCAATACCAATGACGTCACAATGCTTCTTAAGTCTACTGATCGAGACATAGAAATTGAGGTGAGCACTTGCCAACGTACTTCAAGAGGGTATGCCACATTTCATCATGGCCATTTCAATGCCAATCATCCACGCATCCATGTTCCGTGACACATATCTATCTCTCTATGGCGACAGTCACACGAGGCATAACAAATCCCGACCGACAGATGTTAATACGTTATTACCGATGACATACCGTCGGGCGATTTGGAATCGTGTTCGTTGGTGTGACTGGCATATCTTTCAAGTACCCGTCCGACATTGCTCGCAGGATTTCCCCATCTCGTAATGGACCTCAAGGGCCGTGGTAATCATAATTACATCTCTTGATAGAAAAAGCTTTCGGCCCACTTCTCGGGAATGAATGAATGATGAATGTGTCTTAATGAAATTAATGCAGTTGTGCAAATAACGTGGAAGATGTGAATCTGTCTGTCATTACTCGCCCTGTTTGCCCCCCCCCCTTCTAACCAAACGTGAAACCGAACGCTCCTTATACCATTCACACCAACGAAACAGACCCCAAACCGATCAAAACCACTACATTTTATCTAATGTCATACCATCGGTCGGGTAGGAACCGGTCTCACCGATGTGAATGCAGCATAATGCTACAGACAAAGCAACGAAACCGACTCCAGACCGAGCAAAGCCATTACGTTCTTTCTAATGGCATTCCACCAGTCGATGCGGAGACTTTAATCAAGTGTAAACTTAAGCTTGTAAACATTAATCATGAAAACAAAATATAATTCCTTAAAAAAATTAAAGTATACTGCTCTATCCAAGCTTGAAGGTTATTAAAGCTACTCCCAGCAGTCAACTATTCAAATATGTTTATTTTAGTATGATTATAATTTTAGATGTTTATATTAACATATCATACAGATATATAATTTAAATGTGTATACTTTCTAAAACAAATTCTTAAATTTTGCTTGGTTTGCATGAGTGGTTTGGGAGGGATTGCTTCTTCGCATGTACATGAGCGTCTCTTTAAAAAGAATCCTAATAACTAAAGAACCCTTGATAAATTGTGACGAGAAGCATGTGATGAATACTACTTTATCATGTTTATTGGTAAGTGTTTGGCAATGACAATCAAATTACGAAGCAGTTATGGCAGCCGCATATCAACGGAGCGCACTAATTGTCACACCCTAACACGCCAGGGTTCTGGAGCGCGCTACCAGCGCCTCAAGAATGGGGGATATTCTATTTTTACTGCGTTAGTATAGAGGGCTTTGTATATCAGCGAGCTTACTTTATTCCCTTTTTGAGGTAGTGGAGGTATAATAGGTGTTCATTAATGAGTTACGATGTTATTGCTCTGTGTTGGACTCCGAGGAGTGGTTGAATGAATTATGTCTATAGTGAGGGTGGGGGATATGGAAAGATGACTATACGGCTATATAGGTATATGCATTCGATGGATAGTTAAGACGGAAAGATGAGAGAGAGAGAGAAGGAGAGAGGCGGATGAGGACAGAGAAAGCAGGATTTTAGGGAGATGGATCGAAGTGGGCACAGTATATTCACCCTAAAAAAACAGGTTAAGCAACAATTTGCTCAGTAATTGGTGTCACCTTTTTTAAACAGTGTTGCGATCAACGATCAAGAGAAAAAAAATTAGGAGAGACTTAATGAAAATGCTACAATTTTAATGAATAAGCTAATGAAGACGGTTTCCGCTCAATGACTTAAGCATGTTACGAGAACTAGCGCAGGTAAAAAGGCTTAATTTGTTTTTAAATGCATGGATGAGGTAACACAGTACCCATTTATCGGTTAAATATCATGAAATTGGATTTTGTTAGTGCCTTATGCTGATTTAATGGGTTATTCCGACAAGTGGGAAAATCGGGAGAAAAGGCATTACCTTTAATTGTGGCCAGAAGCAGTGAAGTTGCTTTTTAGCGGGATCCTCCATTTTCACAAATTATAAGTCACAAATCCTTTACACATGATTATTTTGTATGTAACTTTCTTCTAACAAGTTGATTTTATGACCTTAATATATTTTTTTATGATGTTGACCTGTTATGATTGTATTTATTTGATTTTGTTGAAAATGAAATAAATGAAATGAAATGAAAAGTTAAAGCACAAGTCGTGTTCATTGCGAGGGTGGATTGTTCTTACCCCCCCCCCCCATTCCGATTCCCAAATGGTGATTGTTTGAGAGCGGGGCGGTAACTCGCCAATAATTCATCAACGCTTGGCTAAGGCAACGACCCAGCAACCATTGGTTTTTTAGCTCGACCAATGCAACACTGGGTGCTCCAAGATGCGTTTAATGCAAATATGAAGTGTGGAATGATTTATGGATCCGGCAGAACATCCCTAAATTTGATTAAAATTGCTACTTTAGACGGCGCTGCTTGTCCGCCTTCCTTCAATCAAATGCCTCAGGTATCTTTGGGGAAATCAGTCTACCTGTTCAACGGCGATACTGCGGGGGGCTGGGCCGAGCACCCCCTCTCCCCTTCAGCTTTTAAAAATACGGAAACAGAAAAGAGCATAAGTACAGAAGAAGCGAGGAAAAGGAAAATAAAGAGCATGATATAAATAGAAAGGCCAGCAAAATTATTCTATTACAAAAAAAATTAAGTAACTTTTAGGCCGTCCTGCCCCTCCCCTTCCCGTGGTGTAATCAGCCCAAAATTAGAGGGGGTCAGGTATGGCGTATCGGGCAAAATTTAGGATAAATAAAATGCAAGAGAGTGAATCAAACGTGCGGAAATTTCGACATTGTTTTATTACCAAAATCAAATTTTATGATAGATTTTGACATACTTAGAAAATGATATCATTTTACTCTTCTCTCTTTCCTTATCTCTTTTTAGGGGGCCTGAAAAAATATTGGGGGAAGTGCCCCCGGCCCAACCTGTATCAAAATATCCTGGCGTTGCCCCTGTATACCTGTGCATGGAATAGATGTGAAAGTTGTGCTGAATGATTGCAAGGTGATGTGTCACATGACAGGGGATGCTGCAGGCGTAGCTAATACACCGTAAAAACACTGTTTAAAAACCTGAAATTACACCAGTCGGTGTTGTGATGTGACGTGCACATCAATGTAACCCACATCAAGTATTTAACACCGGCGCCGGGACCGGTGCTGAATTTGTTGCGTTAACTGAATGTTATTCTCTTTGTTTTATCAACACTATACTGTGTGTTACAATTCAACCCTATGATTTTTCGACACCTTAGGGTGAGGTCCTTTCACAACTCCGATACGGTGTTGACAAAATATATGCAAAAACTGAATTCCAATACAATCGTATTCATGCAACGCATTGATTGTAATATATACGTCGAAACTAAACTATTTAATAAATATATTTGTTGACGAAATATATGCAAAAATTGAATTCCAATACAATCGTATTCATGCAACGCATTGATTGTAATATATTCGTCAAAACTAAACTATTTAATAAAAGCTGGCATGAAACGTGTTTATTTAATCACTAAACACCCCCTCCCCCCACCAAAAAAATAAATAAATAAATAAAAGAAAAAAAATCAGGCCATTTTATTTTCCCCTTTCCCGCGGCGTTGTATCGTCCAATAAATGAGCTCGCAAATCCCTCTCAAATGGTTTAATAAATCCCGTTGATTATTGGCCAGTGCTTATGAACTCATGCTGATAATGACAATAATCATCTCGCTGCGTTATTAATTTCATGGCAGCTCGAAGCAGTATGTGATATTAGACATATGGGCAATGATGAAAAAAGGTAAGGCATAAAACGATAAGTAAGGCAGGTTCTTGGTAGGAATAGAATATAGACCAAGTGGTATTGGACCAAGTTGATATAGGACAAAATTTGTAAGCCTATAGGGCTAAAGCCTCATTCGAAATTCGCCAAACAATAGCTAAAAATATATGGAAATAAGACCGAATACTGGAGGAACTGTTTGAATATTAATCATCATCATTAGCCCGATCGAATTTTATCATCATCATGATTATTTTTGTTATAATCATCATTATTGTGATTATTATTACTTTCCATTTTTATCATTTTTACTATTATCATCATCATTATCATTATTATTATTGATATCGTTTTTATTATCATTATTTATTAGTATTGTTTTATTATTAGTATTAGCATTATTATTATTATAATTATTATCATCATCATTACTATTATTATTATCATCATCACCATTATCATTTTTATCAGTATTAGTATTTCTAATAATATTGTGACACCAAACGGAAAGTAGGTGAAATAGGTATAGTCCAAGTCGCAAATTTACTTCAAATAGTAGTTGTTCTTTCACCGTTCGTCAGCACTGATAATAGTACCCTGTTTTCAATACATAATGTGTTAACCCATATTCATGCATATAGCTCATGCACATGATACACTAGTCATTCCACTTATTCTACATGATCAGTCAATTCGTGAAACATGGAGATTACACGATCTAAATATCATTTCTTTCGAAGGAAGGTATCATTAAAGACAAGCAGTCCGCTGAATAGCATATTCCTGGAAAAGTATTATTTTAGAATTCTGAGTAAATTCTGAACTTAATTTGTTTTGTCTTATTTCTGCGCTTTTATTCAACTTAATGGTATCAATCGTCATCTTATTCATTATTTATTTTGTTATATTCCCACATTATAAAAGAGCGACATTATTATCTCACTTTCTGCGTATCATGGGGATAGCGGATCTGCCTCAATTCCCAACAGTAAGATCCACTTCAAATTACATCGCGTTTAAATACGTTCACCTGACGTATGACCGGTGAATCGCTGGTAAGACTTTGCTGTGTGTGGCTAATAATGCTTAAAAATGGATATGGAAATGGACTGAAAACGGGGAAAGAGGAAGAATTAGAAAACGCAGGAGATGAAGAGAAAGAAGAACTAGGTGGACTTGAAGAAAACTAGGAATAATTAAAAGAAGATGAAGAATTAGAAGAAGAAGAAAAAGAAGAAGAAAGAAGAAGAGAAGGAGGAGGAAGAAGATGAAGAAGAAGACAAATGAAGGTGGAGGAGGACATAGGATTAAGAAGACAAGGAAAACGACGACGACGATGAACTTGGATCATGATGTAGAAAAAGAGGACGGTGTCGAAGAAAAGACAAAAGAAATAGGAAAATGATCGATCTTTAAAACAAAATTTGAACAAAACTAAGACTTTTCCTGCATAGCAGAGAAAAGTTAAAGGTTAAGTCTACCTCAGAAAATGCTGATTTGAATCAATAGAGAAAAATTAGACAAGCACAATGCTGAAAATTTCATCAAAATCGGATGTAAAATAAGAAAGTTATGACATTTCAAAGTTTCGCTTATTTTTAACAAAATAGTTATATGAAAGAGACAGTTGCAACCAAATGAGAGAGTCGATGATATTACTCACTATTTTTTTTCTTTTTATTATTATTGTTTGAATTATATATATTTCAATTTTTACGAATTTGACGATTAGGACCTCCTTGCCTGAAGCACAAAATGTTAAAATAATGAAATTCCACGTGTTCAGGGAGGAATGAAATTTCATTTCACATGACAATGACGAGAAAATAAAAATATTTTATATTCCATATTAATAAAATACAAAAGAAATAGTGAGTGAGTGATGTCATCAGTTCCTCATTTACATACCGACCGAGATGTCCATATAACTGTTTTGTAAAATGAAGCGAAACTTTAAAATGCCATAACTTATTTTACATCCGATTTTGAAGAAATTTTCAGTGTTATGCTTGTTGAATTTTTCTCTTTTTATTCAAATCAAGCTTTTGTTGGGGTGGACATGTCCTTTAAACGAAAATGAAAGTGTGAGAACCTAAATTGGATGGAGAGAGGAAGAAATATTGAAGAACAATCATTTGATACATCGTTCGGATGCGAGGTGAGATGAAAATCTCTATAGGTTGATGGTAACTAAATCGGCAACTTAAGCCTGCTTTTGAGTAAACTCAACGACGAGAGAGATAAAATCATCCTCGGTATTTCGCGCGTCTGTTTGATTTTCATTTCAAGAGCTTAGTAAAGTGCACGGTTTTGGCTTCATGCAGGTAGACCACAAAAGCAGTATATAGTAGCGGCTTTGGAAGGGGCTGGTGTATTCTCCTGCTCTACGGAAAAAATATTTCTCTGATGATATATAAAGAATGTAAAATAGAATATGAAAATGCTGATAATTTTGGGAAGGTTGCAATTCGTCATCCCCCCCGAGCACTATATAGGCTACGTACAGTCGAAATGTTTAAGCTAAACAGGGGATTGCTAGTGTCACTAGCATTAGGGGTGGGCAAAAGCTTTTTTAAAAAAAATAATGGATTATATGCCTATTTTGACTGCTGGACACAAATCCGACAACCATTTTGATCAAGAATGTAGTTTTATATTAATTGCTTCCCGCCATTTTCTGGAAATTACATGAAGGGAAATGGTCTGGGTGCCACTTTTTCACATTAAATGGCACAAAAGGGGTGTGTAATCTTTGTGTTACATTTGAAGAGTGCTGAGTTCAAATATGAGAATATCTTAAGGCCTGGTCACACCGCCCGAGCGTTGTTGGAGCAGTCGTGGAGCGGTATAAGGGAGAGAGGGTCGAATTTCGCTCACAAAATTGGGGAAAAAATCGAAAGAATCGAAAAAAAAACAATCGAAATCGAAAATGGTAAACGGTAGCGAGTGGTGATGATTTTTTTCTCTCCGCTCCACGACCGCTCCAACAACGCTCGGGCGGTGTGACCATGCCTTTAGGGATTAGAAGCACAGGTATGGTGATACAGTAAGAAAATATTTTTAACAAAATTAGAATACATGCTTTAAGTCTATAGGAATCCATTGATGATTATTAATTACTTTAATGAATTACAATTATGCACTTGAAAATATCAATGATTTCATTTATCTGCAGACCAGCTAAATCATCATCTGATATTGTATTAATAATAGAGTATATTTTCACTCTTCACATTTTGCAAACTTGACGTATATCTGTTTGTGAAACGAGCTTATAAGAAGTGGTGTAGACAAGTAGAGCACGCGATTTTCTACAAGGAACATAATCATGAAAATTTAGCAACATCTACTGTATAATTGGATTCATAAACGGACGATTCTCACAAACTGAGGTCATGATTTAGGATGGTTCGTTATTTCACTTAAATTAAACGTGATCTTTTGGGGGAAAAGATTGACACAAACAACCATTCTCATCATGTTTATAACAAGTTTTAATATCTATACTGGCAAGCGGTTTCAGCAATTGCGTTGTTAAAAAACAGCTGTTGTCCTATATTTTTATTCATTAGCTAGAAAATCGATAACCCTGGAAAAAGATTAATGCACATTTTTCAATGAAGTTTGTATTCCATTTTCATCCTTCTAAAATGACAATATGCCAAAAGCGATATATGCACTTTCTTCATTCCATTTTTTTAAATTATTTTTTCATGTTATTAACATGAAAGTAAAGAAGCGGTAGAAGAGAGTGGCTTTAGTCATTGTGAGCTTTTGAATGGGATACCATGGTAACCAAAAGTGTGTATAGAAAGGGGGATTTGGCGGTATCCTTGGTAAATATCATCGCAAGTAGAAATATAGGCAAACAACAGACAATTCGGATAGGTGTCGAGACATTAATTGGTCGCGACCGAGTCACTGGATACATCTGTGGTAAGCCACTTTTGATGGCGCAATTAAATAATAAATCATACAGGCGCATAGCATAGAGTGATTAAAGAGTAAGATATGGCGATGTGGCCCACATCACACCTTGTCAGGCGCAGGGGAAAAAACGATACCTTGATTCGACTAAACAGTATCTGCCTGCATATCCCAACATGCCATGTCTTTTCATTTACAGCATAGCCGTACGTAATTCCCGGCGTACTGAATAGCACACAATGTCAAACACTGTGTGTCACAGTGTGAAAGACAATGTGAAATCACATTCACACTGTTAACATTGAGCGTTTGAACGGTGTATCTAAAAAGTCAGATCCGGGACGTGAAACTTTTTTTTTTTTTTTAAGGATGTGTTATTGTATTCTCTCTAATCAAAATACACAATCACATTCTATATGCAATTTGTACAAACTATTTGAAACATCATTATAAATTATACAATAAATCCATTACAAATATGATTATAAGAATTGTACATTAAACCTAAAAAATAGTAGAAATTAATACTAATGCGTTTCAGCAATTACAAAATGAAATATCAACAAGATATATGACATGATAAGAGAGAGAACTTTACCACAGATCATCGATTAAAAGTACTTTTTAATGGAAAAAAACCCGCCATCTTTAGTTTGTCTGATCCAGCCTCCTCTCTTTATAGGGAATACCACTTCAAAAGTACGACATCCACCTTACAGTTACGCAGAATAAAACAAACCGCATTGCGAATTTCAGATTAATTTTTCTCCGCCCCTGACTTGGCTTTGCAATCAATCATACCCCACTTCCAATTCAATTATGCAGCGATTTATTCACGATTTACCTTATTTAAATCACTTGGGTGCCGCTGTTTAATGATTTGTGTCTAAACCATTTGAACCCAGATAAATATATGGAAGGGCTTATAAATTATATGTGCCTATTCTGTGGGAGGAATAATGATTGATAACAACTGTCCTTAAAAGGAGAGAGAAAACAAAAGATGTCACAAGTGTAGTTTCAGTTTGAAGAAAGGGTGAACAGGCAAGGTCATCTATAATGATTTACTCACTTGAAGTAAAAACACTATTTCCCAATTATAATTCTTTATCTTAATCATATTTGTAAAGCACACAATCATATCCACCTTGTTAAATGCACAATGTTATCCCGGTCTACCGATTCCAGTGATCATAGCTTATTATTTCCTACCTGCAGCGATTCACCTCAACTGGGCTGAGTGCAGTACATTTTCGATTAACGTCTTGCTGAAGGAAATTACACCATAGCAGGGATTCGAACCCATGGCCCTCGGTTTCAAAGGCGAGAGTCGGGCCAGGATAGCATATCACAATGTTCCATTATCATTATAAGCCCTCATCTGTTCTTTGATAAACTAATTCAAATATATACACCTTTGCCATTTTGTAGTTCCTGACGTGATACCATTATAACATTCTCGGGTATTTTGAAGGAAGGTAAACGTGCCTTGCAGATAACGCAATGATCACGCCAAGAATCAAGCCCGATATGTCCTATGTTCAATGCATCTGCAACCTCATTATACCACTGGGTCACTGCACCTCGATATGTACACTCTTACAATGTTAGGCAACATATATTATCTGCACAACATTGGTTAAAAAATACCAAAATCTGGGTAGTTTTCAACCAATACTGTGTAGCTTTCACCCAAATGCCAAATCACACATCATTGGTTTAAAACTACCCAGAATTGGATAGAGTTTTAACCTATTGTTGTGTGGACAGTGTGCTGCCCAACATTTTTAAGAGTGTGTCAATATTATTGTCTGCCATTTTTATGAACATTTTATTTAGCCCCCTGCCCGAATGTCGTGTTCTCGGATCCATCTCTCGTTTGCATCAGTTTTAACAGCTTTCCTTCATCTCATCTTGTTGTCATGGCAACGATCTGATCAATGATTGAGATTAGCACGTCTCAAGTTTCTCCCCCAAATGGACTAGGAAAGGAACAAGAACAAAAATAAGAGTTTCCAACATTCGAAGACATTTCATCATCTGAAGGGTATAGCATGCAACTTTTATTCCGAACATATAATGGCGTATAGATGGGTGATGGGTGCACTAGTACTTCCAAAAGCTACAAAGACCAAAGCCAAAAAAATATAATAAAAGAAGGGGAGAAGGGAAGAAAACGAAAGGATAAGAGAGAAATATGATATCAATCTTTGTATAATGTGTAAAAATATGTTCAGTGGTCGTACGCAGTGGAATGAAAGGAGGATCCCCCCCCCCCCACACCAAAAAAAAGTCAAACCTACGATTTGTGTAAAAAAAAGAAATTACGAAATTGTGCATGAAATCAATTTAATTAACGGAGAAATATAACAGTGTTCTCGTGATTAGCTCCATCGTTTTGCATTATCGCTTGTTGGAAAAGAACGGGGGAGAAAAGATAGTATATAATTATATTCAATTTCTATATGCCGTCTTTCAAGAAACAATACTCCATCAGTAACCCATATCACGGAGTACTTTTTCATATTCATGAAAATTTCATTTCTTCGCTATGATAAATGTTATTAGTTCAATGAATTTTATGGATTCGAAGTAATCCTGTCGGAGTATTGCTTTCAAGAGGTTTCCGGTTTGTTCATGCTAATTTTATTTCAATTTCTAAGCTTTCTTACTGTTTCTGTAAATCATTTCAAACGTAAATATTCCTCAAGTCTTAGTATGGAAATGGAGACATGTGCAGTGTATTAGAGTATTCCAATCAGGGTTAAACAGTTAGCTCTGCGACCGTTGTGAAAACAACTCTAACTTGAATCAAATTAAGGAGGCATAATTCGGTCGCCGGGTACTGCCAGGAATAAGGAGTTTTTGCCACTCGTAGGAAGAACTAGGAAATGTCATGCTCTGTATAGTCTATGATTATTTCTTCTAAAGTAGTGTAATCGTACACGATAACCATGCCCCTCAAAAGAGAAAGCGATGGGACTATTTCCTGTGTCTATATGTTTTTATCATCCAATTATTACCATGAAGAAAATAATATGAACACGTAGTTTCATTGCAATTAAATTCTCTTGCTCCCTACACATTCAAAGCTAAAGTTAATGTCATGTTACTGTCGGAATATGTAAAGTAAACTTTCTCGTGTCATAATCGTGTTCTATTATTCCTTTTCAATCATCAGTATCATTATTTCCACCGTCACCACTATCACCACCCCGACACCACCACCACCATCATCATCGTCATCATCATCGTTATCATCATCGTCATCATTGATTATATATTATAGCAAGTGTTGGCCTGTTAGATTTTTTTTTCTCTTTTTATATTATACTCGATACTTTAATAAATCGTTATTATCAATTCTGCTCATAATATGATTATATGGTTAACATATGTTTTGGTTTGTTATATTTTTCAAGCAATTTTTTTTTGCTTACGATGGCAATCCATCTTCTGCTACTAATTTTATGCTAACTGATATATGCCAGATTTATTGTCAATATATATTTGTTATATCTATGTTATATTATATTGTTATGTAGAAGAAAAACAAATCAAATCAAATCAAATTTCAACGCATTAACATTCCGGTTTTATTGTAACAAACAGAAGATACTTGGCACAATTCGGAGACACACATTATAACTACAAGGTAAACGTGAACATGTATTTTTACTCCATTATTTGAGATATAGATATTTCCAGCCTTTCCATCCCTTTAAAGTATGAGGTAAAGGGAGAGATGTCACCATGGTAATGAACGCAATGTCAGAAAAATAAAACAATTCTATTGTCTACAATTTGTAGTTGAAAACTTTAGTATAAGATAAATAACAGAATGTCGCCAAGATAAAGGAACAAATTGGATTCAAAGAGATATAGAGACGTCGTATTAGAAATTAAAAAAAAAAAAAACCGAGGCTACCGCTTACAAGCAAGTTAAATAATTGCTATACAGCGTGTCTCACAAAAATATTAATGGTACTTTAGATGGGTACGATATTGAAATTGCAATATAATATTCTTCATATTTTTACACCCGTATAAACTACAAACTATTTTCTACAACTGGATGAAATTTTATGTAGTATGGTCTGCCTACCACAAAGATATGAACATTCTTTTTCATTACACTTCACGAAACCTCTCCATCCAAGTTTTGTAATAAAAGTAGTATGTTATATACATAAGAAAAATTGTAAGTGGAATTACATTTATTTTATTTATTTATTTTCTCTTTAAGGATGTTCATAGCATAGAATGATTAAGAACATTCTAGAATGTCGTGTTCTTTAATAGGCTGAGGAATTTGTTATTTCTGAATAGAGACTGCAACACAATAGAGATTCCTAGTGGTTGTGGAAATGGACAGTAGGATTTATAGGTATGTTGTTTATGTACATTGTTAATTTCACTGAGGTCATTCAAGAATGTTCTAAAAATAGACTGCTCTAGAAAATGGCAGAATGTTCTTTTTGTAGACAATACTAGAAGCTTATGTAGTCAGGACAAGAATAATTGTCCGTCGAGCTTTCCTCCGCATGACTTAATGTACACAGACTGCAGATACGCATGTGCCTTGACGGGCAAATCAGTAATTTAGTCTAGAATAAATTATAATGATAATTCATTACAGAAAAATGTTATTTCAGCATGTAAATGCTTATGCAAAAAAAATGAATGTATGAAATGAACTCATGTGCAAACTAGAAGAAAAAATACACAAATTTTCAAGACGAGATCATGAAAAAAAAAACGTTTAATTAATTTCCTTGCATGATTCATTTCCTAGTATGATTTTTAAATTTGATTGAAGATATCTTGCCAATTTTCTTAAGCCTTCATTTTCTAAATGTAAGCATGTGCCCGCGATTTGTGGGCACAATTCTTTTAAAAAGGAAATGAGTGAATGAGGACATTCGTACTTTATTAAACGTAATAACGAAACTTGGATTGAGAGGTTTTTCTGATGAGTGCATACAATTCTTGCCAGTTATATAAAAACAGACGCTAGTTTGCGATTATAGTATCATATACAATATGATGTGGCAAGTGTCACTTAACACTCATTTTAAAAGTCATTTACATTTTTGTGGGACACGCTGTAGAATATTTAAAAATAAAAATGATGAAGTACGTAACATGAACAATGGTATCAAGGGACAGGTGAACCTCAGATCCAGGTTTAAACCCCTAATCTTATGTCAGAGTCCCGGGTATTGATCGAGCAGTGTTCCTGGAGAGTCCGTGTTGCAGGATTCTATTGGCATAGAGATGGTCACGTGATTCAGGGCTCAGAAAGGATAACCCGGGAATGACAGTCTGATCTTATCATTCAATCATTCAGGGATTCTTACCCACGTGACTTCAAGATGTGCAGCAAAGTTCATTGGTCACCGTAATTATGATGATAATAATTATTGATGATGATTAAAAACCCAGTCTGATGGTGCGCGTTATTACTATTTGGAAGATGATGATGGTGGTGATGATGATGGTGATGATGATGATGGTGGTGGTGGTGGTTGTGGCGTGTGATACGTCGAAACTAAACAAAACCTAAGAATCAGACCGAGTCTAGTGTGTTGATGTGTGCACAATGAGACTGGCTATTCAATCTGCAATTTAATAACAGAATAAACAATACTTGTATAAGCTGAATTGACAACATGTCATGACACTTTAATATAAATAATGTCTACAGATTTCCAAACAGGCAAATAACGTTTACTTGTATTACAACTTATATTATTCAACAACCAAGAATGACCTTGACATGCTTCAAGGTCATATCAAGAATCAGCGTACTGTAAATGTCATGTATTGATTAATGCACCCTAAATTCTTCCTGTTGTAAAACAGTTTTCATAAAAGAAATCATATACGACTTTAAGTGCGTTTAAACTTCTCTATGTTTACATGGCTTATGACAATGCATACATCACGTGCCCGAAGGTGCCAAATTCAAGTTGCTTGCCTTTCATACAAAACAACCGCCACGGACGCTTTCTATTACCATGATTACGTAATGCATGCATGTACACGTATACTGCGTTTTCATTTGAACACATTCACTCGGCCTATATAACTTGGACACATCAATTTCATTACTTAAGAACAGTGGTGGTCACGATGATGATGGTGGTTGTGATGATGATGATAATAATGATGGTAATAATGATGATGATTGATGATGGATAATGATGATGATAATTATGATAATGATGATGATGCTGACGGTGATGATGGTGGAGATGATGATGGTGATGATAATGATAG
Source organism: Lytechinus variegatus (assembly GCF_018143015.1). Classification (NCBI taxonomy): domain Eukaryota; kingdom Metazoa; phylum Echinodermata; class Echinoidea; order Temnopleuroida; family Toxopneustidae; genus Lytechinus; species Lytechinus variegatus. Next base: position 7,833,221 of record NC_054756.1, on the reverse strand, counting down.
TGATGATCGTGGTGATACTGATGATGGTGATGATGGTGTGATGATGATGATGATGATGATGATGATAATGATAATGAAGATGATGAAGATGATGAAGATGATGATGGTGATGATGATTATGATGATGATGACGACGGCGATGATGATGAATGAAATATATTGACATATACCCTTTTACATCTAAAAATGAGTGCCTACCAATATGAGAATGTGCAACCTGGTTGTGGGGTTTCATAAAATTTTTCCCGGTTGAAGTAAAGTAGTTTGCAAAGCATGTTTTCAAACTGGTCTTCCTCCAAGAGCAGGAAGATAGGAGGTGCATTAAAGTATGACGAAAAATAACCAAATAGATCAAAAGAAATGTTCAAAACTGTTGAATAAAATTCGAAAATGCATGGGCAAGTTTATAAAATGCGAAGATGTTCTGGATGAATTACCCTAGGGGAATTATAACAGCTGCTTGGCGTTTGTCTCCGTTTTCCCTACACGGATGGAGCGATGAGAGTTTCAAGACGTTATTCCATACCAATCGCATCACTCAAAGCAATTTCCTTAATAGCTCACAGCAAAGCCCGAAAGAATAACCAGAGTTATGTGGTATAGATGATGCAAGGGCATTCATGTCCACCTTTGGTTTCATGTTTTTGCTTCAGAGTGAACGTTATGAATGTACGTAGAGAGGGTGTGTAGGTGCGTTGGTGAGTGTGAGGGTGGGTTTGTGCGTGGGTATTGTATGTCATGGGCGTGTGTTTTAGTGAGAATGGATAAGGAATGGTGGTGAAGATGAGTGACGATTTTGTTGACAATAAGAGATTTGATGTTGACGACGATGATAATGATGATGATCATCAGCAGCAGCAACAGCAGCATTTTTCATCATCATTATCATCATCATTTTTCTTCATAATCAACATCACCATTATTGTCATCATCATCATCATCATCATAATAGACAATTCGTTGAGATAAACCTCACTAAAACATTATAAGATATAGATAACATGTTTGGGAAGTATAAGTAATTCTTTTTAGCAATTTTCACTTTCCTGGATAGGACAATTGATATTGCTCAATTACAAATACCCTTTGTGTACCAGTTACAATAACACAAAAGTTGGCCACTTTCTCCTTGGCGTCTAGCATACACGGTACTGCTACATATAGGCCTACTTGTCAAATACCACTGCTGCTCGAAACCATGACCCTAAGCCCCTTTCTCTAAATCTTCATTCCACTTGACTATGAAGAGGCCTCTACCTCTGGAGGCATTTAGCTTAACTTGAGCATCCCGCTTACAGAATTGTCTGCAGCGGCACAACAAGGCTTTTGACAAACCCATCTAGGAGACCACTTTGTCTGATATCCTATCGCGAAGGGTCCACACAAGAGATCTGTTCAGCTGTCTCCAGCTCGTCAAACTCTTCTAAGACAAAGTCACCATGATGAAGATATTTAAAGGTACACGAATGTCTTGAGAAAGTGGAAATAATCCTTGAGAACTATAAAAAAAATGTTTTCAATATTTAGGGAAAGCATAAATTTGGTTAACTGTAAAGGATGCACTGTTAGAAAAAATAAAAGAAGTTCCTGCAGCAGAGTCTCGAGAACACCTGTAATCTTACCGAATTGCGTAATAATCATTCTGTAAATTCATAAAACAAGAATTTTTCTGCAATTTAACAGAACAGGTCTGTTTAAAAAGGGGAAAAGGGTGTTTTATTCAAGGAAATTTGTAAGATTCCATACATCAAATACCAATTTCCTGTAAGATTACGCAATTCGGTAAGATTACAGGTGTTCTCGATACTCTGCTGCAGGAACTTCTTTTATTTTTTCTAACAGTGTGCGCATCAAGTGCCCTACGTAAAAAATAAAAAAAGACAAAAAAAGAACAGCTTAGAATGTCGTGTCGTGCCAAGCATTTAGATGCAGTCACTTGAATGCATACCTATGTGCAGTGCGTGGGAATTTCAGAATAATGGGGTCAATTTGTCATCATTTTATGATTAAAAATGTGTAAAATTATTGAGAGAACCAGACCCTTACAAATTCAGAAAAGTTTGAGAGAAAGAAGTAATCTTTACGAAAAAAAATATAAATTACGTAAGTAATCTAAATATTGAACAATCTAGTACTATTTAGTCTGAAATGCTTTAAAAAGAAAATGGCATTACTGATATATTCAGGTGAATTTGACAATACCTTATCAAATTTACGATCGTGAGGTGTTTAAGGTTTTCATGTGTGTTATCACTGTGGTAGGTACAGTACCTATTACACTGAATTTGTAATGGAAATATTTACTTGTCAAATGGTAGGCCTATAATTATCGCCGTTTATATCTGTTATGTTTAACATGTTCAATGGCAATTCAATTATTTTTTTTTTGGTTCAGTTCCCCGGTCAACATTTCTATTGCGTATCACTCATTGAACGTTGAAGGTTTGATCCATTCCCTTTATTCACATGCTTACAAATTGACACTCTCTACCCCCTTGCCTCAGAAACAGAATAAGAACCAGATGCAAATTAGGCGGTTCTGATTCAATTTTGGTGCTGAAATGGAGCGATAACGGGGCCCTTCCAAAGCAGGTCCTGATGTAATTAGTGTCTTTGGTCGTGCCTTTGCTACCGAGTTCCTCTGTTTCCTCTTTTGCCAAAGACACACGTGTAGGATCACTCTTTTAACGTTTTTCTTGAGGGTTCCGATTTTCTTTAGATGATTGTATGTGCTGGATGTAAATGATATGTAAAAAAAGAGAAATATACGAAATGGAGAGGTAATCATGGTAGTCCGTAAAGTGAGAAGAAAATTAATAATAATAATTGATGATAAGCAGTTCTTAGAGACGCATGATACCATATAAATAGTCTCAATGCGTGGAGAAGATTTATTGTTTTCTATTGGGTTCATACATGTGCTTCTTAAATGGTGCGTTTTTGACACAGATTTGAATTTATTCAAATCTGTTAATTTTAATCTTTTTTTAATAATTAATCTTATATCATGAGGCAGATTGTTCTACAATTTTGGCGCCAATTTTCCCAAAAGCTCTATCCCCAAAAGTCTTGGTCTTTACCCGTATTTCAGAGAGAAGTTCCTGTGATTGTGAACGAAGATTTCGACTGGGTTGAAATTAATTGAATCACTGAGGTAATCAAGGACATTCCAATTAACGCACATAAACAGAATAAAATGACCAAAAGCTTAGAAAGCAGTGAAGGGAAAGAGTGAGAAGAAAAAAAACCCGAAGAAATTGAAAAGGGGCAGGATAAAGATGAAACTCAGTGAACGTATAATTTCTCAATGATGAAATCCTAATATGATTTTAAATCACATGAAATGCATTTCTCCTGCAAGATAGAACCGATGCAGGGTTAATGCTTTCCATTTCCATATGCTCTGTTTTTTCATAAACACATGTTTCGTATTGCTACAGTTGTTTTCGGACAAAATGACACATTCCAACTCAGTCTTCTTTTTATCTTCTTGTCGATACTTATATCTCGGTTGCATCGTATGCTGTGTGGTCATTTTGAGTGAAACCCCGAGGTTTGCAAAATGACAGAAAGCACTTATCCGCTCATTCAGCGCGTCATAAGCGATTTGCACCCATGTTTATCTCATTCCTCTTCAACTATGATGTATATATTTGTTTGTTTATGACCTTGATATCTATGAATTTGTGTTTTCATCACCCCATATTTTGTTTTCTGGAGCCTGAGACTGTAAACAGTCACACATTTCAGTCTTTGACTGCTTGTAATTGTAATATTTTGATATATAACGTTTCCAGAAACTTCGGTCGTTTGAATTTCCTTCCATTCTCTTCAGCACAATCTCACAATCTCTTCTATTTAGTTTCAATTCAATTAAACGGTTTTTTTTTCCGATTGACATTCCATTTATTTTCATGTAGAATCTACAAATCAATAATATTGTGAATATATTAAAAACACAATGAATATTAAATACAGTATGTAAATTAAACAGTATGTAAATTATATATATCTTTCTTCTTCACCTCATATTTCCTTTCTGTCAGTTCTTCTCTTTCCCTCTCTATCTCCCTCTCTCTCCCTCCCTCTCTCTCTCTCTTTTTCTCTCTCTCTATCTCTCTCTCTCATTTTTTTTACGCCTCAAAATCTCCTCTTGTCCTTTATTTTTTTTTCTTACTCCCCATCCCTCTCCCTTTCTTATTATCTACCTTCTCTCCTCTTTCTCTCTATCTCCTATGTCCAATTTTATAATAATTATATTTCAATTAATTTCTATTGTATTGAATGGAAATGGAATGTATTTCTTTATGTTTCTTTCATTGACCAATGTTTATTACCCTTTATCCTTTCAACATCATACTCCTCTTTTATCATGTTTGAAAATATTTGGATGGCATGTGGTTAATTTTACCTTTTTCCCCATTTTTTCTGTATACAAATGAAGTTCTATTTCCAATAGGCAGTGCGTAACAGACGGTATGTCTTTTATGCATTCTCAATATGAATTATTGTGATGTGAAAATTATGGACTTTATAGTGGGTGCAACGATTGAAATTAGGGCCAAACGTACTCTATAAACCCCAATCTTCAAACGGCATCAACATAAATAATTGAAAATGAAACTAATGTCATGCTAATATTGAAACTTTTTAAGTCATCATTTTTTGTATCCCATTAATCGCCTTTTTCCAAAGCCGTTTCTGTGAATTTCCAACTCTTTCCATTTACTTTTACTCGTTCCCACGATATTTAAGTCATTCTCAAAACGTACCAACTCGTCCCCTAAACTTATTGAAACCTTCCCAAGACTTATAACTTGTCGTAAGTAAGCCATGGAACGGTTTCTTAGGTCGAAATAGTGAGCTATCCGAGGGAACGATTCACTATGTCGTCCGAACGAGTAAATGTCGTATAACCACTCTGCTATCTGCTTTAGATATGAAACTATTGTTATCTTTAGAGCATGTTTTTCTATCCCGTATGATACATATAAACATTTACCCTTTAAATATCTTTTTTTCTCTCTCAATATCCCTCACTCACGCACGCAAGCACCCCTCACACGCGCACACACTCGTCTCCCCCTCACATTCAATCACCCTTATCTCCTCCCCCCCCCCCGAAAAAAAAAATGCTTGAATCATATTAATCATATTTTACTAAATGAACATTTTAGTCACAGTCCATATCCCGTGGTGCAGACACCGCACACCCCGCATACCCATACTCATCGCTCTCTATATAGATACTCGGTATCTCACGACGATAACGAGGACTGGGAACGATGCATCTCGAAACCCTCTGCTCTGATTCGATTTTACAATCGGGGAACCTTTCTGTCTGTTTACTTTTCAATTGATCGTGAGAGTACTTGGTTTATTCTAATGCAAGGTGTGGAGTGGTGAGCAGATTAAGCGCTCCCCATCAAACCTTCATTGACCCCGAAAGCTTTATTTACCGAGCCGCCCACGCCTCTCATCTCGAAATAAAGGAGGAATTCTATCTGTTTTGTTTTACTTTTGTAATTTTTCTTGTCTTTTACTTCTTTTCCGATTTCATTTTTTTGTTATTTCATTTCTTTTCATTAGGTTTCAATTTTTAACGATTACAATATATTTTTTCATACATCTTGATATAAACAATAATCAAAGAGCAAATTACTGCGTACAATATATAGTATAAGACAATTATTCATTACTGTTTATTCTATTATATTAATATGTATCACTTTTATATATTCCTGTTTTCATTTTCACCTATTATTGCTAGCATGAAATGATATTAATGTTGATAGCATTGGTGTTAGTAATAAGATGGTGAGGAAAGAATGAAAGGTGGATGAGTATATGACTTGCTTAAGTATAGCACTAGTTGTAGAGAAAGGGGGGGGGAGTATATAATTTTCTACAAGTTCTGCTTTTTATTTAGGCTCCTTACTTTTTTGTCATTTTGTAGTGTACCTTGTGTTAAATACTTATGCTAGATAGTTATTTTGATCTTTATAGACAATGTTTATGAATACATTGTATATTATGTTATTTGTCTTAAAAGAAGAATACATAAATAGAATAAATACTGATGAATAATAACTTGTTACCCCCCCCCCCCCCGACTGTATTCGTTACCACCAAAACAACATTGAACACCAAAAAAATAAACAGAGGTTTTTTTTTCTTTGACGTCACTTTTTTCATCTTAATGCTCTTCTTCCTCTTGTCTTTTTTCTTTTTCTACTCTTGCAACTATAAATTAACCCTGTCTTCATTTCTTCTCCACTTTGAATCTGCACCATGTACGGAGGTTTCTTTAACAAGTTATGTATATGATCGTATGGTTATTCTAAAAAAAAATAAAAAGGGGGTTTTCAACCTTATAAAAATATAAAAAGCCTTTAAGGTGAGTTTTATTAAGGCTCCTTTTCATCATTCCATAGTGTATTCCTTCCTTTTCCATCTCTATTCAGGAACTCATATTGATCTGTATAGTTGGAAAGAGCACAGAAGGACAATGAATATTTGCAGACGATGAGATCATGCCCCATCCCGTATAAAACACACCATCGCTTTCCATACAGCTTAAGCCCAACGTCCCCGTTGCCATGGTAACGATATCGGTTTGATTTATTGATCGATCAGACTTTAAGCTTTATCACTCTACTTCAAAAGCCAAGAGGACAGGCCGCGAATCGAGTCAGGGATCCTTCGGCGGGGAATGCACATTTTGCGATCAATCTGATTGGTTAACGATATTCCGATCCTTGCGATCCGGGAATCGATCACATGTTGTCAGGAATATTATTTCTCTTCCATTTCAGAGTGGATATAGTCCAAGTTTTTTTTTCTCGCTAGTGCTTATTAAAAAAAAGTACGTTGCCTTGGTTGAGCCTGATGAATTTGAATATTCACGAGGCTTTCCGATGATCAGCCACACAAAGTTGGAGAAAACTTGCCAAGTTGACAGGAATATTACTTCTTTTTTTATTTGAGAGTGGATATAGTCCAAGTTTTTTACGCAAGTGCTTATTAAAACTTTGCCCTGTTTTTTTGTCAACGCAATAGTATTATTGTAATGCTGAGTTAGTAATACCATCGTGTTGGCCTATGGTTCAATGACATTTGCTCCGATGACAGTTGCTCGGCTAGAATTTTTCACACACTAAAACAATGACCAACTTCAACCTTGGATTAAGTGTACCCTATCCTACACCTAACTTAAAACCCTATTGCAACCACAGCACTAGCCCTACATTATATCTTAGACGAAATAAAGCCCGGAGAAATTGTCGCCGGAGCAAATTTCGTGTCGCCAGTCCTATCTGCCTCTAGGGGGTAGGACCTCATCTGTCATCATGCTTGAAATTCCAAATGAGGGAGATTCCCACGCGGCACGCTGTCTATTCATCAAAGTATTGAGTGGTTTCTGTTCTAAAAAACATTGTAAATTGATTTGCATCTTGTTTAATGCTCGTTCAGACACCAGCCCCCTAATTGGCTTACGATTATTTAAGCTTTACTTTATAAGAAATCCTGATTGTATTCAATATGATAAGGTAAAAAAAATAATATCAATAATCGAGTGGGATAAATAACAACTTAATTGCCCGAACTTGAGAAGAAAGATATTAAAATATTAAAATGTGATTTCTTTTTTACGGCGCAACTTCCCGGAAAAAAATGAAACAGATATCTACCTCAGGAAAATAATTTCAATCGCAGTCACACCAGTTCACACCTGCAAGCCGGCCTCAGACCGAAACATATATATTACGTTCTTTCCAGCGACATACCATCGGTCAGTTTTGGATTCGGTTGTGTTGATATGCCTGTGTCATAACACTGGTACAAGGCATGACTGATTAAAACTGAGACAAGACCGCAAAACTATCAGAGAAGATGAAAACGGCAAACAGATGATAGCATAAAATGGAAATCGATGGAACAATGTTATAGCAGGGAAATTGAAATCGATGGGCCCATGCGTGTATTTCCCAGTCAATTCCCAGATGACAGTTTGGTAACTGTGATCAAAAGAGCAATTCTTTTTCTCTATTCCATCACAGTTCACAAGCGATCGTTGGCATTTGTGATCTTTTTTTTTAATGTTCATTGTGTTGAGTAACGGGGGGCGTCGTGGTCTAGTGGTTACGACTCTCGTCTTTCAATATGAGGGACGTGGGTTCGATTCCCAGCCACGGCGTGTTTTTCTTCAGCAAGAAATTTGCCCACATTGTGCAGGAAGTAATTCCTCAAAAAGCTGTGCGCACCAGAATCAGTAGAGAAGCTTGGCAGGGGTAACTTAGAAGCAAGCGCATTCAGCACCTAACAAGGTGGATACGTGCGCTATGTAAATCCTATCAATATTCATTAAAAAAGAAATCTCGGAGAAAATTAAGTCTAAAGTATTACTAGCAACCATGGTAAAAAAATCTTTGGTACAAGTAAATATTTTCATCTTAAAAAATGCACATCACTTTTATGCAGATTGTTCGTTGTATTTCACTTAAAATGTATTACTTTCTTGTATTTAAATTAAAGGGCGCAAATTTAATTGAAAGGCTTTCACCTCAACCTTCACTTTGACACAGCTTACTTATGTAAATGCCTTTTTTATGATACCATGTACTAAATTGAATTATTTATTTTGATCCCGTTGATTATCATGATTACAGGAGAAAACACGAACCTTTGTTAATTGTCTTAATCAACTGATTTTGCAGATTTATAGATATGATATAATAGCTTGATTTATTACATGCACTATAGTCATAATAGCTGGTCTCACACATAGAAATGACTTACATGATAATTATAACGAGTAGATACGCGTTCCATAATATTTAACATGCATGTATACAGTATCCACAAGCAAACGATAAGGCTGCTTCTTTTGCAACAAGGGGGGGGGGTATCCCCACGCCATTTTTCTTGAACCTATTTTGCAATTACGTCGTAATGATGTTAAGAATCTTCGTTTTATCCATTGAAGGGCGAGGATTCTAATATGATTTTCGTCTTCTTGAATAAACTATTTCGCTTCGGCTCGGGGAAATTGAATTTGATTATGGATAAAATCCCATTGAGCCCAATGTAGGGCTGTGTGTATTATCCGCAGAACGTTAATGACTGCGTATTTATCTTTTGCGGATTTTGAGGTGCTCCGGTCACACTGAAGAATCCGACTCCTGGACCCCGTCTTACAAAGAGTTACGATTGATCTAATCAACCACAACTATGGAAAGGCAGCAACGTCAACATCTAAAACACATGTTTGCTCAAAATGTTTTCTAGATATGATGTAATAGCGGTATTTATAAAGCGCCTTTTGCCCGAGGATACAAAGCGCTGCTAGTATTACCCCCGGCTTTAGCTCGAGCTGCCATCACCGGCGCTCAGTGCATGCAAGGAATTAATCCTGCCGGGTACCCATTCACCTCACCTTGGTCGAGTGCAGCACATTGCGGATAAATTTCTTGCAGAAGGAAAACACGCCATGGTTAGGATTCGAACCCACGACCCTAAGTTTGAAAGGCGAGAGTCAGAACCACTAGACCACGACGCGATGTATGATATACTTAACATATATATTCATACTTTTCTTGAAAATTCAGTGCGTTTCTCCTTGTCTTCAAATGACATTGTGCAGATTTCCTGAAGAAAAAATTATGACGTTGATGGATTTCCATGTAATAGTTGCGGTTGATCGGATCAATCGTTACTCTTTGTAAGACGGGGCCAAGACCGACCAAATGAAGCTATTACACGATTACCAATGATAAACTGCCGATCGATTTTAAGTAGATATCGTTGGTGTGCCTGTAGCAGGTGAATTAAGGAGAGAAATAAAGAACTGTGCGACTGATTGGTGGTATTCCTGCATAGTACAGCGTCCTTACTCCTAAATGATATGCAGTCTCGTATTGATCTTATCTTGTCGAAAGTAAAAAGTAAGAAAGAGGTATTCATCCTGATAGTTGCGAGGTTTTTATACAAATCGAAATCAAGAGATTATATTGATATTTGTTGATGTCATAACAGATACATTCTGGAGTAGGAATTTACTTTGCCGAATATTATGCCGAATAAATAATAATAATTATAATAACAAGCGCATAAGGGAATATAATGAAACCATGTACAATAAATTTGATCGCTCAAGTAATTCTATTTTTTACCTTCTGTTGGATGATAAAGTCTTGTTTGGGCTGTAGACAGAGGCGTCGATTATGGGGGGGCAGGGGGGGCGATCGCCCCACCAATGAAAATATTGGGGGCAAACATATCATTTTGCCCCCCCAATAATTCCGCATGTGCTAAAAATAAAATAAGATTGTAATGTTACACAGAAATCAGCAAGCGAGATTGAGATACACAACTCGTTCTTCGTCTAAAATCGTGCTCAAAATGTCCACTTTTCAGATTGGAATATCAAAAAATTTCAGCTCGCGCTTCGCGCTCGCATCATTTTTGTAACAAAAACCCATACTTTCCATGATTAAATAGGTGAATATGGTCCCGTTTTCAGTTCTAAACCTCAAAAGAACTCCCACTTCGATTTGCAATAATCTTTTGTTGGATATATATATCTTGTTCTTTATTAAAAACGTCCATTAAACTCAATTTTTTTTCAGATCGAAATATCAAAATTTTCAGCTCAGGCTTCGCGCTCGCACTAATCTGCTGGTGAGATATGTATATATATATATGTGTGTGAGGGTGTGTGCGTGTGTGTGTATATACATATATATATATATATATATATATATATATGTACACATATATATATATGCATATGTGTGTGTTTGTGTGATCGAGCGCCTTTGGAAAATTGATTCATGATTTTGCCCCCCAATCTGAAAAATGGATCGACGCCCCTGGCTGTAGAGAAAAGATCTTCCACGAAATTGAATTTTCATTCATATATATAATGCTCACTGCTCACTTTTCCTTTCTTTTTCTTAATTTTTCTCATATTATCTTAATGGTAAATATTGTAGGAATGTCCATGGCCCACCCCCCCCCCCCAGTCCAGATGAGATTCTGGCATTTCTCCGGTATTCATCAACAAATGGGTATGATCATTTTCAAAGAATGGATATACCAAAAATGGGTTTGGTGATGAATATAGTCCAAAGACACCACCCCACCCCTCCTCTTCCCCTCCCCCTCCCACCAACAACTTCCATATTTCTTAACTTATTTGCTTGCCAGCTATTACCGCTCTATCTCGCTTGGGGAGACAATTATTAGCTAGGTTACTAATGTGAGGGTGTTTTCTTAGGCTCCGCGAGCTTATGCTATTCCTAGTCCTCATAGACCGGTCGAAGGGACGCGTGCGGTTGGAGTTTTTATTAGTTAGGAAAATACTCCACAATTCAATTACGCTCATGGATAGCATAAAACGTAGATATTAAGATTGATGATGATTAATTCGCATATATCCATTCGGTGCCCCTGTAGCTTCCGCATCATCATTCAAGTTTAAAAAAACCTACTGAAGACGAGGATTTCCGCCATAGATATAATACATTTGATTGTTTAATTTAAAGTGCGGGTGATTGAGAGTGTCCGGAAGGGTGTCGAGATTTGGTGTTTGGTTGCATATTGGTGTAATGGTGTTCGAGTGTAAATTTCAGCGCGGAATGTTTGCATGTTTGGCCGTAGGTATTTGGAATAATTTACAAAAAAGAATTTCATTACAATTCATTATATAGAAACAATCTAGCCCTTCATCGATAATGTCATGTTTACCCAGAAAGGCCCACTTTGTCGGCCTAAGGAACACTATAAAAACTACGGTGTCAAGTATAATATTCGGTGCTCTAATACTACCATGCCCTCCATTACTAACAACACACGAAATTTCCCAAATCAAATGGTGTTGCAATAATACCAATAAAGTTTAACCTAACATGTAAATTCGACATTGGTGTAATAATCGGTACATATGGTTATCTGTTCACCGGTGTTGAAGCCTGAACTTCCAGTTCAACAACAGATCAAACCCGTTGTTAAGTTGTGCTGTGTGGGTAGGAGTGTTGTAGAGGTTAGGGTTAAAATGTCGTAATGTTACATGTAACCTGTTTGATAACTCTAAAACGTTAAAACAAAGGATTTCATGTTGTAGAATGAAATCAAAATAAAGTGTTACCACTTTGCACATCATTTACTGATGTAAATAAAGAGGCTTTTATAGGAGGAAATTATAATTTGTTAAAAAAAAATCGGCATTACTCCTATCAGTTTATGATCAGTATGCTCGATCTGTAATGAAAATCATAAGATCAGTATGCTCGATCGGTAATGAAAATCATTAGATATTAACAGATATTTTTTCTGACTTGATATCTTATGATTTTCATTACAGATCGAGCATATACTGATCGTATCATTTTCATTACAGATCGAGCATACTGATCATAAACTAATAGGAGTAATGCCGAAAATTTGTTAACAAATTTACTGATGTCTTTGTAAAAATCCAGTTCGAATTGCAATGAAATATGTGTGTGTGTGTGTGTGTGCGGGGGTGTGTGTGTGAGAGAGAGGGTGTGTGCGTGTGTGTGCGTATTACATTCATGTGTGCGTATTACATTCATGTGTGCGTATTACACTCATGTAGAGTTTCTTATTTGAGTTGACATAATTTTGATATTAACATGATATTGAGGTAATTTTTTTTTCTCTCTTACAAAAAAAAGTTTCATATTGTTATAGACATGATAAAAGAGAAATATGGCGGTTTGATTTCATTTGTAATCATTTTTAAAATTTTTGTAATTTAATTGATATTGATATATTTATTTGTTTGATTGTTAATTTATTGTATACATGCAAAGAATCTTTATTTATATGAATTGTGATTGTCAACTTATTGTTTTGAAAGAGGAAGAAAATAAAATATTATTAAAAAAAAAAATGTGAAACAGTCCATTTTATGTATAGTAAATAATGAAATAAACGAGGCAGTCTCGTGCAAATTTGCAGTAATTTGATTTTGTTTTCTTTTATTACATCTGATAATTTCCAAACGAAGGACTCTCTTGTCAATTTACGCACGTAGAGAACTGATATCACGATCTCTAGTTCCTGCATGGAATACTATTTAATATTCCATTTGAAGTTTGGATATGATGATTAATAGTGGAATTAGCAGCAATCTGCTCATTTGGAGTGTATAATGGCTTAGTTGACACTTGTTACCATGGTAAAATTTTGAATGGTCATAGTGCGGGGTCAGTTATTGTTTTTCGAGATGTTCATTTTCGCCCTCTTGGCAACGGTCGTTGTAGTGTGATTTTGAATTATATGGAACGCGGCACGTTATATTTTTGTTTGAATTGTTTGAGTGTAGGTAATCACTTGATTACGTCACATCGCTACATCTATCGCCGTGGCAAAAATAGTGCGTGACCGTTGCAAAGGTAGAATTTTACTTTCCCCCCTGCTCTCGTTTCAAAAAGTCGTAACTTAAGACAATAGTGTTGATAATCGTCCTTTATTTATTAAATATTTCACTGCGAATATGTTTTCTAAAATTCATCATAATTGTAAACACTATATTCCAACTATCACTAGTACTTCGTCTGCAATAAAATAATACCGGGGGGGGGAGGGCAGCCAGATATATTGCTGTACACATGCACGCGTGACAAAAAAATGCGTTTAAAGGGGTGATTTTTATCAGTTTGGGACGGTCCGCGGGTATCAAAAACACCGATTTTCAAGAAAAAGGGTGATTATGAAAGACTGGTCAATTGTGTTTAGGTTATGTTTTTTTCCAGAGCTTTTTCCCCTAGGTCATATTTTGGCAACAACTTGTTTAGGGGCCAAAATGTGTCAGTCTCTCTCAATTATTATATCTTTCTCCCCTTCCCCTCTCTTTTTGCACCATTTTTATTTCACTTTTTTCTTTCTTTTCCTTTCTTTCTTTCCTTCCATCCTTCTTTATTTCTTTTTTTTTATTTCCTTCCTTCTTTCCTTCTTTTCTTTCTTTCCTTTATTTCTATCTTTCCTTCCTTCTTTATTTTTTCTTTTTTCCTTCCGTCCTTCCTTCTTTCCTTTTTTTCTTTCTTTCCGTCCTTCCTTCCTTCCTTTCTTCCTTTCTTTCTTTCTTCCTTCCTTTCTTTCTTTCTATCTTTTTCTTTCTTTCTCCTCTTCCTATATTCATTCAAAAGTCTTTGTGTCTAGTCAATAAACTTTATATCTTCGTAGCTATACACCCAACTCTTCACATCTCCCCATGATGTGTTTCCAACATATAACATACCGTAGAAATTCAAGACATATACCAGCAAGATAATGCAGGCAGGGGAGACTTACGTACGTATAACGCTATTTTAGTCATCAGGCCTCGTCGCCGTTAGATTGGATTATCGACAGGTGTGTAAACCAATGGGGTTAAGACTATACTAGGACAAGCCTTTATGCAAATCACGTGATGTGTGTACAATGTGGCGCCAATCACTACCAGTGCGTCCCTTGTTACAGTCACGATGGGTAATCTTTGATTTTTGCTGAATAAAAATGCATCAGCCTTAGTGAAGAATATTTCCACATACTGAACCCTTGTTTGTTGATTCAAAGAATGGTGCATGATCTCATATGTAATCTTGGGTTTGATTATGGAAAACCAAATAAGTGGCACATATTTGAATATGAATATCCAAATTTGTGCCATTATGCATTGCATTCACATTTCTTTTTATTCGCCTGGAACCAAAAAAATGAAATAGTTTCAACATTATAATGACTAAATTAAACAATTAAATGCAGTAAGTTATATGCAATAAGTAATTATCAACGTACAGTGTAAAGCACATAAAAGGTCAGTGATAAATGTATTTGTTTCCAACACGTTAACCCTCGTGCAGGTTCGAATTATACCCAATATTTTTTTACAGTGTAAAACGTATATAAATGTTGAGGAAACAGAAGCAAAATGCTTGTGGACAAGGTTTGCTTTTAATACATATCTTTCAAAAAATCATGTGATATGTAAGTATATACTGACTTTCATCCCTTTATTTCACAAAATATCTACCGTTGCTCTGTATTGTTTTAACTTTTTCCTCAGCTGTCTGTGATTACACAACTGGGTAAAGTACATATTGGGATTGTCATCGCATTGCACTTTGGGACGCCGACAAAATGACAGACTTATCTATCAAGTTGGGATCTAATGCCATGTTAGATGTAACTTCGACGTGTAACCGGAGACCACGGCTATGGAACTCATACGGGGGAGCTAGAGATGGAGGAGATATGAAGAAAGAGGAGGGGCGAAACTGGGAGTGAGGGAGGGGGTCCAGGATTGAAGAATGTAGAAGTAGGTTTGTGTTGAAGGAGAGAAGAAAAGTCATTTTACAGTACTTAAAGGGTGCATTTTTTTTTGTTAATGAGACAAACACTTTAAGAAAGAGGAAAAATACAGAGTGACAAGAAGAAAGACAATCTGAGAGACAGAGTCAGAGGGGAGGATAGGAGATGAAGAGAAACAAACTGTATTGATTAAGAGAAAGAAAGAGAAAAGTATAAGAGCGTGAATACATGGTAAGGTAGGTCTTAAAGGCTGCATGGTTGTTTGTTTTGCATCTGTGAGAGGGTGTGCTTGTGCGTGTGAGGGTGTGTATGACTGTGTGCCATGTGCGGTTAAAGGGTGCATTTACATTTTTGGGTGTGGGTGCGCGGTTATTTGTGTGGAGGTGCCGTAGCCGAATGGCTTAAGGCGCCTGACTATACAATGAAAAACTTTCCACATGTCATGTTGTTGGTCAATATTAAAATTTTGTATCACTGGCACCTCTCAGCTAGAGGCTTCTGACTCGCTTCAGGGGCCACGAGTCCTGAAATCTATACGATCATGATCCTAAAAGTTCACACTCAGACTTAATCTGAAACTTGCGAATTGACAAATTGACATTCGAGTACGTCATTTCATCTTCACTTATCTAGAAACGTTTATACCTTTGATTTGTAGACAGGGATGTCATCTATCATTACGAATTCTTGCGTACGGTTGAGCTTGGCTGGACGGGAAGGGTGCATAAGAACTTGGCATTCTTTCACGGCCACCATTACCTTTTATTTTCATTTGCATGCCCTTAGAACGCATTTTCGCGCTCTATGTTGAACTGCAATATATTTCTTTTATAAGTTTCAGTTTTTATGATTGTAAACTGTTTTGTACATTCTTGTAGGCCTGCAAGTTTTGCACAATTCAACTCTTCGGCTGCGAAGTGCAATGATCAGATGATGATATTAAACCTTGCCAATTAATTTCAATTGAGCATCCATCTTAAAATCAGACCGCCGACTTATAATTGATTTGAAATTGCCTGATCTGAACTGGGTAGCTTAAACATGGGATGGACTTTGAGAGCTGTGTGGTAACGAAAGATGATCATGATTCTCCTAAAGTCCCAAAAGACGTATACCACAATCTCTCCCGTTTTCGGTTTGTGTGTGTTTAGAAAGGGGGTTCGTACTTCCAGAAACTGGTGGTATGAGTAATTTCTGATGATGGTCCCTTATTTTGTTTCTTATATATTTTATACCATAGCGACTGTCTAAAACACATCACCTTTTATATTTCTGCAGGGTATGTTCCTTGTGGCACTTCCTTATGCTGTCCTGCACGGTGGCTACTGGAGTGTCCTGTCTCTGGTCCTTGCCGCAGTCATCACTTGCTACACTGGATTGGTTCTCGTGGACTGTCTCTACGACACCAACGCAATCACCGGTGAGAGGGTCCGGGTCCGTCAGACCTATGTTTCAATTGCTGAAGAGGTGTGGGGTAAACGATTTGCCTCACGGATCGTCCACACTGCGCAGTTCATTGAGCTGATCATGACGTGTATCCTGTACCTGGTACTCTGCGGCGATCTGCTCTACAACACCATTCGGCACACACCACTTCGGGAGAGCGCCTGGACACTCATAGCCTGCTTCTTCGTGTTGCCGTGCGCTTTCCTGCGGAACCTCAAGGCCGTTTCACGTTCCAGCTTCGGAAACGCCATCGCCCACGTGATCATCAACGTCATAATCCTCGGATACTGTTTCGCTCAAGCAGGTCACTGGCACTGGAAGGACACCAGTCTTCGGATTCACATCCATTACTTCCCCGTATCTCTCGGGATCGTCGTTTTCAGTTACACCTCTCACATCTTCCTGCCAAGTCTGGAAGGCAGCATGGTGGATCGACGCTACTTCAAACGGATGATGCTGTGGACGCACGGTCTCGCCGGATTCTTCAAGGCTTTCTTCGGCTACGTCTGCTACCTGACCTTTGGCCTCAGCACACAGGAAGTCATATCGGATAATCTTCCAACCCATTCCTTTCGCTCTCTCGTCAATATAGTTCTTGTAGCCAAAGCGCTGCTGTCGTTCCCGCTTCCTTACTTCGCAGCCGTCGAACTCCTGGAGCGGGCGTTCTTCCAGGGTCGTCCTACAACCGTCCTACCATCCTGCTATTCTCACGATGGCATGCTCACGGTTTGGTCAATCCCGCTCCGGCTGCTCCTCATCTGCGCCAGTGTTCTCCTAGCTGTTTTCATACCGCACTTCGCCATCCTCATGGGGCTTATAGGAAGCTTTACTGGGACCATGTTGTCGTTTGTCTGGCCATGTTGGTTTCATCTTAAATTAAAGTGGTACGAACTGAAATGGTGGAACAAAGCATTAGATATCACCATCATGCTAGCTGGTGGCGGATGCGGTTGTATAGGAATCATTTATTCATTTGAAGCTCTTATCCAAACGTATATTTCTTCATAGCTATGTGATGTTCTAACCAATCGTATTAGGCACAGATGTAAATACCTTGAAATTGTTTTATCAGAGTGTTATAACAGACTATCTAATGTGAGAACTATTGCCTATGATTTGCCATTGTTGGAGATATTTAGTAGTGGTGTCTTTGTTTTATGGTGCCGAATTACTTTGATAAATTATGAAATCATTGAACACTCACTATATTAATTCAGAGTCCAGGTAACCTCATAGGTATCAATAAAATTACGAAGACATTTACATGTAAGGGCATTTGGGGGTTTCTTTTTATCAATAGCACACTAGTAATTCTCCTGAGGACGACAAGAACACACTTGCCGAAACGTCGAGATTGGGTGGTCCTTTTCAGGACCAACACTTGCCCAAGACAGATACATGGTGTACCGTGAAAACTACTTCACTTTTCTTCTTCGCCATGGAAACCTTCTGAAGTTACACTAGTAATATATTATCACGACAACATTTGGGAGTCCTTCCTGATAAGAAAAAAGGATAACGGGACACTCAAAATTGATTTCCAAATTTATGAAGAGGAGGAAAAGGGTGTTTAAATCACATTGCATCCCACCCTTGTTTACCACGCATCTTTTCCTTTCCCCCCTAATTATTAAATCGACTTATGAGTATATTTAACATCAGGGGCCCATCTCACAAAGAGTTACGATTGATCCGATCGATCGTAACTCTATAGAAATCCATCTTTTGTTTCTACCGGAAATTTGGAAAATGCCCTTTGTTAACAAATGGGAACATACCGAGTTGTCAAGAAAACAATGAATTTATGAATAAACGGCATATCTAGAAAACATTTGAAAAACCGACAAAAAACCCATTTCAAATGCTGACGCTGCTGGCTTTCCATAGTTGTGCTTGATCGGATCAATCGCAACTCTTTGTAAGACGGGGCCCAGGCGATTATCTTCAAAGGCGTTATTTTCAAAATCGAAAGTAATGTCCTTTATTTTTTTTACATTGTAACATCTAACAAGTTGTCGCCAGAATATGACCCTGGGTAAAACGCATGCCCTAAACATGTTTGGCTAGTCTTAAAAAAATGTTTTTGGAAAGAAAACACATACACTGGCCTGCCAATAACCTCCCCCCCCCCCCACCCCGACAAAATTTGAAAACTGAATGTTATAGCCTGGGTAATATTGATATTAGGTATAATCTTTTATTTTTCCCTTCCTTTTAGTAATAATTTAGGGTCTGTAGAAGGAAGCATGCGTGTACACAATAGGGGAAGGAGGGGGGCGGTTGCCCTGTCATTTTGAAAACTTACAATTTTTTACTGAAAAGTTTTATAAAATTCACCAATAGTAGGGCTATACATGAAATCCTTGCGCTTCAATTTACAAAATGCAAAAGCACCTAGTTGACAAGCTCGGTCGCCTCGCTCTCCCGCTTTCGAGGATTTACGCGTCGTGCAACCCCCCCCCCCCTCCCCCGCCAGTCAAAAGAAAAAATTTGCGTGTGACCATGCCCGAAAGTGGAGATTTTCGAATGATCATCTGTACAGAGAATCGGTAAAATTATGGTCAGCCGTTGCTGATCAGAAGAAGACCATTTGGGCATACGACACTTGAGATAAAAACAAATCTAAGCCACAGATGGACGCATCTGATTTGCTACATGATGCATAATTCGTCTCACCACAGATACGATGTTATTACACTGAAAAAGATGTTGATTTAACACACATTTTATATTTCTACTGACGTATTACAACATATAGTGTACGTTTACAAAAGATTTTAGTTATAACCTAGTCTTACAAAGTATTATGTTTTTTTTAATTCATGTGCAATATTCATTATTGTCCAATCAATATACTCGTAATTCCAAGTGAGTGTCAGTGCACTATGCAGTCTAGTTTCTCCGTCGGTTTGAAACTAGATAATTGAGTAGCCTAATAAAAAGTGAGTTTGTTATTGAAATTGGTTCCTCTATTTTCTTGCTTAATTGGCTTTGTGTTCAGTTGTAAATTAAATGAAAAGTTTTCCAAGACAAGCTGAGTTGAATAAGTACTGACAATAGGACAAGACTGAATGCTGATGAAAATTCCGCATACATTCGTAATTCCGAAGCTTCGTTATTCCGAAGGTTCGGATATTCCGGAGGTTTGTTATTCTGAAGGTTTTGTATTTCCGAAGGTTCGTTAGTCCGAAAACGAAATGAGGTTCGTAATTTCGAAGGTTCGTTAATCCGAAAACGAAATGAGGTTCGTTAGTCCGAAAACAAAGTGAGGTTCGTAATTCCGAAGGTTCGTTAAAAATCCGAAAACGAAATGAGGTTCGTAATTCCGAAGGTTCGTTAGTACGAAAACGTAATGATTAACGAACTTTATTTCGTTTTCGGACAAACGAACCTTCGGAACAACGAACCTTATTTCGTTTTCGGATTAACGAACCTTCGGAACATCAAACCTTATTTCGTTTTCGGATTATCGAACCTTCGGAATTATGCCACAAATGTTCAGATTAACGAACCCTTTTACGTTTTCGGATTAAAGAACATCGAGGTATAGGCAGTTTACGTGTTTCGGAATTACAAACCTTCGGAATTACGAAGTGTAACCGAAAATTCAAATTCGGATTTTAGCCCATTTTCAAAAAGCATTGATCGACGTTGTTTTTTCACTTTCTTGTATATTTTATACACGAAACGCAACCATCATCCCTTTACATTGATTGAATTCCCGGGGGGCACTTCCATTCACGAGTGAATACCATACGCGACCAAGGGGTCTCGAAAAGCACCCTAAACACGTAATTTCCATATTCTGAAAATGAACTCCTTAACAAGTATTGGCGTGTGAAATCCTACCCTTAACAAGTATTGGAAACAAAAACGATACTCTTGGCAAATATTCCCTGAAATGAACCCCTAAACAAGTACAGGAATGTTTTATTGTTACGGTTCCTTCGGTCGTCGGCTTTACCTTATTTGGTTTAGTACGAACCCACTTCTACACCTCGCGCAAATCGGACTCTAAACACGAAGTGTTGGGGCAAAAATGACATCCTTTATAAAGCATTTTAATTTTGTTTTATCATCCCAGCAAATTAGACCCTAAACACGTAATTTTCCTAGCGAAATATATACCCTTTTTTCATTATTTTTGTGTTTTGGCACCCTTGTCACGTTACGTACGTAACATGCCCTATCGTGAAAAAGACATCCTTTTTACGTGTTTTTTTGGTCGCGCATGGTATCCACTCGTCAATGTAAGTGGCCCATCCGGGTTGAATTCATAATATAAAGAATCGTAATCCTACTCATATATGCTCGCCACCCTGTTCCCTATCAGATCATTGTCTAATTAAAGTAAAATCACTGAGAGGCGATCACAATATTTTCCAAGAACATTAAAAATTGATTCACGATAAAAAATCATTTCTTGTGTATAGCCTTCCGGAATTGCACAGCACGGTACCCCTACCCCCTCCTTCACCCCAAAAAAAGGAAAAAAACACGCGCACGCGCGCGCACACACACACCTTCACATAGACAAGGAATAGATAAATACATAACATAATCAAATACTCGCATTTAAAAGCAACACAAATTGATTATCGTAATATCAAACGTCCATGAAAATATATATATTAAGAATGAATATAATTAGAATTTAAAAAATATATATTAACGAAATGACATGTATGAAAAAACGTGGCGCGTTTCTACACACATTCTGAAAATTCATTATTTCCCCAAGATATTAACCTCTTTTCTGCACTGCCGAGAAAGGGCAAACGTCACACCGCACCTATGATCCATTAGATGACATTTGCATCAAATCCGTCACTGGATCACCCATTGTATAGCTTCTGTAATCCGCCGATTTATGCAACTCATGAATTTAGACGCATCTGAACGGGAATGAACAAAAAGTAAATGAGGCTGTCACACGTACGTTCCTGTATAGGTGTGTGTGGATCCGTTTTCTCCTTTAATCACATCAATTGCTGTCACGAATTGTATTCTTTTAACAATAAAAAGAACGATTCACATTTTTGCACAAAGAAAACGCCCCCACCCGCCCCCCAATAAAAGATATGTTGTTAATGAGGTACTCCGGCTTAAAATTAACTCCATGAAAATAAATAGAAAAAAAATCACTGTGCAAAATGTTGAAAATATCATCAAAATCTGATAACAAATGAAAATTCATTAGATTTTAAAGTTTAGCAACAGTTTGTGAAATAATAATATATGCACCCCGTCATGAATATGCAATAGGTGGGCTGATGATGTCATGTCCCCACTTTTCTTTTCTTATTCTATAACATGAAATCCGATAATTATTTCTTATCTTCAGACGTGTGTGTATGGTCTCTTCCTTAATTGTGACAATCTTGCGCATTGTCAGTTGCCAATCCATTTTTTGTTATTATTGGTGTACAAAATTTAAATGAATATAATTTAATGTAATAACACACAGAAGAATAAGTGAGGATATGACATCATCAGCTTGGTCATTGCATATTCATTGCGACATGCATAGAACTGTTCATTTACCGGAATATGCAAAACTTTAAAATGTAATAATCTGTTTTATCCTTTGTACGAATTAGAAGAAATTTTCATTTTTTTTTTGTTTGTCTGATTATCTTTCTTACTCTTTCTGCAACGGGCCCCAGGGGCCCGTTGCAGAAAGAGTTGCAATCAATCGCAACTCTAAAAATCATGCGCAACTTGATTTTCATCCAATCAACAGCGTGAATTTGGGACTTGCGTTTGATTTTTTGACATGCGTTTAAACGCAACTCTTTCTGCAACGGGCCCTTTTTCAATCCTGGAATAAAACTATGTGGGGCGTCGTGGTCTTGTGGTTAAGACTCTCATCTTTCAATCTGAAGGACGTGGGTTCGATTCCAATCCATGGCGTGTTTTCATTCAGCAAGAAATGTATCCACATTGTGCTACACTCGACCCAGGTGAGGTAAATGAGTACCGACAGGAAGTAGTTCCTTCAAAAGTTGTGCGCACCGGAATCGGTAGACTATTAAAGGAGCACCTACATGTAGCAAGGTGGATACATGCGCTATACAAATCCTACATTATTTTTTTTTCAATAAAAGACAATTCTTTATTTCAAAAGGTGGGATGGTGTAAACTGCAACTGCTTGCCATAGCCTACTTACCGGGCCTACTTACTCGACTGTTAAAAATAATTTAAACAACGCTGTTTACTATGTGAATCGCACAGTAGTTGTTTAAACATTTTAAACAAGTGTTTAAAATCTGAAACAACAAAGTTTAAATTTATATATTTAATTATCAATAATTTAAGCATGGTTGTTTAAGATTTAAACACTTGTTTAAACTGTTTAAACAACTACTTTGCGATTCACATAGTAAACAGTGTTGTTTAAATTATTTTTAACAGTGTTATACGTCGACATACGATGGCTTAAACGTCAGGTGAGACGGCTCCCTATTAGATAATGCCCTACAAACAAGCGAATGAATACAATGCGAATGCAAGAGGGAATATCTGATCTATTGAATACAAGTTACCGCGCATCAATCATGTCATTGAAATGTGAATAATAATAGGATGCATCCAATATCACGAGCACGAGGGGCGTCCCTAGCTATTCTATTGTTGGAGTGTTATGGAAATGAAGTTATATGTATAAATAAATCACGGAAACTGATAAATGATTGTATTACCTTGTTATAACGCATCATCCATCGAGTGATATTGGTTTTCATGGGATTGTTCTGTTGTAGTGGGTATTGATACCAATCCCTAGCTAGGAAATGTATTTAGTATCTCGGGGTACAGTGGAATGAAACCCCTTTAGGATATATGAGGAATTAAAATGTTATGACCAGTTGTTTTAACACTGCACTATTTTCTGTGATATGGACATGTATGTTACTAAACCCGAGCAAAATAGATATGGACTTTGACTAAATTCACATCAAAAACTTTGATGCTTCTGGAATCATTTGTTTTCTTATTGCCAAACGGATGATGGTGATTTCCCCGTATCGTGTAGGTTTTTTTATGTTTATTAATCGAATGCCCGGTGAAACTTCTCAAAATGCTAGTGCATCAAAATATATTCTCATCAGTTATTACCATAAGTTCATATTCAAGATCGTTATGTCGTTTCATGGTAATCATAATTATGATTAAATTCATTATTATTAATGTCGGCGCCATCCTCGTCACCACAACTAACACTATCATCATTACTAACAATGTCATTATCAACTTCATAATCAACATTGTTATCGCCATCTCTATCATCAAGATCACATCATTATCACCATTACATCATTATATTCACAATCGCCTTTACCACCCCCACCACCATAATCTTCACCATCATCATCACCATCATCAAGATAATCATCATCATAACCATCATCATCATCATCATCACCACCACCATCATCAAGATAATCATCATCATAACCATCATCATCATCATCATTATCACCACCACCATCATCATCATCACCACCATCATCATTATTACCATCATCACTATCATCAAGATCATCATCATAACCATCATCATCATAATCACCACAATCATCATCCTCATCATCAGCAGCACCATCATCATTTCCAGGAGAAGCACATGAACATAAGATTATAATCACCATCTTCATTGTCATCCACTCCATAGAAATCATTACCATCACCACTATCAACATGTTATCGTCATCTTCACAATCATAGAAATCAAAATAAAAATATCAAATCAGCTCCGTGCTTAGTAAAATAATTTGTGTGAAAGCACACAATATGCCTCTGTGCATGTATCTTTGAAATAGTAAAATGCAACAATTTTCCACATCAAATGTTGGAATGAAAACAATCATGCACTACTTTACGAGTTCTCAATCCTTCAAATTCATTTACAATTAATTATCATTTTTACAATCAATTTTATTTACAAATATATACATACTCCATAGTTGCTTAAAGGTTTTACTACTGGACAAATATCTTTCAGGAATGATCAAGTACATTCTTTCATTGCCCCGTAAAATGAAACATTTGAAACTGCCGAGTGAATATTGTGTTGAACAAATACATGCAGTTAGCACCAGGAAAGCATAATTCAAGTCTATAACCAATATTAAATTGGGAAATCCCCCACAATAAATGCAACACTCATAGCTTATCCCCCATCTATTTAAATGGTGTAGAGCAAATATCTGAAAAAATAGTTTTAATTGTCTAATTCATGTACAGCTTGATTCATCTGCCTTATCAAGCTGACATGATATTAATTAGGTGAACAGAGAAAAAGTTTCATAACAAATGCATGGTTCAAAAGTAGGTCTCAGACACACACAAAAAAAGAAGCCATAATCATCAATCTTGTGTGACAATCCAACCACAGATGAAATTGAAAGGCTTAGAAGGTAGAACCAAGTTTAGATGAGGTACATTTCAAGAATATGCTATTATTTAAAAATATATTAAATAAAGGGAATCAAACCAAGCCTTTTAAAATCCATGTTAAAGGACAAGTCCACCCCAACAAAAACTTGATTTGAATAGACCAGTTCGTAGTTACCCCATGGACAATTTTGGTCAAATTACCTTTCATTTCTTTCATCATGATAGGCAGATTTCAAAGCAAGATATTACGTAAGCTTGCCTTACATAGCAGGATGAAAAAATTGAATACACCAGGTGACTAGAATAGCACACAAATGAACACTTAATGAAGGCATTTGTCGCATCCCTTCTTTGAATGTATATCTTAGCATGTTGCACAATGTACTTTGCAAACTGTGAAATACCAGTCGTTCGTGGAAGTATTGTTGTTTTTTGTGGATGTAAATGAAAACGACAATTCAAAAGAATATGTGAATAATCAAGACATCAAAGTTGGTGCTTATCTCATTAGATTTTAAAGCGCCATGTCACTTTAGTACAAATGACCTTCTTCTGATCATGCGTATAATCTTTTGATCATGCGCAGAAAGGAACTTCGAACTGGCTTATAAAAAGAGAAAAATTCAACAAGCATAATGCTGAAAATTTCATCAAAATCGGATGTATAATAAGTTATGGCATTTTAAAGTTTTGCTTATTTTCAACAAAATAGTTATATGAACGAGCCAGTTACATCCAAATGACAGAGTTGATGACATCACTCACTCACTATTTCTTTTGTTTTTTATTGTTTGAATTATACAATATTTCAATTTTTATGAATTTGATTATTAGGACCTCCTTTCCTGAAGCACAAAATGTTAAAATAATGGAATTCCACGTGTTCAGGGAGGGATGAAACTTCATTTCACATGACAATGACAAGAAAATCAAAATATTTCATATTTCAAACAATAAAAAACAAAAGAAATAGTGAGTGAGTGACATCATCGACTCTCTCATTTGGATGTAACTGGCTCGTTCATATAACTATTTTGTTAAAAATAAGCGAAACTTTGAAATGTCATTAACTTTCTTATTTTACATCCGATTTTGATGAAATTTTCAGCATTGTGCTTGTCTGATTTTTCTCTTTTGATTCAAATCAACATTTTTCTGAGGTGGACTTGACCTTTAAATAAAGGGAATCAAACCAAGCCTTTTAAAATCCATGTTAAAAATAACAAGTAAGTTTGACACCAGTCTATGGAAAATATGATATATGAAAGCGGTAATTGCCATGCTACACCTTTGCTTCAAGTCCTGCCTTTTCTGTGAGTCGTGTTCGCACCAGCGTGACGTTGCTATTGTTCAGTCCGCTAGCAATCGCTTACTGAAGGCAAGAATAGGGTTCAAACACTAGCGAAGGGTTATGCATATGAAACAAAGCAATTGCTGAGGCATGATCTTTTGCTTGGCTAGCTATTGCTTGTGCTTGAAGCAATTGCTTGCCAGCAATTGCTACTTTTTATGCATCTGACCCAGTGACTTTACCATGAGGTCATTTCCAGTGGCATTGCATAATGTCTGCTGGTCATAAATCTTGTTCTACTCTGGATGATTTATATTTGAATGGTGTCAGAATTCCCAATGAAAACACACCAGAATCAGTCAGCTGTAATATTAAACTCATATACCCTTTTCAGAAATCTATCCTCCAATTAGCCGCCTCAGAGTAATGCGGATAATTCAATAAAAATTGCGTTCACAAACTCCGAAAATAAGCCGCATTATTTTTACAAGCGCCCGTCCTGAAGAAGGCGGATAATCGTCATGACAACTGGACACACCCCCTCCGATGCGGTTGTGTTGGAAAAGGGTGTCCTTGTGACCGCACCATGGCAATTATCCGCATTATTTGGAAATGCGTTCATAAACTCAAAATCTTGTCCTGATGCTGCTATTATGCGGATAATAGCAGCATCAAAATAATGCGGATAACTCTTGTCCTCCTCCAATTTTACGACCAAATTATGCTGCTATTAGCCGCATAATTGGGTTTATGAAAGGGGTATTAGATACAGATATACCTATCATGGATGCAAGCATTTAAAATCTTCATACTCCCTTGGCAGCATTTCATAAAGTCGTTCATACGTCATAAACGTATGGTGAGTGACCCCCACCCCCATTCTTTCCTTTACTTTAGTGCTAAATCTACTTCTTGAAAGAATTCTTGGCACAAATCTCAACTTAATAGAACAACATGATCAACAGCAAATCACAATGAATTTGAGTCCAGCAAATCTCTATCACAAAACAAGACTGGGCCCCCGATCGGTAAACTACCAATCGGTCTATAATACCCGCTTCGTCTACTTTTCATTTGGCCTCCTTCCACAATTTCTAACCATTTCGGTGGATTCGCAATACGGTGCGCCATCTATTGGTTGCAGCGAACAGGCCAAATTTCAGGTTTCACAGGCCTAATTCATTCCCCATAGACTCATGTGTTAAATTGGCACTTTAAAAAATTCATACAAAATAAGGATGAAATTTGGGGGTCGAATGCTTACTACCAGTGGATAGGATATATATCTGGCAATCCATATCTGACCAGAAAAGGGTCCCTCGACCGGCTCATTTTAAAAATAAATTGGCGCGTTTGAAGACACCTTCAGGGGGAGCAGATTCATCACCTCAAATAGCAAAATAGCCCTAATCCTTCCTTCCGCCAGTCAAAATATAGTCCAAAATTGGTGACATTTCTTCCCAATTTGGGAAAAGGAAGTTCAGTAATTACAAAAAATAGAATCAGTGTTAGATGGACAATCATATGCATACACTTTGTCAATCAGCCATATCAAAATTTAAAAAATAGCAATGGGTTCGCTCGAATGAATATCTATGGCCTGCCACTAGTGATTAGGCCCGTGTAACCTTCAAACTTTGGGGGTTGACATCGCACTCAGGCGCTTCAAAAGTGAAAACCATATGGTAAAAAAACACGAACAGGCCATCATTTCAAGAAGAAATATACGGTCAAATTTCTCTCCTATCTCCTGGACCCTAGTAAGGAGCATATCCAGTCGAGCCGTGTCCTCCAGCGCTGAATAATCGCACGTATGCATTCACTTTAGTACTAGCACATGCAGCAGATGTCGACTTTTCCCCATGATGCATTGCGAATTTCTGCTGGTCCGCTGCAACTGATTATTATTGCAAAGAAATATGTAGATAAAGTGGAAAATGGAACAAATGGCAATTAGAACAAATGTAGACATTTCATCCATTTTCCACTCAATCTAATCTCAATTTAGGCCATACCAATATCATCTAATACCCGAAGTGGTCTAACACCATTTTGAATGTGTGGGTAGATGAACTTGTTCATGAATCAATTTTGCATCATGACAATGCAAGTCAAAAATAGTAATTACACACAAATTATAAATTATACCATCTGGGTATTAAGACTTAATGAGAATTAGACTAAGTGGGTATTAGACTTGGGCCCCGTTTTACAAAGAGTAATGACTGATCTGATCAAACCAGACTATATGGAGATATAACAATGTCATAAATTTACTCAAGGAAATTTGCATATCCTTTGTAAAATAAAGAGAAGCACACTGAATTTTCAAGAAAATCCAGAAAATATTTCGTACAAACATGCACTTTAGATGCTGACGTTATCGGCTTTCCATAGTTGTGGTTGATCGAATCAATCGTAACTCTTAAGACGGGGCCAAAAAGACAATTGGATCAAACTGATGGAAGACCATTGGGAAGTTGCACTTGCAAAGAAAGCGTAAGTCCCCTAATCAAGCATAGTTGGGCGTTGTAAAAAAAAAATTGAGTTGCAATTCAATGTAAATCAACTTTAAGTTTACGTTCAATTATAAAAAAAATAATTTATGGGATTTATATAGCGCACATATCCACCTTGCTAGGTGCTCAGGGCGCTCCTGTATTACCCCGGCTAAGCTAGTCTACCGATTCCGGTGGAACAGCTTTTTTGAAGAAGAGCTTATGCACTCTCCAATCTACTTGGCCCCATGATCACCAGTAAAAATTGGTGGATATAAACGAAGCCGCGGCGCTGAGCCAACCACCTCGCCTCTCTTCGTCATCCTGGCCAATGTTCTTGATAGACTTGTGACGGATGGGACTGTTGTCCTCCGGTAGATAATCTGGGAGGAGTCCGTTGTTCTCCTTATCGGCCATGGCAGGGTTGGCACCAAAGGACAGTATCACCTGCGTGAAACAGAAGACAGAAAAGTCGATTAAGTCTACTACTAAAGGCCTGGGGCGGTATTCTGAAAACGTTCTTATCTTAATTTTGTTCTTATCTACGTCACAATCTCAAATTGGTATTCTGAAAACGTTCTTATCCTTTTCTTATCTTTTGTTCTTATCTTTTTCTTAACTTGCTAAATACATCCTATGCTGAGCGCGTAAATATATTACTCGCGCATATAATACAAAAGCGCGCTAAAAAAAGAACAAAATGAAGATAAGTGGTATTCTGAAAACGTTCTTATCTTTTCTCTTTCTTATCTTTCATGATATTTACGATAATATTTAAGACAGCTAGAAGGTTATCACATCTCACTATGTCCGCGTTCTTTCTTGCTTAAAATCGATGGCCACTAGTAGTAACAAGTACCCACAAGTATTCCTCCACCCCTTTTCTTTCATTCACCCTTTATTTTTCCGTCTTTTTTCTATCCCTTTTTTCTTTCTTTCTTTATTTTCTCCTTTTCTTCCTTTCTATCTATTTGTCTTTCTGCCTTTCTATGTGTCTGTCTTTCTTCCTTTCTTTAAGTTCATTGTCCATTTATATTTTTTGTTTTATTCTTTTGAATCTTTACTTTTCTTTTGCTTTCTTTCATTTATTCTTCATCTTTCTCCCTTTTTTATTTTCCCTTTTAATTTTATCCCTTTCTTTCTTTTCTTGAATTAATCTTTATTTCTGCTTTTATTCTTTCCACTTTCTCTCTTCCTTTCCTTTTATTTTCTTTTCATTTTTCTTTCTTCCGTCACATTTTTGTAATCTTTTTATTTCTTCCTTATTTTTTTCTTTCATTCTTTCGTCTTTATATGTGCTTTGCCTTTTTTCCCCTTTTTCTTTCTTTCTTTCTTCCTTCCCTTAATATCAATTTGTTCCCCTTATTTTTTTTCTTTCCTTTTTTCCATTTTTGGGTTCTTTTTTGTTGTTTTGTTCATTGGTTTGTTCTTTCTTTCATTTTGTTTTAATTTCTGCTTCCTGACACTCTTCTGTCTTATTTACTTTCTTTCTTGTGTTTTATTCTTTATTTCGCTCATTCTTTTTCCGTTCATTCTTTATTTAGTCTCTTTTTTACTTTCCTCTCTGTGTCTTTCTTCTATCAATTTTAAAAATCTTTTTCTTTATTCTTTCCATTAGTGTCTTTTCGTTTTCTTTTTTTTAATTCTTTCTTCACTTTTCCTGACTTTTCATTTTCCCTTTTCGTTTCTTTCTTTGAATTTACCTTTCTTTCTTTTTATCTTTCTTTAATCTTTATTTTGCTTTAATTTTCCTTTAAATTTCTTCTCTCTCATCTTTATTTCTTTGTTCCATTTTCATTTTCCTCTCTTCTTTTACTTTTTAAATTTTTCGCTTCTTTATTACTTCATTTTATCCTTTTTTAAAATCTTTTTTATTTTGTCCTTTTACTTTTTTTTCCTTTAAGTTTATTTCTTTTCTTTCTTTATCTTTTCTTCCTCACTTTATCATTTATAATCGTTCTATTTCTTTTTCCTTAATTTATTATCTTTTTACTTGCTTACCTTTGTTTACTATTTATTTCTTTCATTATTTTCTGCTTTGTTCCTTTCATCTTTATTTTATTTCTGCTTCATTCTGACACCTTTCTGTCTACTTTCTTTCTTCATATTTTATTCTTTATTCGTACATGCTTTATTTACTTTTTTTCCTTTCTTTCTTTCTTTATTTTATGCACGTGTCTCGAAATAATAATCAGTCATTGCGTATAAAATGCCCATTTCGCGCAATGCGCCAGAAACAGCGTGCGCACAGTGCCCATGATATTCTCTTGACATAAGGAATGCTTCT
Organism: Lytechinus variegatus; assembly: GCF_018143015.1. Lineage (NCBI taxonomy): Eukaryota > Metazoa > Echinodermata > Echinoidea > Temnopleuroida > Toxopneustidae > Lytechinus > Lytechinus variegatus. The sequence goes on along the minus strand of NC_054756.1, from coordinate 7,801,983 downwards.
ATTGGTTAAACTGCCAATATAAAGCGCATTTTGATTGGTAATATCCTAAAAATGGGCGTGTTGAAGATAAGAAGAAGGCAGTCCTTACAAAGATAAGAACGCGTTAAGAAGATTTTCAGAATACCGATTTGCAATGATTTTAGCGTCTTCTTATCTCAATGAGATAAGATAAAAGATAAGAACAAAGATAAGAACGTTTTCAGAATACCACCCCAGGTCACATCGCCCGAGCGTTGTTGGAGCGGTCGTAGAGTGGAGGGAAAAAAATCATCACCACTCGCTACCGTTCACCATTTTCGATTTTGATTTTTTCCCCAATTTTGTGAGCGAAATTCAACCCTCTCTCCCTACCGCTCCAACAACGCTTGGGCAGTGTGACAAGGCCTTTATATGGTAACTGGGCCCGTCTTACAAAGAATTACGATCATCCCTTTAAAGGACAAGTCCACCCCACCAAAAACTTAATTTGAATAAAAAGAGAAAAATTTAACAAGCATAACACTGAAAATTTCATCAAAATCGGATGTAAAATAAGAAAGTTATGGCATTTTAAAGTTTCGCTTCATTTAAAAAAACAGTTATATGCACATCTCGGTGGGTATGCAAATGAGGAACTGATGACATCACTCACTCACTATTTCTTTTGTATTTTATTACATGAAATACAAAATATTTCTATTTTCTCGTCATTGTCATGTGAAATGAAGTTTCATTTCTCCCTGAACACGTGGAATTCCATTGTTTTAACATTTTGTGCATCAGGCAAGGAGGTCCTAAATCGTCAAATTCGTAAAAATTGAAATATTGTATAATTCAAACAATAAACAAGTGGAATGCCTCTGGCCGTCTCACCTGCATCACGCGGTTCAATGTAGCAGCAGTGCTGACTTTGAATACTACTCTAACTCGCACAAGATGTTCAGTGATACATGGTTACTCTTATGTCCACTTTTTATGAACTAGACCAATAAACTTACAGAGATATGATGGTTATTCAACAAAAAACCCCAACATGGCCAAAGTTCATTGACCTTACATGACCTTTGACCTTGATCATGTGACCTGAAACTCGAACAGGATGTTCAGTGATGCTTGATTACTCTTATGCACAAGTTTCATGAATCAGATCCATAAACTTTCAAAGTTATGATGGTAATTCAACAGATACACCCAATTCGGCCAAAGTTCATTGACCTTTGACCTTGGTCATGTGACCTGAAATGTGCACAGGATGTTCAGTGATACTTTATTACTCTAATGTCCAAGTTTAATGAACTAGACCAATAAACTTTCAAAGTTATGATGGTAATTCAACAGATACCCCCGATTTGGCCAAAGTTCATTGACCCTAAATGACCTTTGACCTTAATCATGAGACCTGAAACTTGCACAAAATTTTGAGTGATGCTTGATTACTATTATGTCCAAGTTTCATGAATCAGATCCTTAAACTTTCAAAGTTATGATGGGAATTCAACAGATATCCACAATTCGGCCAAAGTTCATTGACCCTAAATGACCTTTCACCTTGGTCATGTGACGTGAAACTCATGCAGGATGTTCAGTGATACTTGATTAACCTTATGTCAAAGTTTCATGAACTAGGTCCATATACTTTCTAAGTTATGATGACATTTCAAAAACTTAACCACAGGTTAAGATTTCGATGTTGATTCCTCCAACATGGTCTAAGTTCATTGACCCTAAATGACCTTTGACCTTGGTCATGTGACATGGAACTCTCATAGGATGTTCAGTAATACTTGATTAACCTTATGGCCAAGTTTCATGAACTAGGTCCATATACTTTCTAAGTTATGATGTCATTTCAAAAACTTAACCTCAGGTTAAGATTTGATGTTGACGCCGCCGCCGCCGTCGGAAAAGCGGCACCTATAGTCTCACTTTGCTTCGCAGGTGAGACAAAAACAAAAGAAATAGTGAGTGACATCATTGACTCTCTCATTTGGATGTAACTGGCTTGTTCATATAACTATTTTGTTAAAAATAAGCGAAACTTTGAAATGTCATAACTTTTTTATTTTACATCCGATTTTGATGAAATTTTCAGCATTGTGCTTGTCTGATTTTTCTCTATTGATTCGAATCAACATTTTTCTGAGGTGGACTTGACCTTGAAGCATGAATGGGGACCCTGTCTTAGAACTGTGCTAAAACAAGATTCTTAGCTACATTTGCAATCTGATTGTTGTAATTAAAATTCTCAATGTTGACAATAATCTGATTGAAAATTTCACTATTTTGAACAGATGATTACAGTTAGAAGGGCATTCCTACCCATGTAAACAAAATAGAAAATTCAAGGAATCTCATTTAGTACAAGTCATGCATAACCTATGAAACTGCTCTCTGGGTGGGTAGTGTACAGATATTATTAGTCAACCCCGCTTCAATCCTTTGTTCAATATTTTTGCAGAATCAGAGAGACAATGCAGTGCTTCATGACTCTTGTCACTCACATGCACACATTTCCTGAGACCATATTTGCAAAGTCAGAAAGAGGTGGGGAGGGGTAAATTGACATGCATCTGTGATATTACTATAATAGAGCAATATCTGCATATTTTTAATTGAACTGAGCACAACTTATATTATATATACCTCTTCGCCATGCTCATTCCTGACGACTTGCTCCGCAGACATCTTTTCCGTCTTTGAAATGGCAGCAACGAGCACCTGGAACAGCGTGAGATAAAATGAAATAAACAGAAATGTTGGAAAACCTGAACAATTCAGACATAAATGAACCAACCACAAGGATTCTGAACATACCGCACTTTTCTGCCCGATAAGCCTGCAAATAATGAACAAATCACATCCTTCTTAAACAGAAATCTTGAGCTGCCAGGAAAAACTAATGAACCTTATAAACGATATGGACATAGTTCAGCTGTTCCTATAATCCTGAGCCAGGAAGGGGGGGGGGTGTTGGGAGTTACCCTCAATCAACCAGGAGAGGCCCTTCGAAATTGTAAAGTAATAAAAAAAAGAGTGCAGAGAATAGGTCTGATGATGATTATTAGGAAGAGGTAAACTCATCTATGTACAAGCAGTTGACACAAATGCAATTCATGAACACCTAACATTGGCACACATGTTCTGTCTGTGTATACAAATGTGGAGCACTCAATATCATCTTTGAGAGCCTCGCATACCGGTACAATGATTTTTAGATCATCAATTTAGAAGTTGCTAGGAAACAATTATCCATGAACATGTACTGGCACTCATCTCTGTACAGGGAATAATTTTGCTTTCAAATTTGAATAGCATTTTTGGTCATAAGAGGAAAGCTCTCAACTAAGTAATGTACACTCCTATGTAAAACTATGCTATACAAGAAACTTTATGTATAGCATTCTTTCAAAAATGTGGAGCAAATTGCGATGCAATACCAAGAAAATCAGTCCCTGCTGTACAAACAAGCAGTTGACACAAATGCAATTCATGAACACCTAACCTTGGCACACATATTCAGTGTACCCGGTATACAAATGTGGAGCACTCAATATCATCTTTGAGAGCGTGGCATACAATAATTTTGTAGGTCATCAAATATGAACTTTGGAAGTTGCTCGGAAGCAATTATCCATAAATGGACTTTGACATCTTCTGTCTCAAGCGCTCATTACAGGAAGCAGAGAACTTCCAAATACTGATTATATATAATGTTTTATTGTCCAACTTAATGGAAATTCATTTTGTTAAAATGCAAACATACAAATTACAAATATACATAATCAAAGAGAGACAAAATTAATACAAAATACTGGCATGCACGTAATACATTCGTTCTTATACATAAGACAATTATCCCACAAAAAATGGACTACAGTATGAAATCCAGATCAAATTTATAAAAACAGCTGATCATTTAGGCCTGCCAGGTATTGTTCATTGATTTTCATCTGAACAGAATATAAAAATAATAGAAGAAAAATATGCAGATGTTTTTCAGATTATTCTTTTCTTTATGCCCTTTTTACACAGGATTTTCTTAACCCCGGACTATCGCTAACCCCGTACTATCCTTAACCCCGTACTATTTCTTTTCCTTTTCACACATGCCAAATTGTTATTGCTAACCCCGGATAAGGAATGCTTGCTTTTTACACACGAAACTCGCTAACCCCGGACTAGTGGTTTTTGTCGATCATTCGTAGTACAAGTGCTTCACTCGTACACTTTTTACACACGCTACAATTTCCTTAACCCCTTACTATAGGTAGGGCCAAATTGCCATTTAGCCCCACCTATAGTACGGGGTTAAGCTTAGCCCACTTTCGTTTTACACATGCGATCTTAACCCCGTACTATTGCTCTTAGCACCGCAATTGGTGGGATAACCCTGCTTTTTTGCAGGGCCAAATAATCCCGTACTATAGGTGGGGTTAGCCCACTTTGCAAAAACGCTGTGTAAAACGAAAGTGGGCTAAGCTTAACCCCGTACTATAGGTGGGGCTAAATTGCCCCGTACTATAGGTGGGGCTAAATTGCCATTTAGCCCCACCAATAGTACGGGGTTAAGGAAATTTTAGCCTGTCTAAAAAGGGTATTAGTTTATTACAAAACAAAAAAATTGGGGGAAGAGATTAAGGGTTGGGAAGAAGGGCCGGGATTTTCTTCTTTTTTTTTGGGGGGGGGTGTTTTCTTTGAGGGAAGGTGTGCCTAGTTTGAAAATCAGGTGCATCTTCCCTTTAATGGTGATTACAAATGCACATTGGCGAGACAAATAATCAAAATATTCACACATTAATGAAAAACTCAAACAGTAAAAAAATACACCAAAATGGTGGTCTGTACTAAACAAAGGAAGAAGAACACTTTACTAAAGTTTTAGGCAGTCGTTGAATGACCAGTACATGTATCTTAGTGAGAAGAAAAGGTTCCAACATGTACTAAATGTTTGGAGGTATTGTTAATATAAATACCAGATAAAAAAACACCACCAAGATGATGAAATGGCATTTCTACTAGAGTGTGCCCACCTCGGGTTTCAGGTCCATTCTTGTCCTCACTACACATCGTTTCTTCAACAGGTCAAAGGTGAAACTAACAACCCCTTTCACTTTGAGAAGCTCTTCTTCGCAAGATTTACGGCATTCCTGGAGGAAAAAAAAAGAGAAGATTTTTTAACTTTAGAAAAAACATCCTACCATAAACAGGGCTTTGCTGTATATGATACGATGAACATGATGTACACGTAGTTTTCTATGACCTGTCTATAATCAACCATTCTGCAAGAAACCATTATTTTGAATTACATACTATCTTCTAATAGCTTATTAGAAAACAGCACATACATGTAATTCTGGTAGAAGAGTAAACTAAAAATTCGATTTCGAGGAGAGGAAGGGAAACAGAGCAATATGATGAACATTTGACAAGTCAGCCTGCAATGTCAGTGACACAACATTTTTTCCGGCGACAATTGCTCTGGGCTTTATTCCGTATAACTATAAGACATAAGGTTAGGGTTGCAATATGGGGTTAGGTTAAGAAAATGTATTAAATCCAGGGTTGAAGTTGGCAATCGTATTAGCACTGAACTCACAGCAGAGCGAGTGATGCCAGAGCAAATGTCATGGATCCGCCACATCAAGACAAAAGACCAACCAAGTCAAAGAAAATTTTCCAGACCAGATTTTTATACAAGTACACTGTACAGTAAAGTCAGTTTCGCCCCAAAAGGAAACCAGACTTCTGTGGACCAAAAGAGATTTGGAATGGGCAGATTTATCTGTAATTTGAAGTACTCACATGGCTTCATGGCGAATAATTGACTTCTTTGCCAATAGAGGGCGTTTGGCAAAACTCATCATTTTTAGAGAGAGTACACATAATAAAAATAGTACCACTTTGTATATCAAGTTCACTACAGGCCTCCAAATATAAACAAGGAGGGTTTTAAACTGAAAGTCCAGACAAGTATAATCAATATAAATGTATTTTATAACAGTAAAAGAATGTTGCATTTGGTGTTTAAAATCAATTGACTATACATTAGCAATTTGTGATGAATATGTTAGGTCCTGTATTAAAGAGAATAGCAAACAAAAAAATCTCCATTCCTATCAATCATACCTGCACAGTACATGCACCCTCAATATTTTATAGAACCCATGTATGGAGTAAAAAAAATCATTCTAACATCAATGACAAATAAAGTTACAAGTTTCCCACATCCCAGACAGATCTTCATAAAGGAAATGTAACAAAAGAGTATATAATTTTCATGTTTTTATTGTATATCAAAATTAGACTGCTCTGAACTAAGCATCATGCAAATAGTAATAAAAAACTTGTTTTTCACAATTTTCTGAACTCAATATTGCCAACAACTTTTTGAACTTCAGAGTTGCATTTAAACACAACTTCAATAAACAACAAGGTTCACAAACCACAAGTCTCCCCTGATTTCACAATCAATCAAATATGCAATATGATCTTTCGAGCCCTAGGTGACCTTTGACCTTATCATCCTCAAGAACACACATGTGGTATTACCCAAGGAACATTTGTACCAAGTGTGATCAAAATTGATGCAGAAATGACAAGAACAAGTAGCATAAAAACTTTTAACATTTTTTAACAGACCAACGGACTAACAGACCAAAAGGAAAAGTAATTACTAGGTCTCTGTCGAACTTTGTTCAGGAAAGACAAAAAGTAATTGCAAACACCAAGTGCAGAAATCTGGTTGAAAAGCAAATTGTATTTGATTTTAGGGTTGCGTTTGATCCCAACTCTCTCTGCAACCAACCGCTACAAAGGCAACTGTATACTCACTATGTCCATAAGGCCAACGATTTGCAGAGTGATTATTTTTGACTTTCTATTGCTCGTCCCTACAAAGAACTTGCTACCATGGTGTTTTCCGGGAACCCTGGTACTCTTCGGTCTGTTGGGATTGCAACTCTCTTTCAATGGGCTGGGGGAGGGTGGGGCAGTCAGCCGGTTGTGGATGCTCCGGGCCAAGTTCTTGCTCCTTACGTCACTGTCCCTACTGCAAAGAGGGAAAGGGGTTATTGAAAATGTTGTAAATCTTTTTGTCACTTATAAAATGGACCTTTTCTTTCATCTTGTGTGAGGGAATTTAAATTCAAGTGTAGATTGCAACCTACTCATGCAAATACAACTGATGCTGACTTGAAGTGTTCTTTTATTATTTCACTGGGTTGCTTTAGAACAAATAAGTATGTCTCAATGCAAATGTCCACCTCAAATTGAAATTGAAAAGGTTTTATCAAAATTATCGCACTTTGCAGCCAAAAGGCTGAATTGCGTACAATTTACAGACTTAGAGTGCACAGATTAAAAACATCAAACTTGAAATGATGACGAAAATATAATGCAACATGATATATTATGCATACTAAAAGGAAAAGATGGAATAAGAAAAATACAAACACTGAAAGGTGGTGGAAAGATGCTTATTGATAAACATCTTGATTCAAACAATAAAATAAAAACCACTATTAAAGGACAAGTCCACCCCAACAAAAACTTGATTTGAATAAAAAGAAAAATTCAACAAGCACAACACTGAAAATTTCATCAAAATCGGATGTAAAATAAGAAAGTTATGGCATTTTAAAGTTTCGCTTATTTTCAACAAAATAGTTATATGAACGAGCCAGTTACATCCAAATGAGAGAGTTGATGACATCACTCACTCACTATTTCTTTTGTATTTTATTATATGAAATATTTTGATTTTCTCGTCATTGTCATGTAAATGAAGTTTCATTCCTCCCTGAACACGTGGAATTCTATTATTTTAACATTTTGTGCTTCAGGCAAGGAGGTCCTAATTGTCAAATTCGTAAAAATTGAAATATCGTATAATTCAAACAATAAAAAACAAAAGAAATAGTGAGTGAGTGACATCATCGACTCTCTGATTTGGATGTAACTGGCTCGTTCATATAACTATTTTGTTGAAAATAAGCAAAACTTTGAAATGTCATAACTTTCTTATTTTACATCCGATTTTGATGAAATTTTCAGCATTGTGCTTGTCTGATTTTTCTCTATTGATTCAAATCAACATTTTTCTGAGGTGGACTTGACCTTCAAGGTTCAAAACAATATATAACTTGTCAATATTGATCGACAGTAACCCACACTATTAGACAAAAATTAGTGACGTTCACCCAAGCATAACACTTGCATTATGAGCAAGGGGGTGAACCCCCAGCAGTCTGTTTCAATGAAATGGTCTCATGAAACAAATTATTCATGTTTTTTTTTTAAACAGGGATGTAACTGGAGTTTTGTATAAAAACCTGAAAATGCGAAGCGGAGCGAAGCTCTCGCGCCTTACGGCCGGGGGTCCCTGGTGGGGTCCAGGGGCAACGCCCCGGTGGGGGTCGGGGGGCGAAGCCCCCCGAAGCCAGAGCATTATTGCACATTTGGGGCCACAGGAGAGGCCATTTCAGGGTTTAAATTGTAAAAAAAATTACCTTTTGTGTAGGTCCTTTTGATTTACACGATGTACGGTACCATCCATTTTCAAGCGAGAACGAATTTAAAAGTACTGTCAAATTGCAAGTTACAATTCAAACAAATTCGCGCATTCTTGCACAAAAAATATTAAGCACCGTAAAAAAATGTAATGCTGATCCGATCACTTCAATAACAAAATTATCCAAGCAATGTTTAAGCTCTTAATTCCGAGTTAAATCACAGTCCGAACGAGAGGTTGGCAAACAAATTATGTGCGGCACATGTGCATGTGTTTGGAAATTGCGATCCAGGGTTCACTTCCGCATTCAAGCCAACTCGCGACAGCTCGACCATCAGAATTTCAGACAGCGAGCGTTCTGTGCATTGAATACTGTAATTACGGTCAGTATACACTGTATACTGACCGTAACGTAATCAGAGCGAATTTCTCAGTAGCCGAGATGTCGCGATTCACGTGGCAAGCAAAGCACATGTACAAAACACATTGGCGAAATATCGTCTTTTTTTAGAACGTGCCGATCGTGAAATTTCGAAGGGGCCGGGTTTTCCGGCAACTTTCGAGGGAGGGAAAACCGGAAAAGTTGAGATTTCATGAAAATACCGGAAATCCGGCAATTTCCGGAAAAGTTACATCACTGTTTAAAGGGGAATCCAGCCTTCACCATAAAATGTTATGTTGGGAAGGAGAAAAATAAATTTAACAGAATGGTGAAAGTTTGAAAGAAATCGGACAAGCAATGAGAAAGTTATAGCTGCTTTAAAATTGAGATCACTAATACTATGTAGATTTCAAATTGGCAACTGTGTAGGTAAATTATGACAAGGGGCAAGGACAACTTTCCCATAGGCCATGTAGTTTATTATCAGGGATTTGTGGTTTTCTCTTATAGTACCCATTCCCCTGGGGCAGTTATCTAAATACAACACAGGTAGTATATTGTAGTATGTCCTCATGAAAGAAAAATATAATTTGAAATAAAACTTTTGGGAAAAATGACAGTTTAGCCATAATATGTATTGGAGTACATGGAAGAGAAGTCCTTGCCTTACACATCACTATGACATCCCATATGCGGCCAATTTGAAGTCTCCATGGGTATAGTGATTACCAATATTTATAACTTTTAAAAATTCATAACTTTCTTATTGTTTGTCCAATATTGTTCAAACTTTCACCTATCAACTTGTCTGATTTTTCTTTTCCTTATGAAAACAAGTTTTTATTTGGGTTGGATTCCCCTTTAAACTTAAACAACTTTCAAAGCTTGATAGAATGGAGAAAAGTTCCTTCATCAGACAAACTAATTTTCAAAAGCTGTATTTTTGAAAACCAAATTACTATTTTGGCTTATTACACCAAACCTTGCCTGGCGATTTATTGTTGATTATTTGGGCTGATGCATTGCTCACGCTACAAGTATAAACACTGAATGATTATTTTCTTACTTGTTTGTTATCGCTTCTAGACTAACCAGCATCCCAAGTTCTTTTTTCATCAGAGGACGATTGATTGCACTTTCCGATAAGTACTGTAGAGCCTACAGGATTAAAAGGAAACAATATTACAGGATACATCGCTCAAGTCAAATCTATTTATAGAAATTTGACTTCAGATAGAACCACCAAGATCTGTTCGTTTTTAATTCATAAAGGAGAAATTAAAGGAGAATGAAACCTTTGGAACAAGATAGCTTGGGTCAAAACAGGAAAATCAAAGAAACAGATCAACGAAAGTTAGAGAAAAATCAGACAAATAATGAGAAAGTTATGAGCATTTGAATGTTGCGATCACTAAGGCTATGGAGATCATCGAATTGGCAATTAGGCAAAGATGTGTGATGTCACCGATGAACAACCCTCCCCATTACTTTAGTACACATTTCACTTAAATTGCCTCTTTTATCACATCTATCAGTAGATCATGTGTTCTTTCTATAGGAGGGCATGTAATACAGATTTTTAAAGAATACATCATGGATAAAGAGTTTGTATCACCACAAGATAAAGCAGAAAGAGACATTTTGAGGGTATTTTATAGTCCATCAAAGGGAAAGTTGTTCACCTGTGACATCACACATCCTTGTCGCATTGCCAATGGGAGGATCTCCATAGCATTAGTGATTGCAATATTCAAATGCTCATAACTTTCTTGTTATTTGTCCGATTTTTCTCAAACTTTCTTTGTTCTTGTTCTTTGATTTTTCTGTTTCGACACAAGCCTACTTATTCCAAAGATTTAATTCCCCTTTAACTTTGAAGAGGCACACACGTAAAAAACAGCCGTTTTCCAAAGCTCTACGGGCAAAACCAGGACATCATCAGTGACACTACTCTAAAATCACTGTGACAGAATAAGTCATGACAATCAGACTGAAATTGTCATGTCAAGAGGTTGTTGCGTATTAATGCAAGCTCATATGATAAGCATAAAGTAGAATCATTTTTCTCATTACATGTCTGTCTGAACAGAATGCAAAATTTACTAACCTTCATTGTATCAATAATTACTCAATTTGTCTTGCGACTGAAAAAAACAATGATTGCCTTGACTTCAAATTTCATACTTTCATTGCAAGATAAAAATTTCCTCTTCTAACAAAAAAAAATAATTATTTCAGATTACATACGAACCTCCAGTGCAGTTGAAACCACAATGGGATCATCATTATCCAAGAACAGTACCAAGCCAGGCAAACAGCCTTGATCCTAAATATTTTTTTAATACAAATAAAGGAAAGAAACAGTACACATCAATATGAATTGGAAAAAACAAATATGCTCATTAGACCTGTGTAGAATAAAGTCAATCAAACCCCATTCACTATCATAAAAAAATAAGATGTAGGATTCCCTCAAATATTATAAAGAGGATACATGTATATCCTTTTCGTTTACCCATACGGATAGGGGCCTCAAAAAAAGGTAAATGATATACTCCATCTGTACCTCATCACAGATTTCTAATATTAGCTAGGTGTATACTTCTTCAAAAGTCTCATACTGTCAAATTCAGGAAAACAATTTTTTTTTCTACTTTGTACAAAATCAATGAATTCCTATAATGGTTTTGTATTATACCTTGACAATCTTCTCTCTGTTTTGGGGATCTTTGGCCAAATCTCTCAACTGTTTGACAACTCCCTGAACAGCCATAGTCGCTTTTCCAGTTTACAGGTCTCACGTCAAAGTCCCTTGAGAAATGTGGTTATCTATGAAACAAATGAGAATCTGATAAAATTAAAGATAGTAAATAGTCACTTGGTCCTCTTTCTATTTGGTCCAATCAATGGCCCAATCCTAGTTTGTCTACTGTACATCAAGTCGTCAGATGAGACACACCTATTTTTGAAGTAATATCCAATGACAAACACTGTTTTATAGCACTTCAAATCACCCTTAAACCCCCTTATTTCAGCAGATGTGCAGTAATTACGTAGCTTGAATGGATGAACCTGTGCCTATAAATGTTTTTAACAGAAATATGGCAAAATGTAATATGCTATGGATCTTCATCATCACTTTCATCTCATCCAACTAAAGAAAATCCATTCCGCCAGGTGTGGCAAAAGACTAATAAGTGGGGGGGAGTCAATTTGAGCCCCCCCCCTCATCAAATTTTGTCACTACGCCAGGTCTACGCCGTCGCGTGAAATTTATTGACCGTGCCACTCACTCACTCTACTTTCAGTCTTGCGCATCTTTTGAGACCAAATTTGCGATGCCCGGGTACGCAGTTCTGAAATTACGCAACATTTTACTTTTTTGTAAACGTTCGAATGTCAGACCAAAAATTGCTCAAAAACGTGATTCTGTGACGAGTCGATGTGTACAAACAGTACTCCGTAGAGGCGAATGGCCAATATGGGAGACTGTCTCCCATGAGAGAGATTAAAATCTCCAATATCAGAGACTTTTGTAAATAATTTGGGTAACTAATTTCAGAGACAATCTCCAGTTTGGGAGACCAATTTCCTTTGTTTAGATCTACATTTGCTGCAAAAGGATTAGCTTGGCAGCAAATAAAATGTGATAGGCAGATTCCTCACGAAAAATTTCCCCTTTTCACAGTCTACATGCACTTCAAATATTCACTGTCTACTTTTGTTTTGATGATTTTTGTTGTCATCCACAGTCCACACACAAAACAATGGGCTTCTGACCTCGGTGAGACAAAATTTTGGGTGGGAAAAATTGCACATTTGTTGGTGTTGTTTCTTTTGTTCTTTTGGTAGTTTTGCAAAGCAAGTCTCCAAATGGGAAACTATCTCCCCTATTTAATATTTATTGGAGAGAGTCTCCCATATTTTGGCCATGCGCCTCTACTCTAGTCTCTACTGACAAAGACCAAAAGTCAATGCAAATTGTGTTTTTCAACCAAAAATCATAGGCCTAAATTATGATTATTTTTACTTTTGTTGGTTTGTATTGATTCATTTTATGCTATTTATGATCGCAAAAGGGTCCCCGACAAATCAAATTTCATCTGAAACGACAAGTCGACAAAGAAAAGTTTGAAAAAAAAATTCCATCATGTCAAGGCCTCAATAATTATTATGTAGCGATCGCAACGGGTTCGCGTTTAACACATTTCCTATTCTGCCAACACACAAAATGGGCAAAATTCATTGAGCCAGTGTATCAACATTTCAAATCCTTTTTTCATAAAATGTTACGATCTGTTTCTAAATATATCTAAACTTCTTATTTATAGTCAATTTACTCACATTTGCATCGCCAAAATGTTGTTTTTAAGGCCGTTTTCGAGAGCACCACCTGTCCGTCGTCACACGATGGAAGTCGCCATTTTGGAAAATATGACTCCAGAACCGGGTTAATCTTGCAAGTTACTTTTACTTGTTGATGCCCTCTAGGGGCATCAAATAACCATGTGTTATGTATCATTAAAATCGGCAGACTTTCTTCTACAAGTTAGTGACGATTTCAGTTCAATGTCGGCAATGTTTTTCGTTACAAAAAGGAGTTTTTTGGACACTTAAGGTAAATCATGTTTCTATTTTCTTACTTCAAAGCCGTATAAACAGAAAATTTCCCAGGGAACAGTCAAATATCAGATATAAATTAATTCTTTGAAGTGTATTTGTATCAGAAAATCTAATTTTGATATATAAGAATGTGTCGCATAGCTGCGCAAGAGGCGAATGCAAGCCCATGTTGTGCCGCCTAGATCGTGATTTTGGTGCCATGGCTGACCGAAAGGAGTGAGTGGGCGTGGTGGCCGTGGGTGTGGTACTTGATGCATGTATGTTATTGTTAAACCCATTGAAATTAGTTGTAGGTGATAAGCTGTGCATTTGATTTCTGCATGAATTATGTGTATTGATGATAAATTAATGATAATTTCAACTTAATATTTCAAGAAAAAAAAACAGGCGGGAATTAAAGCACGTTTAATTCCAGTCTCATTTTTTTTTCATGGTGTACAGGCGCAGACCATGCATTGACTGCTGCCTGGTACTGGTATTAAAATGAATAGATACATGACTATATATTCTGTTGTTTTGTGTCATCATATCAATAAGCTGTCTCATCAATTCACATGATGTACACAATAATGGGTCCCTGTTTTATTATGTTTACTAGGAGGGAGATTATTTTGTAAATGTGATTTTAAATGTAGTAGAAATTCAGATAATGTCAGAGACTTGCTTTTTAACTTTATATATTCCAATATTTTTAATGTTAATATATTCTATAATTCTAAGCAGTGGAGTACATTTCTAGCTACTGTTGCAGCTCCAGCTGTCTGATCTCGCATTCTCAGATCTGCAAACAAAAAGAGACATCATGGTAATTATACAGAATACAGAGTGAACATGGACAAACAGAAAGAAAAAAAAATTACTTGCAAAACTTAATTTTCTACTTTTGAATGATATAAATCTTACAGATACCGGGAAGTATAGTGGGACATTCATTTTTATTTTCTGATTAAAGTCTGTTGAGGAATGAGACCCCCAAGAGTTGATTAATTTTTTTTAACAACGCAAAGCGTCCCATGCACTTCTCTTGTCTTATTCTAATTTGTTATCTTTCTTCTTGTATACTATATTTTCACAAATAGAAGCTGTTTGAATAAGAAAAATATGAAGGTAACACAGCCATGCTCTACAAGATCACCTCTTGTGTTGCATTTTAGTCAAATTAACTTAGTAACCTACATGAAAAAAAAGTATGGAAGTTTCTTGGATCTACAAGTACCTGTAGATCTGCCACCCAATGGGTACGGTACTTGTCTTGGGTGGCAGAAAAGTTCCGTGTATAGCGTCCCTTTAAGAGGCCATATCTTCAGTTATGGTGCTCCAATTGTAATTTGGTCTTCACCATTGAATTTGTCTTGAAAAAACCTTTCAAGTGATGTATAATTTGTCTGTATTTAAAAAAAAAAAAATCATGTAATATAGCTATTATGAGAAAGCTTTTTATTATTTTAACGAAAATTTTGGTCTACATCTAGATCTAGACCTATTATTAATTTAGTAGTAGTATTTGGTTGGAAATCGAGCTATTCCTTCGTTCTTCTTCCTCTTGGCTCGCGCTCGAGTTGAGCATTCGCCATGCCGCCCTACTACCCGGCATGGCCGTCTCTCTGGCTCAGGAGTCAGGGCCCACCCCGCCGCGCCGGGCATCAATTCAAGCTGCAGGCCGGATTGCAGACAGTGTGAGTGTTCGGCTGCGCGCGATCAGCTACTCTTGGTCTTACCGACTCGGTTGTATGATGATGATAATTGTCTCGGCCTAGAAATGTACGTCTCCTTTCTCTCATTTAGATTTACTTCAATTTTCACTTGAATCTGTATTCTGCTTCTGATTTAAAGTTGAAAAAATTACAGTATTTACTAAAGCGTCACGATACGGGCTATTTAAAAATGGCGGTGTGTACAATTTTCTTGCCTGTGATTGGTTGCGGCTTCCCGAATACTGTCGTTCTATTGGTCAATACTTTGAGGTTTCAAAGTGAGGTCATAATATATGGTATCTGCAAAGAGATAGTCTTCTTCTTCATGTTACTGCAGGCAAACTCCTCAATCGGGATATAATTGCTGCAGGCGTGTGGCTTATGATGAATTTGAATTAATGGCCCCCCCCCCCGATGAAAGTATAGATATTTGAGTTTTGTTTAGCCTCGTCTTAAAACCATCCACTGATTTTGTCTTTATTGTTATAGTAGCAACAAATTTCTGTGGCCTATAATCTTGTACATATATAAACGAAAAGAATCATTTCAAAAATGAAATTCAATTATAAGCCTTCTTTTGACCTGGCACCTGATTTATGGAAAATAGATATAGAGCTCCCATCAACATGTCAAATCAACTGAACTCCGAAGTCTATACAACAGCTAGTGTCGTAATGACAGAGTTGATAATTAAATAAAAATATGAATAAGTACATATAACTGAACAAATAAACAAATAAATGAATGTATGAATGAATGAATAAATGAATGAATAAATAAATAAATAAATAAACAAGCAAATGAATAAATATATAAATTAATTAATAATCAATGGCGTACAGGGGGGTTCTTGCCCCCCCCCCCAAAAAAAAAAAAATCACTGAGGGAAAAATATAGAAACAGAACAAGAGAAGAGGGAAATATCAAATTACTTTCTAATCATTATGTAAAAATCTTTCACAAATTTGATTTTTGTAATGAAAATGTCTAAATTTTTGCGTAAGGTGCTGTGTTTGTTATTTTCCATAGGCAGCACCCCCCGGAAATCTGGTAGGTATGACAGAAATGTAATGGAAATGAACAATATTTATATATTGGAACCTGGCTCCCCCTTCAAAATTTTCTTACATAGTGCTGAAATCATGCTTAAATTCATTTTCTTTCAGATCAGAATATCAAATATTTTCAGTTTGCGCTTCATGCGCGTTTTTTTGATTTTCATAATAACAATGGTTTTAGAATGCCCTTTTATAGGACTAAATCTAAACATGCATTTTATTCAGACACGCATCTTTTTTTCAAAAAATACAAGTTAAAATATAAAGTTTCAGATCAGAATAAAAAAATTGTGTTCATGCTTCGTGCTCACATTATTAATGTAAGAAGATACCCAATAATCCATCCTTTTCCTGATTACAAAACATGAACAGAGTGCCCCGTTTCTAGGTCTGAAATCTCAATCTAAATTTTGTTTCTGCTGTTTCCCCACTTTTTTCCAAAACCGTGTACAAAAACGTAAAAATTACCATAGTGATTGTGATTTTTTGCATGGTCAGCCCCCTTACTTTTTGCTCAGCCCCCCCCCCTTTGAAAAGTGGGGGGGGGGGCTGAGCGGCCCCTGCAGTTTAATACTCCATACATATAAACTTGATAAACATTTTTTATGGCAATTTATCTTATGTGAATGCATATTCATATCACATATTCCACCTGTGATATTGATTCAAGGTCAAGTCCACCTCAGAAAAATGTTGATTTAAATCGATGACAGCCCGCTAGACCGAAGGTCCGCGAGACCGAGGGTCCGCTAGACCGAGGGTCCGCGAGACCGAGGGTCCGCTAGACCGAAGGTCCGCGAGACCGAGGGTCCGCGAGACCGAAGGCCCGCGAGGCCGAAGGTCCGCGAGACCGACTTTTTTTTCCCTTCATCGGTTGCCGCGGTCGAGTGGTTTAAGGCGCCTCGTTGCAGCGGCGTAACAGGTACTTGTTATCAGAGGGGCCGGGGGGGGGCAGAGCCAAATATTTCCGAGTAATTCCGTCTAGAATTAATTGCTAGGATTTCAGTTTAGGTGGCAGAAGTGAGCACGGGAAGCGCGTTCCGGGGGGGGGGGTGCAGGGAGGGGAGTGTACCTACCCCCCCCCCCCGCGAGATAAGAGGAAGGTCCGACGTTTCTTTAAATTGTTCCTTAGCTGCTCTCGCTCATCTTAATCCATCCTCTGCCTGTTAACGGAGGGGGGGGGACAAATTTCGAATTGCGGAACCCCCGACGTTTCTTTGAATCGTTCACTAGTCTGCATGCATCCGCTCTTATTACGTTTTCTGCCTGAAATGGGGAGGGGCACAACAAAAAAACTTCCCGTTAACTAAGTCTAAAATTAGTGGCAAAGCTAGGATTTAGTTAAGGGGGCGGTAGTCAGCACGCGAAGCGTGTGTGAAACACTTATGAGCGCGCAAAACGCGTTCCCGGGGGGGGGGGGGGTGCCGGGAGAAGCTGCGACGGTCCCTTGAACTGTTCCTTATCTGCTCTCGCTCGTCTTACGTTCTCCTATACATTTGTATTTTCTCGCTCACGTTTCCCCCTTTTTTTTTGGGGGGGGGGGGTATTGGCGTTTTTTTTTTGGCTACGAGGGTGTAATAAATTGTTCATTTATTTATTCATTCATTCATTCACTCAACTATTCTTTAACAGATTCCTTTTTTAACATCATTTTTTTTTTATATAGATAACATTTCAGCTTCTGCCGGAGTATCATTAGACTGGGAATAGTTTGTAAGAATGCTTTTCATAATAATTTTTAACATTTTAATGCGTAACACATCTCACCCAGGAAATTTGGCAATTGACCACTGAAAGTGCACGGTAAACTCAAACTAAGATATTTATAAACAGTTTTCTATTCTCTCAATTTAAAGTTGGGAGTAGAATTATCGAAATCTCTATAGTCAAGGGCTGATAATAGTATGTGGCAATTAAAATGTATCGATTTCTTTCTTTGTAAATGCTGTATTAGGCCAAATTGGGGGAGGGGCTGGAGTGCACTCTTAACAAGGGGCAGATGAAGCTTACATGATATGCGAGCAAAGCATCGACAACTGCAACAATTATATTTTTTTTAAACCCTGAACTAGGCCCTTTAAAAGGCTATAAAAATATTATGAGATGCTGAAGCGAAATATATTAATGAGGGGAGCAAAGCGAACGAGCTTCAGAAAAATGTGGCATTTAAACCGTCAGAAGACTCTTTTTATTATCTGATGCATTTACACTACGAATGGGAAGGGGGCGCTTATGCCTCAATATTAATATTATGAGTTTCTCCATTGTCTACATAATCTTTTTTTCTCCTTTGCTTCTACGCTCACCTCCAAGTGCCACCCCATGTTATATTTGAATTTCTTTCAAAATAATGTTTAACCCTGGCGAATGCTATATAAGGCCACACCGGGGAACAACATTCAAAGAAGCAAAAAAAAATTCTACTTAAAAAAATCTTCTATATAAAAAAAAGGCTGGCCAGTACATCAGAATACTCAACCCTTGGCGTAAATCCCGGGGGATGGGGGATATAACCCCGCCCCCACACACTCACTTTTTGGAGTGGGCGGTTGGCGTGTACAAATACCCCCCACACACACACTTTTTAGGGAATAAAATATATTTTAAGTAATTAGTAAAAAAAACGTACTTCAAAATTTCTATTTGAAAATGCGATTGAAAACCAAAACTGGTTATTTTGGGGTCGCTCGCTTCGCCCCCTCGTAATATTTTAAAATTTATATTATGAAATGTGATTAAAAGCGAGAAAATTGGTTCTTTATGGCTCGTCCGCTTCGACTGCTCGCTAAATAGATATTCAAATGTGTGTATAGAGGGGGCAGGGGCGGATCCAGCCTTCGCCATTAGGGGTCCCTGAATTTTTTTCATCCATATTTTCCCCGATCGGCCGCTCAAAGATGATTTTTTGTTTCTTTGAAGGGGGTAGTCCTATGAGTCACTTCTTATCTTTATTCTTTAAATCAACGTAAATATATAATATCATAATCCTTATTCAATAATGCGAGCGCGAAGCGCGAGCAAATTTCTTTTTTAATTGTATGTATTTTTTCCTAAAATTTGAACATTCTGAAAAAAAGATGTGCCTGCAATAATTACTACGAACGCGAAGCGCGAGCAGAAATTGTTTATACACGTTTTGAAATGATCGGAAATGTAGGCCTACCTGTTAAAGACTGCTTGCAGTTAGCCATAAAGTTGTTACATATTTCAACAATCAAATAAGGCGAGCGCGAATTACGAGCAGAAAAAATTTTGACATTTCTACATAAAGAATGGAAAATTATTTTTTGTAATCATGAAAGGATACCTACATAACTAAACAATTGATGCGAGCGCGAAGCGTGAGCGGAAAAATTCTAGTTTTAGACCTAGAACGGAACACTATTCATGTTTTGTAAATAATGAAAAGGATGAGTAAGAGGGGATATTCTTATATTAATAATTCGAGCACCAAGGGCGAGCAGAAAGTTTTTGATATTGTGATCTGAAACTTGATAACTGAATGAACATGCGCGCGCGTGTTTCAGATTTAGACATAGAATCTAGGCATTCTAAATACAACTTTTAGTATGAAATAAAGGTGAGCGCGAAGCGCGAGCTTAAAATATTTGATATTCCGATTTGATTTATATTTCAAACACTTTGTAGGAAAATTGTAAGGTGGATATAAATCGCACTTGATAAGGAGCTGATAGTTTTCATTATTATTTTGAGTTTGGGACAAAGGACCATGACATCCTTAGGACATGTTATCATATGAATATGATGACTATATATCTTCCTATTCATCTTGTTAAGCGCGAGATTAAACAAAAGGGACAATTTAATTATTAAATTGATACCTTATTTATTAATGCATAATGAGGGCGCGGAATCTGATGATATCATGGCCTGAACAGTGTACATTTCAAGCACTTTTATAATCATGAATAGGATGCTTCAGTAATCAGTTGATATATTTTTAACCATTAATGCGAGCGCAAATCGGGAGCCGAAATTTTCTTATAAACTGCCATGAAAAGGGGATTTTAAGTAGTTTGTTGAGACAGAAATACCTCGCAAATCAAAATGCAAGCATGGCAGCGCTAGCTGATATGTTTTGACAATCAGACCTGAAAAAGGATATTTTGAAAACTTTAGGGAATACATGAAAATAATAGGTACCTGATAAATCAATTTCGCAAGCGCGCAGCGCGAGCAAAAAATGTGAATATTTAGACAATAAAACTGACATTTTTACAGCAGAGCACTTTTTAGTCATCAATTTGTAAATCACACAAATTAATGAAAGTTCGATTTCCAAGGAGAAATATGTTTTGTATATTGACTTCCAAACTTGATATTTAAGCTCCATGTTGAACAAGATATGTGAATCGCCTGACAGGCAATGCGAGCGCGAATCGCGAGCGAATTTTTTTTTTTTCAAGTCTTCCTCTCCTCTTATTTTATTCACTCGTCTTCCTACTCTTTTCTTTTTTTTCTTTTTTTGCTCCGCCAATAGGAGGGGGAGCCGCCTGGATCCGCCTATGGGGGGGAGGATAAAACTCGATCATCCCCCACTCCTCAAAGTGGATTTACGCCGGTGTACTCAACACACCCTTTCGAGACAAGTCCCCTCCCTAGTTCCCATGAATAGGTGTTTATTAATTTATCTTGAGTTGAGTTTATTAACATTAACATATTTACATGAATGAATATATTATGTATAATACATATTTACAAGAATGTGTTTGTATAACATGAATTATATAAATGCAGTTCATAACATAAGCATAGTCTATATAAGAACACAATGTGATACCCCATGATATCAGCATATAATACAAGAGTCTTGATGCAGTTTCACCTGACAAGAAGCAAATCACCATAAAAATTGATCGTATGCATGAACATAAATTATTAATGGTTTGGGTGATTTTGCACCAAAAGAAATGCTGTTTAAGGGAGAACCAAAAGTTAGCAAAAGTGCTAGTCGAGAATGGTTTCCCCAAAAGGATCAAAGTGCAATGTATCTACTCTACTAAAACAACTTTCTTTTTATTTTTTCCCCCAAACTCATGTCAATCATCAACTTCATTAATCAAGAGAGTTTTCATATCTTTTACGAAATGAAAACCGTGTTCTTGAATACTCTGGGGCAAACTATTCAAAAACTCCAATAAAATATATAGAAAAAGTGCCATGTGTAGTGTTACTTTTCATGCTTTTGGGGAGTCTTAGCATGGAATGTTCTCCCCGCTCTCAAGCCATCCTGTCGCGATAACTGGAGAAGGGGTGGGAGGGGGGGGGGGGGCTTCTCTCGATAGGGTGCGGCCATCCCCGCTCTGCTCACCCACCCTTTCGAAACATCGACAATCCCTTCCCCGCTTGCTCTCACTTTGTTTGCTTTTGTTTTGTGTTGTATTTTTTGTTGTCTCCAGCCCGGTTGAAGAATTAATGTGTGTTTTTTTTCTTGGGGGGATACCCCGACCCCTCTGGCTATGTAATGACGCAATCGATCTGCATCTTTTAGTTCTTGTATATCACGTCGATCTGTCATCATCTGTGGGATTACCCAGAAAGGTGGGGGACTGAGGCCATGTGGCATGTTATCAGTGGCGTAACTACGGGGGGCATGGGGGGGGCACGTGCCCCCCAATCGGATGGCCAAAAAAAAAGGGGAAAAGGAGTAAAAGAGGGAAAAAGGAAGATAAACGTAATGGGGGAAAGAAGAAATTGTTGTTTATCATAGTGTTATATTATGTTATATAACATAAGAAGCATTTTTCACAACTTTATGAAACATTATTTGCTTAATTGTGTCTTCATTGTTTCTGGTGCTCGCATAGACTTTTTAACGAGACATATAAAACTGCTGTACTAAAGCCTCCCGTTTTCAAATCAATATACAACAAAATAATATATTTCCTCGCAATTAGAGTAATTATTGTTTTAAGTAGTGATATATTCTTCTTTTTCATGACTACTGAAAGTTATTGACCTATTTTAAGGTCTTAATATAAAACATTTCCTGTCCGTGCTAACGTTCGCATTAGTGGATTGGTGAGATTTCTGCTCTTCATGAACTCCTAAAATCAGTCCTTAAAATGTCAATTTTTCTGATCTGAATATCAAAAAATTTTAGCTCGCGCTTCGCGCTCGCATCATTTGGTTAGTGAAATACGTGGGGTCTTAGTGAATTCCTACAAACAAGCCTTGGAATGCCCCTCTTCATGTCTGAATTTCCTAGATTTTCAGCTCGCGCTTCGCGCTTGCAGTATTTCATTAGTGAGATGCGTATGATAATCATGATTACAATGACTTCAAAAAGTGCTCCATGTGTTTAGATGTAATTCTAACAAAATCAGCAAGCGCTTGGCACTCGCATTAGATGACTATGGTGAGATATGTATACTCTGACTTAATGGATTCGTAACTATAGTCCTTAAAATATCCATGTTTTGAGGTCAATATATACAAAAATTTCAGCTCGCGCTTCGAGCTCGCATCATTTGGTTATTTAAATACGTAGGGTCTTAGAGAATTCCTACAAACAACCCTTAGAATGCCCCTCTTTAGGTCTATATTTCCTAAATGTTCAGCTCGCGCTTTTGCGCTTGCAGTATTTGATTAGTAAGATACGTATGATAATCATGATTACATGACTACAAAAGGTGCTTCATGACTGTGTTTAGATGTAATTCTAACAAAATCAGCAAAGGATGGCACTAGCATTAGATGACTATGGTGAGATATTTATACTCTTAATGGATTCTAAAATATAATCCTTAAAATTTCCTTGTTTAGGGTCAGTATGTACAAAAATTTTAGCTCGCGCTTCGCGCTCGCATTGTTTGTTTAACGAGACAGTTAAGTATCATGATTACAAAACAATTTCCTTATAATGTCAATTTTTAGCCCTCAATATCAAAAATTTTCAGCTCGCGCTTTGCACTCGCATTATTTAATCGGTGAGATACATATTCGTTTGATGGCACTGCATGCCCTTAAAATATCTCTATTAGGTCAGTATACCTGTCAACTGAGCGCGCTTCGCGCGCTCCCTAAGTGACCCGAAATTTTTGCTGGTGCCCCCCCAATGCCGTGACCCACGGTACGCCACTGCATGTTATCTTTTAATGGAACTTTATACAGAATACTTACCCTCATCCTATGTGGACGAGCCCCATCCTCAACTTGGAAAACATTTGTTGTTGCTCGTCTCTGACATTGCTTCCTTCAACAACGCCAAGATATATAGATGCCACATTTACTTTGATTTTGTGATATGGCCATGAGCAACTAGAACGAGCCCCTCCCAATCCCGGCTTTGACACATGCGTCTAATTCTTGAGCCAGTTTGTCAGAAGATAAAATGAAAGATAAAATGAAAGATGTGCCCGTTCTCAGGTGCATGCCATTGGTCAAGTGGGATTGTACATATCATGAATGTTAATTTCGTCGTGAGTCTGCCAGAAGGGCGTTAACTCCCGCTCACACTGTACAATTCACATAGAGAGCGCTCAAGCTAACGCCCTTCTGCCAGACAGAAAAATTGAAATTGGAGCTCGCGCATGCTTCCCTTCGCTTTCTGCCCCCTTTTCTGCCAGCTGCATGCATTGGCGGCGGAAGCCAAAAAAATTAGGGGGTGTCCACCTGAAATTTTCGTATGGACACATGTAAAAAAAATTTGACAAGCAAAAAAAAAAAAAAAAAAGGTCATCAACCTAAATTTTAGGGGGGGACAACACACGTTTCAGGGGGGTCCACGTGAATTTGGGGGGGACGCAGGGAAAAAATTTGACAAGCAAAAAAAAAAAAGGTTATCAAACAAAAATTTAGGGGGGGACCGTCCCCCCACCTAAAATTTAGGGGGGGGGACACGTCCCCCCGTCCACCCCGCTTCCGCCGCCTATGGCTGCATGACGAACTTTTTTCATTATGTATTCACCGTATTCTAGGGAAATAAGCATGAATGTTCAATGTTCCAGGTGTATGTATTTCCATAATATTTCCAGTTTTCTTGTTAAACATTAAATGCACAAGATCATGAAGCAGAATTACCATAAAAATAAACGTTAAAGGACAAGTCCACCCCAACAAAAACTTGATTTGAATAAAAAGAGAAAAATTCAACAAGTATAACACTGAAAATTTCATCAAAATCGGATGTAAAATAAGAAAGTTATGACATTTCAAAATTTCACTTCATTTCACAAAAACAGTTATATGAACGAGCCAGCTACATCCAAATGAGAGTCGATGACGTCATTCACTCACTATTTCTTTTATTTTTTATTGTTTGAAATATGAAATATTTTTATTTTCTCGTCATTGTCATGTGAAATGAAGTTTCATTCCTCCCTGAACACGTGGAATTCCATTATTTTAACATTTTGTGCTTCAGGCAAGGAGGTCCTAATCGTCAAATTCGTAAAAATTGAAATATTGTATAATTCAAACAATAAAAAACAAAAGAAATAATGAGTGACATCATCAACTCTCTCATTTGGATGCAACTGGCTCGTTCATATAACTATTTTGTTAAAAATAAGCGAAACTTTGAAATGTCATAACTTTCTTATTTTACATCCGATTTTGATGAAATCTTCAGCATTGTGCTTGTCTGATTTTTCTCTATTGATTCAAATCAACATTGTTCTGAGGTGGACTTAACCTTTAAATGAGTAGAGGTAATGATTAAGTAGTGTCAGTAAAATTAGGCAACGTAAGTTTCTACTGTAAGTATCGGAAACACCCTGTCAGAAGCTTATTCAAACTCCCCTTTATTAGCTAGTGGAAGAGCCTATTTGGTTGAGTAACTCTTTAATTTGTTTATGAATAGACCAAACCTAACTGCTAGAGTAGGCAACCCCTCACTGTGTTTGATAGCTATTGTGTGTGTGCACTGCATAGGGCTATGCAAGCAAATGTTCAGCAGACTGCAGATAAGCAAGCATAGGGTGCAGCAGCACCTTTCAGCAGCTCCTTGGCTGGGAAAGCCAGCACTTTGGTGCCACGCCTTTGTTATTTGGAGTGGCATGTAAGCCAGCAGTGCTTGGTACACTGGTTGGAATTCAAGGTCCAGACTGTAAGTTAATGTTTTATTTTACCATATCATTATGTAAAGCTTTGATGATTATAGTTAAAAACTGATGTTAATTGGTATCACAATTGAACATGTAGAAGGATAATTATGCTATTCGAAGACAAGATATACATACATGTACAGATATTGGATATTTTATATAAATATATACCTTTGTCATACACTTTATTAGGAAATTCATGATATATTTATATGTCTTACACATGTCATGAAAGGATTGTTTTAGGAAGTGGCTTAGCTATCCAATACTTAAAACTTAAAGCTATTTTGTCATTTATCAAGACAATTGGTGTAGTTATTACAATGTTGAAGGTTTTGTTTAAACACTGATTAACTAAGGAGAGTGGAGATTTTTATATGACACTTTATTAGAATAAACATTTCACTTGTTCGAAGTTAAGACTCTGCTATTAGGTACTCAAAAGCAAGTATAGAAGTTTAATGACCTGCTTGAATGTACTCAGCATTTACTTTATTTTAAACTATTTGAACAACAGAAATGATATGAACTGTAGGCTGTTAATCCTTGCGTGTTCTCTTCCAGACGGCCGTTTTCATCGATGATTTATCCACGTCTTACGACGTTCTACGATTGCTACGTTATTCACGGGAAAGTCCCGAGATCTAGGTTATCCGGTTTCTTCTATTTTGACAAGTTCATCACATTCGCAAGTTCATCCCATATCGTCTTCCGTTCGCACAGCTCATCCATTTCTTCAGCATCGTATGATCAACTTGGACATTGAAGCATTCGACGTCTGACGTGATGAGTGAAGACTCGAGAAACTGAACTTTCTCAATATTATGAAGTCGGTATACTAGATAATTGTTTTCATAAACAGAGTTTATGCTCTTTGAATAGGAATAGCAGGTCACAATACTTTATTTAGATTATATTAATTTAAGACAGATTGTTCCAAAAACTTGTTGATACAAGTTTATTGATTTTTTATGTTTTGTCAGCATGTGAGCCTGGATAATGGCAGTATGGATATATATAATAAATTCATTTTGATTGAAATGTACAATCCTATCTTATAGTTTAATTCTTGGGTGGTCAAACAGCCTGAGTAGATTAATAAGTCAAGTTCACATAAAACACAATGTGACACACCCCCCCTATAAGAGAGCCCTTTCAGTATAAGTGTTTCGCACGATTCGCGTGCTCACTACAGCCCACTACCGGGAAATGTTTTGGCTCTACCCCCCCCCAAAAAAAAAAACAGGCATACGCCGCTGCAACGAGGCCCTTTAAACAAATCATCACCTGATGAAGGAAAAAAAAGTCGGTCTCGCGGGCCTTCGGTCTCGCGGGCCCTCGGTCTCGCGGGCCCTCGGTTTCGCGGACCCTCGGTCTCGCGGGCCTTCGGTCTCGCGGGCCCTCGGTCTCGCGGACCCTCGGTCTCGCGGACCTTCGGTCAAGTGGTCGGACCCCATTTAAATCAATAGACAAAATCAGACAAGCACAATGCGGAAAATTTATAAGAAAGTTATGACATTTCAAAGTTTCACTTATTTTTAACAAAATAGTTATATGAACGAGCCAGTTACATCCAAATGAGAGAGTCGATGATGTCACTCACTATTTCTTTTGTTTTTGTTTGAATTATACAATATTTCAAGTTTTACGAATTTGATGATAAGGACCAATTTGACTGAAGCACAAAAAGGTAGAATAATGGAACTCCACGTGTTCAGGGAGGAATGAAACTTCATTTCACAATACAATGACGAAAAAAATCAAAATATTTCATATAATAAAATACAAAAGAAATAGTGAGTGATCGTCATCAGTTCTCTCATTTGCATACCGGCCGAGATTTGCATAACTGTTTTGTGAAATGAAGCAAAACTTTAAAATGTCATATCTTTCTTATTTTACATCAGATTTTGATGAAATTTTCAGTGTCATGCTTGTTAAATTTTTCTCTTTTTATTCAAATCTAGTTTTTCTTGGTGTGGACTTGCCCTTTAATGATTCACTAATAAACCGCTCTTAATCCCCCCCCCCCCTCTCTTCTATATCCCTCTCCCTCTCCTTCAAAAACATTCTTTTAATCATATCCCATTCTTTGTCATCTCTTTCCACTTAATAATATATTATTATTTGATTCATTTCTCTGCAAACCAAATAAATTTATTATCCATTAATTACCATGCCAATAAAAATAAGGGAGAAGATTTTATTCTTTTTCATGATCTGTAATATAATATTTTATTACAAATTCTAACTTTACAAAATAACAAACAAAAAAATATGAATACTGTCAAGTGACATTAAAAAATACACTTACATCATGTACAGCATTATCACACGATTTCAAGATATCCCCTGATCAATACAGATCCAAATACAAATGGAATAATGAAAATCGTCTCCA
The DNA here is from genome assembly GCF_018143015.1 of Lytechinus variegatus. Taxonomy (NCBI): domain Eukaryota; kingdom Metazoa; phylum Echinodermata; class Echinoidea; order Temnopleuroida; family Toxopneustidae; genus Lytechinus; species Lytechinus variegatus. The sequence continues at coordinate 7,774,269 of NC_054756.1, read as the reverse complement.
TTAGTGCAGCACCATTATTCTAAGTAAAAAAAAATAGTACGTGGAGGACCACACAATCCCACTGTTATTGTTTCTTTTTACATTTTAAAGGGAAAGTTCACTCTCACGTTAAATTGGATTTGATAAATCAGAAGTATAAAAGAAGCATTCACAAATGTTTGGTGAAAATACATCAACTAGAGATACAGATTGCTGAATTTACGATTTTGTGACGTCAGTGGTGAGCAGGTCCCCCATTTTTTTTCCATGTGACAAAAATTTCATAAAATGATATTATTGCACAAATTTTAAAGAGATCTATGCTGTGCATTCAATATATCACCAGTCATTTTTCATGAATGACCAATAATAATTTGCATTTATATAGCGCTTCATCAATCTACAACTGCCTAAAGCGATTCACAATTATTACCCGGTCACTGGATTGATAGCATTTCAAGCAAGGCGCACACTTACTAAAGAAACCATAACGGTTGTTTCTTACCGGTACCCAATTAGCACCTGACCAAAAAGGGAATTCAGATATTTTCAGTCTACTAACATTATGAAGGGTAAATAAGAAATTCATAATTATTTGTGAATAAGCTGCTCACATGTCAGTAACATCAAAACTTAAAAAATAAAAATCTTTAACTCTGATATTTTGGGTAGTTGATTACCAACAAAATTTCATGTTTATTGTTAAGTTTTCTGCATTTATCAAATCAAACTTTTCGTCAGGGTGGACTTACTAAGAATCTTGTTCTCTGTCAATATGACACAAATAAGGTTTTTAAATACCCTTTCTGATATCAATGTAATTGCTACATACTTAATGAAAAAAATATCTGCATATTGATATATTTTAATAAATTCCTAAATAGAACAGCAGCAAAGTAGTATAGCCTGGAATCAACCAGAGTATTCAAGGGGAAGGTCATCCTGAATAAGAAAAGTATATTATTTTTCAGAAAATTATTGGTGAAGAACGTTTGATGAATATCCATAATAGAATAAGCGAGTTTTTATTTTTTAAAATTTTTATTTTGTGATGTCACAATCAGCTACTTCATTTGTCATGTGATCATGGCCCTAGGAGTAACCTCTGCCTTCGGTGCAGCGTGTGTTATTCGCCATACACAGCACCCGCACAGCACCCCTGGGAATCAGGTAGGTACACTTAATAGCAGAAATTTAACAAAAATCTCATTCATTCTATAATGAAAACAGTGGGGTTTTTTTCTTTTCAAATTTTTTCCTGTACCAAAATCACCTTCATTTTGTAGTAATACTTTTTTATTTATTTTTATTTTATTTCTATTTTTTTTTTTTTTTGGGGGGGGGGCTTTTCCAATTCCAACCAACACCCCCTATTAAAAACTTGTTCCATGGGCCCTGTATGGGATTTACATTCCCGACAATGCAATTTCCTATAAAAAAAATAAAAATAAAATAACAGTGATTGATCAGTGCAGAGGATATATCAGAAATATTATTTCATAGGTATAAACCCCTTGTATTAACAAAGTATTTTTTTTGGTCATATTCCTTTAAAAAAAATGTAATTTATGGAATTCATATCATATGATATATGGGGTATCTGCTAGCGTACTACATTAATAATTCCACATTAAAAGTTCATAATTATCATATTCTTTTATTGATTTTCAACGAACCTTCACCAATATATATATTTCTTTTATTTCATGTTTTTACTGGAATCCACTCGTCAGGGTGAACTTCCCCTTCAAATATGTCGAAACCTAATCTCTATAACATAGAGCAGCACAGAAAAGGTTGTATTTTAGACATATGGCAATGGTCGCAACCTCACACAAGGATCTTCTGAACAGTCTCCTTAATTCTTGTAGAGAGATCTTTCAAATCAAAAGAAGGTTGCCACTTAACTCTAAGATTACCGGTAAGATATGAGGTTCCGACAGCCAAGTGACATGTGAATTTGGAAGAAGGAAAACTATAAAGGTCATTTTATCTAACACTGCCTAATTATAACAATAATAATAATAATAATAATGTTATATTTACCCAGGGTAGCCACTTCAGTTCCGCAAACTGCTCTCCCAGTGTGCCCTGCTATTATTATTACCCGGCTAAGCTAGGCTACCGATTCAGGCGCAAACAGCTTGAGGTATTATTTCCTGCTGGTACCCATTTACCTCACCTGGGTCGAGTGCAGCACAGTATGGATAAATTTCTTGCTTAAGAAAAACACACCACGGCTAGGATTCGAACCAACGACCCTCTGTCTGAAAGGCGAGAGTCAGAACCACTAGACCACGACGCGCCTTCATTATAAAATTCAGCCTATCATCTTTACACGGATATACACAATGGTTTAAAATGAAAACATCACAACTTTGGATCAAATATTTCATTGTACTTGACAACAGGGTTAGAAGGGTTAATTGTTAGACCCCTTACCAAAAGGTAGAGCCCCAACTTTTTCCCAAAAAAAATAATCAGAAACATCTTTACATCTGCCCTGAAAGCAGGAGATGGCAGGTTCAAAACCCACTGGTTCCAATTTTTTCTGACCTATGATTTTCATTACAGATCAAGCATAGCAATCTTAAACACATAGGAGTAATGCCGAAAATTTGTGAACAAATCATCTTTACATCGATATTTCTCATACTTCATACTGGACATAAAATGGGGGATGCATGGGAGTTGCTCAGACAGTTGCTTTGATTGTCCATTTATAGTGGGATTCCTGGGCCCCATCTTACAAAGAGTTACGATTGATCCAATCATTCTTAACTCAATGGACATCCATCAGTGTCATATTTTTTTTTTCTACAGGAAATTTGCAAAATGTCCTTTGTAAACAAAGGAAAACACACCAAATTGTCAAGAAATCAATGAATTTATGGATACACATTCATATCTAGAAATTTGTTTGAACAAACCTGCATTTTATATGTTGACTTTGCTGGCTTTCCATAGTTGCGGTTGATCGGATTAATCCCAACTCTTTGTAAGTGATCTTGAACGATGTTGCTCATCATCATCACAAAAAAAATTTAAAAAGCATTACCTAAAAAAATTTAAAAATAATTAACAAAAAGAGAGTATGGGATGGATTTTTGTTAATGTTACTGTTATTTTTACTGAAAACAGAAATAAAATACATATTTATGATTATATATGATAATGAACAACATAACTACACTACTACTTAAAGGGGAAGTTCACCCTGACAAAAAGTTTATTGTAAAAATAGCAGAAAAAATAATAAAAAATATTGACGAAGGTTTGAGAAAAAATCATCAAATAATTAAAAAGTTATTAGAATTTCAATTATTTGATTTGTGACGTCATATGCGAGCAGCATTCCTACATAGCGAATGGTAAAAAATCAATAAAATGTCATTTTCTCAGAAAATTGAAAATGGTTTTTACTGTACCTTTCGTATATCAATAGACAAATCACTTCACACCCCATCATGAATAGAAAACAAAATTAAGTCATCAGCAACCATATAAAATTTGAAATCCATGCATTTTATATTACATAACACATGGGGCAGCTGCTCGTTTATGACGTCACAAATCCAAAACTTTGAACTCTAATAACTTTCTTATTCTTTAACAGATTTTCCTCAAACCTTCACCAATATTTTTTACTATTTTTTCTGCTATTTTTACAACAAAGTTTTCTTCAGGGTGAACTTCCCCTTTAACTATCTTTGGCACATGGATCGTTATGAAAATCTTGATGAAATACAAGAAATAAAACTTCTTTTATTTCATACCAAACACATCAACATGAAAATGGAATTCAAAATGATTTCAAAAAAACAGGTGCACATTAATATTTACTCCCATAAGGTATACCATGCAATGTTTGATGTGGCAGTTTAGTACAAGGCGTGCAACATACAGAGATACAATCAACATTTATGATTGCAGCTTTTCTTCTGCATAAACATTATGTTACATTTCATTATACAGTTGATTGTATTTTTTTCATGTTACTTGGCCAAAATTTGTTTGCAAGGAGTACCTGCTATTGACCAGTCGGGTCGTAAGGTGTGCGGAGGCCTTAAGAGAGAAAATAGCAAAATTACCAATACAGTCCACAAAAGAAAGTCAGCTGCATGAACTTGCACAACACATTAGAAAAAAAAATAATCGTAAACCTATAATTTGGTCACAATAACACAAGAGGTAGAACCATGTGTACTCTGGTGAAAAAATAGTAGATTATCACTTGGTCTACACCAGCTTTGTCTCATCCCATATGGGCTAGTCTCAGAGCTAACCATTTTATACAGTCTAATTCATATGAAGCCAATTTATCATTATGTAAAATTAGTTAGGCTATACCCATAGGCACGTATTCTAGTTTAAAGTTGAGGTTTAATCACGGGTCGTGTGGTCCAGTGGCTAGAGCATTGGACTCATAATCGCAAGGTTGTGAGTTTGAATCCCAACTCTGCCATTGTCTCCACTTTGATAAAAAGGCCCAAGAGTGATATCTGTCATTTATTACGTCAGCCACTATGGCTGATTAACCTAGACGTAAAATGTTTCCAAGGTAATTGGTTATATACCAGCTTGGCGTTTACCAGCAAAAAAATGCTGCCCTGCCGAGTTCCTACGGGAGTTACCACAAACAGAAACTATGGAGAGCCAATTGGGGCACAAATCCCTCACAGTACACATCCAATTTATAAACTAATATGACACCCAAATTCTTCACAATTGTCTGGGAATGATAACTGAAGTATTTCGAAGCATTTTTCCTTGCTATGAAAGCAAAAGGAAACAAATTTGTAGACAAACAAAATATACAGTATAAACAGAATTTTGAACTTTTAGCCCCCATAATTTTAGCAGAAAGTAAGACTGTGGTCTAAGTTAGACCCGACTTCAGAATACAGGCCATTGCCTCTAATATACCACCTGGTCTAACACCATTCCAGCTATATGGTTAGATATGGTTTTATGAGCCTACTTTTCATTTGACAAAGTAAAAAACAATTCGAGTAGTAGAAGTGGAAATTAGAGCAACTGGGCATAAGACCAAATGAGGAATGAGCTTAGTGGGTATTAGACCAAATGGCAATAAGACCAAATTGAAAGACCATATGGCCCGTATTCTGAAGTCAGGTTTAACTTAGACCATGGTCTAACTCTGTGCTAAAATTATGGGAAGCTGAAAGTGTCATAATTTCTATTAAGTTGTATGTTTCTTATATTTACTGTGCTCTTTCCTGATTCTTCAATGGTGAAGACAATCATATATCTATACATGTACATGTACTTCCTGGACAATTAAGAATTATTTGATAGCCAAATGAGCTGAAATATGATATCTCTAAGTAGTGATTTATGTAACAATTGGCTATCCATACTTAAACCACAACTTTAGACCTGAGTTTAAGTTAAACCTGACTTCAGAATACAGGCCTATGGGTTTTACCCTCGTAGTTTTAGACAATCTGACAAGCAGACCAACTGATTGGAGACTAAGGAAATAAACCTCTCAGGTTACTACAAAGCACCCGACCAACTAGGCATGTCAAAAACAATTCTCAAATACAATTTATTTCTATAAAGAGAGTGCATATGAAAAAAAGATGTATTCCACCATTTCTGAAGAAGCCTTCAGAATGCAAGACCCCCTTAATACAAAATATACTTAAAACATTACCAAAAAAATGCATAAAACAAATAAGGTACAGTTAAAACATTTATACAAAAAACATCATCTTCTCTCCAAGTATAAATGTGCATGACCAGTTGCTGACATGGCAAGAAACAAACTGCACTTTGGCGGATGAAACTCATAACATATCTCCTCTATTTCTAATCAGTCTCGATGCAATTTGCATTTATAGCAAGAAAGATAAATTCAAGTATATAACGTACTTTGAAACCTTTGACTCTGTGACCCAACAATCAACTCATCATGTCAAAGTGTATATATGAGACGAGGTTGAATTTGGTCCCTAAATCACTTCTTTGGTTAATGCAAGAACGGAGAGCAAGATATGTCAATGCACATACTGTAATGGCCTCTGTATAACCTTTGACCTCTTTTCTTCAAATCTGTAATAAGGTCACCGTCACATTAACCATCATTAGAATTGGATCCCTCATTTGGTTCTTCAAATACAGCAAGAAAGAGATCATTCAGTTATGAATAATGACTTCCGGGGCCCCTGCAACAGAGTTGCGATAAGACGCAACTCAAAAAATCTTGCGCAACTTGATTTTCAGCCAAAGAAGCACCCGTATCCGGGACTTGCGCTTGATATTTTGACTTGTGTTTAAATGCAACTCTTTCTGCAACAGGCCCCTGTCACTTCTGACTCTAAGAACATCAAAGCTAACAGAATGATTGTCACTCGCATCAAGCCAAATGTTAAATTACATCTCCTAAAATGACTCTTCGGTTACCAAGAGAACGAGATATAAGATCATTGCTATTCTTTCTCGCAAAGGACTGAGCTTGAAGTTCCATCAGATGGTTCTTTATTCATAGCAAGAACGGAAACGCAACATAACAAATGGGTTATAAAAAATGATGCATATAGCGGGCAGAGGCATGAATTAACTAAACGTATAATTGCATGAGGTATTTACAAGAGATGTGGATTAAAAATAAAATCAAAGGAATGCAAATAAATACTCATGACACATAAAAAAATAAAGTTACTTTAAAAATATCAAAAGTCCTCTTTCTTTCCATCTATGTCTGTCTGTATGTGAGAGAGTATTTCTCTCCCACTCTCTTTTATCTCTCTGCAACTTTTTGATATCCTGCCTCCATTGTTTTTAATTTTTTTCTGGTTCTAATCTCAACCTTTTTTATTCTATTAAGAACCCTTTCTGTTCATTATTGAACAATGGTTGGATCATTCCCAATCTTTCTAGTTATATAATACTGCTCAATAAACTTTTTTTCAAGAGTCCTCTCTCTTTCTTTCTATCTCTATTTCCCTCTCTTACTTTTAGCCCCTTCCTTTTTCAATTGGTTTAAAGTCATCCAAGTGAGCATTTCATGAATGACTTTTTTAGACAAGTTATCCAACTAATCCTGTTTTATCTGACAGTTACCATAGTAACAGTGCTTCTCAGCCAATCAAATTCAAGGAAAGTTGTCAGATCTGACAACGTGTCGGATAAAAAATGTTGATGAAAAGCTCCCGATTCCAACCCTGCTCGGCTTCATTCATTCCGTCTATCTTACAAATCTTACATTCTTACTGCTCGATAACTTTTATATCAGTGCTAGTCTTCTATACTTCAGTTTCCTTTTCCTTCGTCTCATCCCTATCTCTCTCTTCATCCATTCTTCTACCACCAATCATCTCGCTCATCCCGCTTCCTCCTGCCCCCTCCTTCTCCACTCCTACCTCCAAAGCCGAACCCACCACCACCACCACCGAACCCGGAGTCCCTATCCCGCCCTCGGAATCCTCCTCCACCGCGACCTCCACCTCGTCCTCCTCCTCCTCGTCCGCCGCCTCCGAACTCTCTCCTCTCGTCAGCCATCCTGTCCTGGTGCCTCTTGAAGCGCTCTGCCATCTCCACCAACTCATCGGGTACTTCCTGCAGAATTGAAAAAAAAGCAATGTCACGATGCAGTGCACAGAAAAGTCACCTACGTGTACAGTAAAAACTGTCTATAGTGACCATCCAAAGGAAACACAAAATGTGAGGCATTATCGTGAAATTAGTAACCTCTCTCCTCATGTGTATCGGTGTGTACAAAGTCAATGGGAGTGGGAAAAGTCACCAATGCTGACGAAATAAACAGCAGTGAATGGACTGGTGGCTTAATTAAACCAGGATAATGCCAAGTGGGGCCTTTATAGACAGGTGGCTGCTATAAACAAGTATACTTGGCAAACTGAATTACCAGTCGTTCGTGGACGCATTGTTTTTTGTGGATGAAAATGAAACGACAATTCAAAAGAATATATGAATAATGAAGACATCAAAGTTGGTGCTTATCTCATCAGATTTTAAACCACCATGTCACTTTAGTACAAATGACCTTCCTCTGATCATGCGTAGAATCTTTTGATCATGCACAGAAAGGAACTACGAACTGGCTTATTGTTACTATGTCATCATGATTGTAACCACCAATAAAAATTTACAACTATTATTGTAACTTCGCCATTCTTGTAACTGCTGTGGAAGTCTTGATTATGATTGGCTGCTGAGCCCCGTTACTAGGGTAGTTATCATAATGGCAAAGTTACAATAGCTATAAGTTCTTTATGAAACAGGCCAAGGCGTGACAATCCTTTTTGAATAATGATTTTTCCTACGTGACCTACCGTGTTCGGTGTCGATAATAAGAGCGTATCTCACCTTTTGTTTAAATCAGAGCTTCAAATTTCAACAAAGTGATAAAAAAAGACTTACTCTTTCAAATTAAGCTCATTTTGTATTTTTTGGACACCAAATAACTGTTTTAGATATTCACAGGAAACATTCCCTGGCTAATTATTGTTGCTTTGGTGGTGGCTGGTCAGGCATTTTTTATTTTTCAGTTTTTTAGTTTTAGGGGCTAATTTTTACAACATGGAGCGTTGTGGCCCAGTGGATTAGTATTCTGTCTTTGAAACAGGGGGTCGTGGGTTCGAATCTCAGCCATGGCGTAATTTCCTTCAGCAAGAAATTTATCCACGTTGTGCTGCACTCAACCCAGGTGAGGTGAATGGGTACCCGGCAGAGTTAATTCCTTGAATGCACTAAGCACTGAAAGGTAGCTCGAGCTAAAGCCGGGGTAATAATAATAATAATAAACAATGGGCCTCGTAAAAGAATATTTCTAGATAGATAGCGCTATACAAATGCCTATTATTATTATTATTATTAACTTACAGCCAAAATCTGCAACAATGTTGGATAAGCTTTGACATTGCGATGAATGGAGATTTCTTTTTTTTTTGGGGGGGGTTATTTTCCAAGGCTCGTTTGAGCATTTCGGGGGCGAAATTGCCCCAGCCCCTGTGAATCAGTTTCCTGCTGGTCACATTTTATTTGGAATCGTTACTTACCTGGCCTGCTTCTTCCATGATCTTGATGATGTCACCGGCCCATCTCCAATCTTTTCGTGTCATCAAAGTCAGGGAGGTCCCAGTGCGTCTGAAGGATGAATATGAAAAAAAAAGAACATCCATAAAAATTGATATTCATTGTTCGAAATTGAAATCTGAAAAAGGAATACTCCAACACTTAATTTTGCCCATTTAATTGCGGGTCTGGCAGCCACTGTGTACCGTCAGATCGACGATGCTCTATCCTGCATTTGGTTAAACGCCAAACAGCGTAGCAGCAACTGACGCATGATGTTGATATAATTCATCAATCTCCTGCTTTTGATATTAATTTTGAATTGCCCGGGAACAGAATTCCAAACTTGAGCAACACCTTGTAGATGCATGCCAGACCCAAATTGCTACAAAACATGATTTTGTGTACAAAGTCAATGCGAACTGAGTTTTATCGTTTTATTCATAAAGATATAAATATTTTCGCTTTCATTAGCTGAAATCACTTGATATTTTAGCATATGCATGCTTTAAAAAGGTTCTGCAATATATTTGGACAAAGAAAAATAAGAATTACAAACTGATTCAGAAAACAATGAATTACATGAAAACTAGATTTTTATATATTAAACCAAAATTTTCAAATCAAATATAGCATTCTATTCTAGGAACTTTAAGTTGAATAAGGATGAATTGGCACAATTACATCATAATTATTAATAATAAATAAAATCTTACTCCTTAATACAAATGAAGTCTTCATTTTACTTGGAAAAACTAAAGATACAGTCATATAGATTACATCGCACGCTATCAGTGTGCAATTTGGTTTGGTGTTGACGCATTCAGCGGCCAAGAGCTTGAGGGTGGGGTGATTCACCCTCTACCTGGTAATAGATCAGCCCCAGAGAACCTGTCTTAGATCGGGGGGGAGGGTACTTCCATTGAAGATTGGATACCATGCGCGACCATGAGGTCTCAAAAAGCACCCTAAACATGTATTTTTCATATTCTGAAAATGCACCCCTTAACAAGTACAGTATTGATGCGTGAAACCCCACCCTAAGTAATGGAAACAAAACGATACTATTGGCAAGTATTCCCTGATTTGAACCTCTAAACAAGTACAGCGATAATTATTATGTCACGGACTCGGTTTTACCTTCACCTACATCATTGGGTTTAGTACAGCCCCACTCGCGCAAATCGTACTCTATGCACGTAGTGTTGACTATTGAGGCAAAACGTACATCCTTTATAAAACATTTTAGTCTTGAATTTTTTTGTACCCTCGCAAATTTTACCCTTAACAAGTAGCTTTCCTATCGAAAATAGATACCCTTTTTTCATATTTAAGTGTTTTCGAATTACGTTACCTACGTTACGTGCCCTATCTTGAAAAAGACATCTTTTTTACATTCTTTTTATCGTGCATGGTATCCACTCGTCAATGTAAGTGCCCCCCCCCCCCTCCGGGTCTTAGATAAGGTAAACTTACCCAGCTCTGCCTGTTCTTCCTACTCTGTGAACATACTCCTCTATATGGTTAGGACAGTCAAAGTTGAAGACATGGGTGATATCCTTAATGTCTAGTCCCCTGGATGCTACATCGGTCGCTATCAAGATACGAACAGTACCTATGGGGAAGAGAAAAGGAATCAAATTTCATGATAATGATAGTAAAAATAATATTCAGTTTTTGTTCATTCAACATCATGTACCAATTAGCATCACTAGGTGCTAACAAAGGGACTTTGGATGACATTACCCCGGCTTTAACCTGGCAAGTTTTTTTACAGCACACAAGCGTTTTCAAGGAATAAATTCTTTCAAGTATCCTCTTGCCTCACTTGGGTTGAGTGCAGCACAATGTGGATTGGTATCTTGCTGAAGGAAATCATGCCATGGCTGGGGTTCAAACCCAAGGCCCTCTTATCCACTATTATAAGCCACAACACTCAACTTCATGTGATGGGTTTCTACTGCTGCTACTTCGACAACCACCACCAACCTACCAATGTTTCTATTACTATTACTACAACTTTTCAGTGTTAACCTTTATGAAACAGTCTAGAGGGAGGTGTTTCACTCAGAGTTAAGTGTGACTAGGATCACACTTAAATTACAGATCTGTGCGGTACGGAGGGCATCATCATATCGGTCACATCATGCTCAGAGGAGGCCCAGTTCTGTGCATTCATCAATGAGGTGATGTGTTAGATGATGTGTGTCCATTGCCCTTTAAGCATGTTGACACCAACTTATCTTGCAATAATTACAAGTCAATTTTCAATCCCAAAATTAATCTAAAAGTCTTGTAATTCATTGCAAATCTGCAGCATAATGGTGGTATACATCTTTAAATCAAGAAGTTAAAACTGATTCATCAGTGAAAATTGATCAATCAATCCTAAAAAAAATTACTATGAATTGTATGTACGAAAATTTCTTGCAACACCTTCTAAATCATACTTAACTTTGTGAAAACAACCCCCAGGCTTTATGAGGATCTATTACAACAAACTTACCATCTTTGAAATCCTGCAGCGCTTGTTCTCTGTCATACTGCTCTCTGCCTCCATGGATGCACTGGACTGCCAAGTTCTTGAGACTCATGTCACACGACAGGCTGTCCGCCCTGCAAACAAAGGACAAAGGTTATTAATTCCTGTATTTCGTGTTTTAAACTCCTTGTGTCACAAGAAATTACAAGGCTCATCAAGAAGGGGCAGCCATGGGCAGCCCTGTTTCCGCGGTGATCGCTAACCTGTTCATGGAAGCTTTTGAGGAACGTGCGCTGAATAGTTGCCCGCCCGACTGCGCCCCTAGAGTTTGGAAGCGATACGTAGATGACACGTTTATCATCACGCATAGATCCGCCGCCGATGACCTTTTGAGCCACATGAATTCGCAGCAGCCCTCCATCTGTTTTACCATGGAGATGGAGTGCAACGAGCGCATTGCCTTTCTAGACACTTTGGTGCACCGTGACACCAGCGGCCGACTGTACACCACCGTATACAGGAAGCCCACACACACCGATCAGTACATTGCTTATGATTCGCATCACCCGATGTCCGTTAAGCGCGGGGTAGTGAAGTGTCTTTACGACAGAGCTTCACGCATCGTTACTAAGCCCCAGTGCACAGCTACAGAGAAGCAACACATCACCTCGGCTCTTATTTCTAACGGTTACCCGCGCTCCTTCGTTAACCGCGTCGCTAAGAAGAAGAGCGCCCCGTCTGAACAGCTTGCGCAATTTAAATCCGCTATAGTAATCCCGTTTGTTGATGGTATCGCGCATCTTCTCCGCCGGCGCTTGGAGAGGCATGGCATCCGAGTTATATTTAAGTCCGACAGCATCCGCAGCCAGCTGGTCCGTCCGAAAGACCGCCCGATCCCCGACAGACGCGATGGGGTTGTTTATAAGATCCCTTGCTCGACCTGCGACAAAGTCTACATCGGTGAGACTGGTAGACCTGTGGGGGAACGCATGAAGGAACATCGCCGTGATGTTCGGCTTAGGCGCACCGATAGCTCTGCTGTTGCAGAACATGCTTGGGACTCCGATCATCCACCTAACTGGGATGAGGTCAGCTGCATCGCTAATGATAAGCATTGGTATACGCGGCGCATTAAGGAAGCGATCCAGATCCGTTTGCACCCGAGCAATATCAACAGGGACAGCGGCATTGAGATCCCTGATGAATGGTTACCTACCATCCGACGGCATACTGCACCCACGGTTCACAGCGCGCGGCGCCCGCACCAGCGGGTGCCTGACACCAGCGCGGACGCTGATTGGCCGGCTGCATCGACCAATCACAGCGCGCGGTGCACGCCCGAGCGGGCACCAAGCACCAGCGCGGACCCTGATTGGCCAGCGGCTCCGGCCAATCACAGCGCGGCTCACGCCCGAGTGGAGCCGGACAATAGCTCCCGACGCTATATAACCCGTGCGCAGCAGCGTCTTTGCTCATTGCCTGACGAAGTCTAGCAGCTTGCAGACGAAACGTCGCTTTCCTACTACGTTTGCTACATCGTGAGACAACTGGTTATTTCTTCTACTCAATCCTTCACCACGATGAACCTCTTCCACATCAAGGCTCATCCTGTAAGTCTGGTGAACCATAGCACACTCAATGTCATGCATTATTCGCAGCATACTCTTTTTCAAAGTGATTACAAATCTCATTTTAAATAAAAAACAATTTTTCCTAGTATCTGACTCATAGTTCTGGGCCCCATCTTACAAATAGTTACGATTGATCCACTCAATCATAATTCTATGGAAATCCATCAGTGTCATAATTTTTTCTATAGGAAATTTGCACAATGTCCTTTGTAAACAAAGAGAAGCACAGTGAATTTTCAAGAAAACAATGAATGCATGAATATACATCATAGTTAGAAAATATTTTGAACAACCATGAAGAATACATGTTGACGTTGCTGGCCGTCCATAGTTGAAATTGATCGGATCAATCGTAACTCTTTGTAAGACGGGCCCCTGATCACTCCTTTCCTGTGCTTGGATTTAGCCCCCCCCCCTCCCTTCCCCCACGGTTCCATGATATTTGCTCTGGCGACAATTGCTCCACTCTACATCCCACACAGTATTCGAATGACCAACTTCAACCCTGGGTTTAACACTATACCCTACCCTAAACCTAACATAAAACCCTAATGCAGCCCTAACCCTAACCCTACATCTTAGACGAAATTCAGCCCGGAGCAAATTGTCGCAGGAGCAAATGTCGTGTCACCTTCCCCCCCCCCATGATCTATAATCCCTTTTTTTGTCAAAGAATAAATATACTCACATGACTTTCCTTCCGACGAATACAAGAACTTTCTCATCGTCTGTCATCGTCTCAAAGAATGCAAGAAGCTGGTAAAGATGAGAGTAAACATACACTTTAGAGGAGGGAAAATATGAGCAAAGCTTAATCAATTGATTTCAAAGTCAATGTTAGATTCCTTTTGTAATATTACTGCAACAAGAATGAACCAATCTTGACCATGTATTACATAAATCCAACCAAATGTGTATGCACAAGGCATGTCAAAAAAACAAGAATGCATTGGGGAATTATGGTAATGTCTTAAATTTTTCATTCATGAATTATTAGATAATAATAATAATGGCATATTTACCCAGGGTAGCCACTTCAGTTCCGAAAACTGTTCTCCCAGCGGACCCTGCTACCTTTTTCATAAAATCACACAATTTCTCATATTCTTGCGAATTTTCATTTAATTCTTCTTCATTTTTCTAAAGTAGATACCTTATATCATGATTTCTAAATCTAATTAATCAACTCTGTCATACAGTGTATCTTCTACTTAAATGTAATTGCTCACGTATACATGTAAGGTGGAAACCCAAATTTCCAATGTATTCGAGATATGCTAATCGTTTTGTCATACAAGTCTATTTTTTTTTGTTACCTAAAGTTTTAGTATTTCACTATTGACTATGTTATAAAAAACATTGAACTTTTTTGCAGAGCTTCGCCACATCTCATCTGAACGAGTCTGAATAACGAAAAGAAGGCAAAGTTGGCTCAGTTGGTAGAGCATCTGCCTGTCGAATCAAAGGTCGTGGGTTCGAGTCCACCCCAGGCAGATGACTCAAGCCTGCATTGTGCATAAACGTCTCTCCCATGTTCCATAGATGCAGGCAAAAAACTCCATCCCTTGGATAGGATGTTAAATGGAGGCCCTGCACAGAGGAGAGTCACCACCTTTGCATGTTAAGAACCCACTGTACTATTCGTATATGAGTAGGGGAAACCCCGGTGTACTAGTCCACCTCCATTCCCCAAATCCGCTATATAAGGAGAGGCCTGCGGGTCATAGTGATTCAGTTAACTTTTTGCCTCCCAGGCACAGGTGATGCCAAACAAATATTTTTTTAAAATGATACCTACCCTGTCGACCTTTTCCTCTTCATCTAATATCTCGATGAGTTGTGTTACATTGTGGCAAGCCTGTAATAAATACAAATACAAATATTTAAACGGTTAAAAAATACTACATCAAAATTCTTGGACAGGGGATTAAAACTGAGGATATTCCTAACTTGGAAATGATGCATGACTCAATACAGTTGGATGATCCTAACCCTAGACAGAAAGACAAGAATATTCATCACTATAGAACGTTATTTTGAAAAAAGGGATTAAAGTTGACCAGTCTTTTGAAGTGCCTTAACCCTCACAATACTGTACAAAGGTGACACAAAGAGGATTACATTTTTCCTAGTAGGGTCACCACATTAGCTCCAAAGTTGTCGCATTAATTAAGCACATCCTGTCGGTGATTATAGGCTATTCAGTATTTTAACTACATGTAGGCTAGTATTTAGTATTTTAACAGACTGGTGTCTGTTAGGGGGGGTGGGGTCAATTTGATTCCTCCCCAACTTACCTAAGAGTTAAAGTTTATAGCATTACTTGAGTCCAATAAATTCGTTGGAATATGGTTACAGCATTAATGTTACCATGGTTAAAGTCTGTTGGTTTGGTTTATTTACATTAATAGTGGACCGTTCATGCATTAACACTAGTAACAAGTGTCAAGTTAGCTCCCTGTAGAAAAAAAGTGCAATCACTATAATTGGACGCTTTCTAAACATATGTACAGAATCAAGCAGTATCGGGAAAGAAATCTGCATAAACCACAGCTTGAAACCACAGATTCAAGACCATCTTTGTGAAATCAGGCCAATTTTTTTTCATTACAGGTAAATTCCAGTTGTGGTAACGATATCAAAATGAGTTCGTACAGAATCCAATTAAATGACCACCAAAGTGTCTGTTTGTATAAATAAAAAATATGTGCCAAAGGATTCTGGAAGAAGTTGTGCAATTGCCAAGAAATCAGCAAATAAGCACAGGATTCGGGTCAAGCGTCGGGCCCGACATTCACTGCAATAATTATAAACTGTCCCACGTGCGCTTATCTGTGTTGGTGATCTCCGGTGTGAACATTTTTCAGCGTAGCTTTCAAGATTTCACTAAGTTCAGTTTATGAAACTGTACCAGATCTAGATCCTTGATGATATACTGACAATTAAGCCTTGTTTTACAGACTTTCTCATAAGACTTACTGATAGATCTAATGATCCTACATTGACGTGGACAGGGTGCTTCATGTAGTTCCTTGCCAGACGCCGAACTCCATCCGGCCATGTAGCACTGCAAAATAGAAACACCAGATAGTATTATGCTAATTACACTTTTCCTGGCATTTTGCAAGGCAACGCTGCTGATAGACTTTACAACTTCTACGTCACATAAAGCAAGCTGGATCCAACCTTAATGGAATAAAATTTCCATGAATGCTGAGAATAACATCACTTTAACACGTTCTTTTAGAAAATTAGATATTTAGTACATACATTTAAAAAAAATATGAGTACCACAATACACCAAACGGTCGCCGTTACTGTTTCCAAAAGAAGAAGGCGATATTTTTGGAGTGTTAGCTGAAAGGGATGATTTATTGGTTCCATGACATTTGCTCTGGTGACAATTGATCCGATGGAAAATCCACACGACACACGTTGAGCCAAACATAAAACCTAACCTCCAAAGCTACATGTAAATAAAGGCTAAACCGTATCTTTACATTATTATGAAACAAAAAGTGTACTACAATCCCAACTCTAACTCTATGCCCTCTGAGATATTGAGCCCGGAGCAATTGTCGCAGGAGCAAATGTCGTGTCACCGATCCGTGAAACAGCAGGGGGGTGGGGGTCGAATTGACCCACCCCTTCAGCATCTTCCCCACCATCCCGCCGCCCCACCCCTACCACAGTTCTCCTTACCGAACATGTGAACACAGATTCCAAAGTGAACCATGCTATATTCCATAGCCCTGTTTTCTGAAGTCAGGTTCAACATAGACCCATCCACAAACTCTGCTGAAATTACAGGAAGCCAAAAATGTCACAATTAAATCCTTTGTGTTTCCATTTGCAACTATTTCGTTTCCCCATGCATTTTAATGATAACGAAGATAACTACTGAAGTCATTATTCTTCGGAAGTCGTGAATGATTTGAGTGTCAAATGAGTTGATAGTTTGTACAAGTACCGTTAGAAATATGCGCCACTATTGGCTAACCATAGTTAAACCACATCTTAAGACCAGCGTTCAGAATAGATGGGCCAATGTGCTGGCACGACATATACACAGGAAATGCTAGGACTCACCTTGTCATGATGGTTTGCCTGTCGGGTCTCACGTCAAGTAGAATCTTCATAATTTGAGGTTCAAAACCCATATCAAGCATCCGATCAGCCTCATCAAGCACCTATGGGTTCAATCAGATGGAGAGCAAGTACGATTAAAGCCTATTTCAATTTTAGTAACACCCCCAAAAGTGCATGTCACTATTCCATTTAATTACTGGGTATCACATGACCTTTTGACATTTCCTACTGACATGGTCTCAGACATCTCTCGAACTTGGTGCAGGCTCAATCTACCGCCTATCATCATGAAAATTGTTATTCAACCTGCTAATAAAATTGTTCCAGAAATTCAAACTCGCTGTGAAATATATTGAAAGGAAGTGATTGAATTAAAGTTTTGTAAATATCAGATGTTAATTGAAAAAAATTGTGAAAAACTTTATATCATTCCTTAAATGACTGAAATCTTTATACATTTTGGAACCTTAAAATGATTATTTTTGCCATACATCTTTAATGATTTCTTTAAAGAATAGCATTTTTTCATTCATTTTTTTGTACGCTGTGCATGGACTGCAATTTACTTACCAAAAATGTAACCGACATGACATTTACAATCTTGTTCATGATTAGATCATTGAGCCTTCCAGGAGTAGCTAAAACACAAACAAGTAAAGAAAAATATAGATCATTCCTTCTTTTCAATTCAGAACAATTCGATATTTCATTTGTTCCTATATTTTGACACTTATTGGACATGTTAATGAATAATTTTTTTTTTTTTGGGGGGGGTAATACAAATTGCGACATCTAAATCCTCAAGTAGTATTCAGTGAGAGCTTCAAAGACCACAAAGACAACAAACGCTTGAAGTTTGTGATTCACTCAAGAACATTATGTGCACTCTGTGCAATGAAAGAAACTCTTGCATCTGGTCTTTGTCTTTGACTTTACACTTTCAAAATCTGACAGAATGAAAAATAAAAATTACATCAGCTCTTCACATCAGCTAATTTTCAAAATTATTGACTCTGAATGACCAAGTTTATATTTTGGCTATTTTGCAGACATCCCTGCCTGGTGACTTACTGTTAGTTTGAGGCTAACAGGTCACATTTGATCTTTCGACTAGCTCTGATTCTTACCTATAATAATCTCAACTCCATCAGTCACAACCTTGATCTGTTCTCTTCTGTTTCCACCTCCGTAGACGCAAACACTATGTGAATATTAGGACAGAAAAATAAAATTCAGTGTTCACAGCGATAAATACTCCAGGGGCCCATAACACAAAGGTTAGCGACTGATCGTAGAACATTTTTCTACGATTGATTCCACTGACTACAATGTACAATCAATCAATCAATTGTGAAAATCAAGAGTGCGATCAATCGCTAACCTTTGTGTTACAGGACCCTGATGATGATTTTCAATCTAATAAGAATCTATGTTTTTAAAACCATTTCTATGTCAATATTTGTTCTGTAACCTAACTTTCATGTCATGTTATTAGTAATTGCCTTGTGTTGCTGGAAGGCCTCATATCCACAAGCATTGGCCGCAGAATCCAAACAAACAAAATTAACCGTACTGCAATTTGTTTCACATCAAGGCTCAACAATAAACTGAGAGTGCACATCTTGAGATTGACGTATAAGATACACTCACCTATTAAGATGAACAGTCAAATGTCACAGGTCAAAGAACAAACTATAAGCAGATGGCTGCTATAGACAGGTAGCCGCTATGACAGGTTTAACTGTATACGCTTTTGATGAAAGGTCAAATGTCAAGTTCACTCTCATCGTTTCATGAAAGGTCAATTTTCATTGAACAAACTTCACACTAGCCTTTTGCTGACAGGTCAAGTGCCAGTCTGGTCAACTTATGATGAAAGGTTGAGTGTCCTACGTCAAAGTTCACACTTACCTTTTGATACCCTTGTAGGAATACTTGTTGACTTCTGATTCAATCTGAAGAGCAAGCTCTCGAGTTGGTGAAAGGATAAGAACGTTGGGACCACCACGAGCCTTGCGAGGTCTGCAGGATATTAAAGCAAAGGTGATTGTGTTTAATCGATGAAATGAATTTTGATTCTCAGTAAAAGGGAATCCAACCCAAACACAAAGTTGTTCTAGATGGAAAAAAGCAGAGAAATTAATATGTGAAAGCTTGAATATCAGACAAATAATAATTTACAAGAAAAATTAGTAATCAATTTTATACCCATGGAGACGTCATATTGGCCGCATTTGTGATGTCATAGTGAGTTAAATCGAGGACTACTCTTCCACTTACACAAATATCTAAAATGACTACAATGTAATTTTCTCAAAAGTTTTACTTCTTCATGAGGACATAAAACAATATGCTACCTGGGTTATACTTTGATTACTGCCCCAGGAGAATAAGTACCACAAAATCCTGATAATGAAATACATGGCCTATGGCAAAGTTGTCCTTGCCCCCTTGTCATAATTTACTTACTAAGCTGCCAGTTTGAAATTTACATAGTCTTAGGGATTTTAATTTTAAAGCTGCCATAACTTACTAGTTACTTATGACCAAAGTTCCCCTGTAAATATAGACAATATTCAGTGATACCTTTAATTCATTTAAACCTAAACTTGAGTTGTGGATGGAACGTTAAAGAGTTTGTAAAATCAAGATTTACTATATTATCATATACACCTGACAAACCAAATGTTATTTCTATCACCATTTCATCCTTTTAATGACAGGTGTACTTACACTGGCTGTAAATCTGTATGGATGAGGGCCGGTAGGAGGAAGGCTAAAGTCTTTCCGCTGCCCGTCTGTGCAATACCTATAAGATCGTTTCCTTGAAGTGCTACCGGCCAGCCTTGGCTCTAACAGACATGAAGTAAGATGTAAGAATGAGATAAGACTGAACATTGGGGAAAATACAAATTTTAAAATATGCCTGTTAAGATTTAAATATGGACAGCATTGTATTACTTGAATATCCTTAAAAAAATAATAATGAAATGCATTGGATATGTTACAAACAGAGATTTGGAATAAAATTTTGAATATCATCTCCAACTCATCACAGAAGAAATTTAAAAATCCAGCTATTAAAATAATCAGATTCTCACTACAAGTACCCAGTATGTCTCAGAGATAACAATCAGGATATTAATATTGTTCTTTTAAAACTTAAATTCATTTCATCAATTAATGATGTCAAATTCTCTAACTGAGAGGCTTTAAATGCTGGTAATTATTTTCCAATTGCATTTATTTCATTTGCAATTAATTTCTTCTTTTTTAAGGCACTTCCTTGCATATTACTAATCAACAATCAAGCTATCTATGAGCATTCCGATCCTCCCTGCTGCTAGGTAAAAATATGAAAAGAAAAAATTGAAGACTATATCTGAAGTACATTTTCTGACCACCTGAGTCCAATTTCACAAAGACTTATTGACTACTCAAAATTCCATTGAAACCTTGATTTTGATTGGCTACTGAGCCTGCTACCATGGTAGTTGTCATAACGGCAAAGTTATAATACTTGTAATTAATTATGATACAGGTAATAACATTTGATTTTTCCTTTTTTTTTACCTGTATAGGTGATGGTTTGGTGAACTTTTGCTTGTAAATCTCCCTCAGAATTTCAGCTGCAAAGTAAAAAATTAGATGAAAATATTTTTGGTTTCACCATGTATTACAGTCCTGAAAATGTCTGTTGGGTAATCTTTCATTTCAAGCTAGTGAACTTTGCTCTTCGTCAGTCTGCTCTCCTGATGAAGAGCAGGGGCCAATTGCACGAAAGGGTCTTTGCAAGAACCGTCTTTCGTGTCACCCATTTATACTGATGCGCCATGTGAAACGCATCTTGAATAAATTACCTGCAAACATATTTCATTCATCCATTAAAGTAAACAAAATCTTTGTATATATAAAATGATGTGATAAATCATAAAATTGTATACAGATTGATTTAAATGCTAGCTAACAAATTTTATTTGTTTATCATACATTTCAGAAACATCCCGCATACATTGCATCATAAAAGATGGGCGACACGAAAGACGGTACTTGGAAAGACCCTTTCGTGCAATCGGCCCAAAAGTTCCTTTGTTCCAAACATTGAGACCATCATGTATTAATTATCCAAAAAATTACCCAATAATCCTTTCAGGACTATCTTACATGGTAAAACCAAAAAGCTATGTCATCTAGTCTCACAAACAAGGCCTTCAAATCTCACCAAGGAAAAATTGTAATAGCCTTTGATTGTTCATTACAACAGAGAAACACAATCTCTCTTATACAGACAAAAATCTCTTTGAGACATATTACGAAAGTCGGCATGTCGAGGGGGGCTGAATTAGCAACCACCCCCGGAGACTTAAATGACTGCAACAAAATATATATTGTATAAAATAATCATTCATATATAATCAAGGACAATCAATATTAAACAGACTGATTTATTGAATTTATTGATTATTCGGTGCCGTAAACTTACGATAATCTTCAAAAGCTTCTTCAAATGTTCTCACAGGCTTCGGAACAGTTCTATTCAGCTCCTTTGCGCTCTCATCTACAACGGACACACCAATCACCTCTCTGTAAAATGAAAAGAGAAAAAAAAGGAAATGTAATTGTAAGGTGAACATTTTGCAGCAATTTTATCATCCTTATTCTTGCAACAAAATAACTTTGACAATTGCAGCAAACAGGATAAAAAGGACAAATGAAATAAAATGCAAGATATTACAAACTGAGATTTTGATGCAACTACTACTACTTCTATTACTACTACTATTATTACTACTACTTCTATTACTACTACTACTACTATTATTACTACTACTACTACTTCTATTACTACTACTACTACTATTATTACTACTACTACTACTTCTATTACTACTACTACTATTGGGTTTGGAAGAGATTGTGGATGAGAGTATGTTGATATGGACATGTGTTTGGGAGGGATAGAAGGGGGCTTGAGTTTGAGGTGGTTGGGAAGGGGGGGGGTGACCATAGAAGACATGGAAGAAGCAAGTGCTGGCGGAGTGTAGAAGGGTTGGCTTGAGGAAGGAGGATGCACTGAATAGACTCCTCCCTCTACCACCACGACAACCATTTTACTACCACTACTACTACTACTACCATTACGAAAATTTCCCGTTTGATTCTCGACCTCACTTCGGACTGCAAACTGCGGTTTCATACCCCGATTTGTGTTTGGAATATCTCAAACAACTTTTCCAACCCTGATAAACCCATCTTGGCCAGGTAATCCCCTTGTCTCGATTTCACCACCACGGGCCAGCTAAATGAGCGTTGAGCCAAGGACGAAATGATAAACAACAGCTGTGCTATTACGTAAGACTTGTCTGCCTGTAGAAGGATCTTCGGAATGAAATTATTGTATTCGATATTAATCACGTTTTCAAAGGCATATTACATTCAGACATCCAATACTAGTCCATTTTCAATTTCGAACGAAGAAAATCGACCTTGAAATAAGGAAAGTAAGCGAATAAAAATTACGGTATGCTTAGCATGCAAGGACCGCGATGCATGCATAGTTTCTGTCCGTCCAGCAAGAAAATGGGTTCACACATGGGTTCAATGATACAGTCTTAACGTTCGAAAAATAGAAGTAATGGCATACCAACATACAAAGTATAATAATCATGCTGCTGATATGCACAAAAATATGAAATCATTATTTTTTTTACCCCAAAGTCTTATTCATAATTTAAATACAAACTATGCCTGTAACTATTTTTTTAATCGCAAACGTATTATCTATGTATAGGCCTACACCTCAACTTTGAGAAAAGGACATTTATAGGCCTCACTACAGATATGATTGGCAAATGCACGTTCTTTAGAGGTGTAGAAAGGGGGTGGATGAAGAAAAATAAGTCTAGAAAGAAAAAAATTAGACAGCCAGACAGAGAGAAAGAAGGAAAGAAAGAAAGGAAGAAAGAAAGAGAGAAAGAAAGAAAGAAAGAAAGAAAGAAAGAAAGGAAGGAAGGAAGAGAGAGAGAGAAAGAAAGAAAGAAAGAAAGAAAGGAAGGAAGGAAGGAAGAGAGAGAGAGAGAGAAAGAAAGAAAGAAAGAAAGAAGGAAGGAAGGAAGGAAGGAAGGAAAGAAAGAAAGAAAGGAAGAAAAACTTTCTATCAACGCGTGTATACATGGAACTCCATGCGCTCGCCGGAACACATTGCAATCCATTGCTGTGACCGTAGATGCTGGGGTGAATTATCTTCGGACCGAGGTCAAGAAACAGGTGTTTCTATACTTAAATTTCATGCTTGAGGGCAATAGGATTTGTATTACTGGGAGAAAAGATTTGATAAGGAAAAATGGGGTATACAGCTCTCAAACGCGAGATTTTCGTCATGACTACTACTACTACTACGGATTTGTATTACTGGGAGAAGAGATTTGATAAGGAAAAATGGGGTATACAGCTCTCAAACACGAGATTTTCGTCATGACTACTACTACTACTACTACTACTACTGCTGTTGCTGCTGCTGCTACTACTATTACTACTACTACTGCTGCTACTAGTACTACTACTGCTACTACTACTACTACTACTACTACAACTACTACTACTACTACTACTACTACTACTACTACTACTACTACTACTACTACTACTGCTACTGCTACTACAACTACTACTTCTACCACCAGCACCACCACCACCAATACTACTACTACTAATAATACTACTACTACTACAACTACTCCTTCCACTACTACCACCACCACAACCACTATAACCACCACTACTATAACTACTACATTTGTGATACAGGGTGAAATCATCTCCTATATTTTTTATATACAAATATTTTTTTCAAGTGCATGCACATCCTCCTTGAAATGTAAAAAAAAATAGATCTACCACAGCAAAAGAGAAACTAACCTCAAGGCATCAGTTTCCTCTTCAGATAAGGCTTTAATGGAACTGTGCTCATGATAGAAATCCTTTATGATGTCAGGATATGCTGTAAATCATGTAGTAGAAAAGCAATGTGATAAAGTTACTGAAGATCACCATGCTCTGTTTTTTTGATTTGTGTACTCCAACAAAGATTCCCCTTCCTCTGTCATCATCTACGTGTACATGTACAAATAAGTGTTAGATGTTTGGCCAGACATTTCAACAAAGTTAAATGCATCCATTTAAAGTATGAACACTACATGTATCACGAGTCAACAATTTGGTAGTGTTCAAAAATAGAAATCTTTTCAACATATAGAGTACTGAAGCAAATAATAACATAACAAGAAACTTTTGATTTCATTTCATTCTTTTTATACCATATCTCTGCGGAGCATGCAGAAAAACATTCTCATCCTGAGTTTGGTGGGCATCGGTCCATAGGGGCCCAAGATGTGACCACTGAAATCGCTCTAAATTGGTCCGATTCCAAACACAAGCATGAACCAGGCAAATTTACAAGATTTTTAAGATTTCAATGGGGCTTACTAAATGGATTGGTCATATCCTGGGATACAATTCAACATTTTGTCGCCTTCCTGCACAAAGGCCGTTAGCACGCACTACGGGACACCTTTCCGCGAAAGGGCCGTTAGTTGCGGACTGCGCGTTGCCTTCCCGCACAAAAGCCATTAGCGCGTACTGTTCACTGCACGATAACGGCCCTTCCACAGAAAGGCAACGTGCAGTGCGCGCTAACGGCCTTTGTGCAAGAAGGCGATGCGCAGTGCGGCTAATGGCCTTTGTGCGGGAAGGCGACGATTTTATGTCAAATCTGGTGTGTGGATGACATTTGCCACTGTTCTCTACCAAAATATGGTCATGACAATGCTAAACGCACAAATCACAAAAAGGATGGTGTCACAATGGCAACTGGTACTCTCTATATATATCCTGATTGCATACACAAAGAATGAGAGACATTTAAGGGGAAGGTATACCTTTCCATTTGGCTGCCAAGTATTGCTCTGATTCTTTCTCAAGTGTATCCCAGTCTATCTTCCTCCTAGTAGGGAAAATAAATGAAACAAGTGAAAGGTAGAATTTAATATTGCAACTAAAGCCTATTATATATATAATTGCAGCAAACAAATAAAGGCTTCATTTCTTTTTCAACATGATCATGATATTGATGATGATGGCGGTAATACTGATGATGGCGGTAATACTGATAATGATGATGATGATGTTGTTGATGATGATGATGTTGATAATTACCGTGTTTACACATTGACTCGCCTCGGGTGTTGAATCCGCGAGCCGGGTTGAACACTGCGAAGAAGGGATCAGAGATCGCGTTTATACGTACATATAAAAAGGCGAGTTCAACACGGCTCGCGGATCTCGAACGGAAGAAGAATTATGACGTCGCAAATTAAACGCGGGAAATTCACCGCCGGAATCGAATCTTGTCCGTGCGAACAACAATGCCAAAAGTGAAAGCGCGCGCAGTGACCTGGTCAAGAGAGTTCGACAAGGCTTTCTGTTTACACACGAAAAAATTGCCGAGTCTGACTCGGCTCGCGGGTTGAAACCTACGATTTTGGCGGATCAAAAAAGTCGTGTTCGACACGGCTCGCGGATCACACTGATCGCGTTTACACAGCATAAAATTGCCGTGTTCAGCACGGCTCGCGTGTCGAACCCCCGAGCCGTGTCACTGTGTAAACACGGTAATAGATGATGATGTTGATAATGATGATGATGTTGATAATGATGTTGATGATGTGTTGATGATAATTGTGATGATGCTGATGGTAATGATGATGATAATGATATCAAATTTAAAAAGAACTACATGTATGATAGCTGACAATAAGCATTCGGGTGAATGACACTTCCGGTGCTATACAACAATTTTTTTTCACCCCTACCCCTGGATTCATAGCAAATGATCAAAGAACAATATTGTAAAAACTAATGTTTTTATTGTCATTTTTTCACTTTTTTTTTTTTTTTTTTTTTTTTAGAACTTTTGTTCTAGCTTTAGAACAAAATTGTAAAAATAACACTTAACTGCAAAGAAAAAAAAAATCATGCAATCGATCGCTTTGAACTTAGACCTGCAATTAACTTTTTACTTACGGTTTGCTAGGCGCATCATCTCCATTCTGGTAAGTGCTATCAGTTTCTGATCACAGGATGTAAAGGGTTAAAGACAGTTAGAAATCAACATTTTTGTTTTGAAGGCTACATCAGGGAATAATTTTGCTTTACAAATTTGAATCGCATTTTTTGTCATAAAAGAAAAGCTCTCAACAAAGTAATTTACAGTCCTATGGATGTAAAAATATGCTATACAAAAGACTTTATGCATAGCAGTCCGTCAAAAATATGGGGTGAACTGCGATGCGACACGAGGAAACACATTCCCTGTACGTGTATATGAGGATCTGGTAAATTAAAACGTTATTCACTTTTCAAAATTTGATTTCATTATCAGATTATAAAGGGAAAGAGCATTGTGTGAAAGTTGCTAATTAAAATCTAATCTGGTTATATACAAAAAGTTGCATTCTGAACCATTATATTTTTCCATCTAGTATATTACCATTATACTTTTGTATCTTTGTGCATGTAGCTTAATAACAGATCAATATGAGAAATAACAACATAATGGGGTGTTTCACAAAGATTTTAGTATGACTATTTAGAGTCGCAATTAAATGCTGACGCATATACAATGCGCAATCTTATTTATACGTAGTGAGTGCGCCTCCTCTTTGGTCATGCCTTATATAACAAATTCAAACCGGGCATTTAAATGCTTGAATACTCAAAATCTTGTGAAACGTCCCTCTGATGCAATCATGTGACAGCACTATTATAAGCTTTCATGCAGAGTTTTGTGAGCTATGACTCAATGAAGCTTCCCAGTTATACCACTGTATATGTACATTAGAATGAATGAATGACTACATGTATATTGGAAATTATAGTGTAGACCTGGGGGGGGGGTCATAAAGATGTTCTTATACAAGAGTGACTTTAAAAGTGACTGGTGATCCTTTCTTGTGGTAAACAATATTCAAAATTAAAGATAAATGCCAGTTTTGATAACGATCTCAAAATGACTTTTTTACAGAATCCAATATAATGACCACCCAAGTGTCTGTTTGTATGAATAAAAAATATGTGCCAAAGGATTCTGGAAGATATTGTGTAATTGCTGAGAAATAAGCAAAATATAAAGCGCGGATTCAGGCACTTCCGTCGGGTTCTTTATTCCAGCAATAATAATATACATGTACACTCTCCCATGTGTGCCTATCTAGTATCTACGTTGGCGATCTTCTGTGTGATCGTTTCTCAGCTTAGATTTTATGATTTAACAAAGTTCAATTTATGTAACTGTACCAGATCTAGACCCACGATGATATAGTAATACTTAACCTTGGTTTTACAGACTTTCTCATGAAATCAGTGTTTTACTGCAACAACTTTCATTTAGCATGTTCATTGATGATTATTTCGCGCATAAGGTTCACCAGTCATTCTTAAAGACGCTCTTAACTTATCAACAGCTTCATGAAACACCCACCATTTCATAAAGACTTTGCATGTTTACTATCAACCAATGAAATTCAATGATTTCAGTAGCTTTAAACTGCTATTGCAAATTTGTTATTGCAACAAGTTTTTTGAAAGAGGACCCTGACTTTGCTGAAAATTCCCACCATTCTTATTGAAGCTGAAACTAGAATTCTGTGGCTTGCTACGGTATCGCCGAGCATCTGGATCCGTTAGTTCGTCTATCAAAGCCTTTGCCTTTTCTTTCGCTTCCTCTCCTCCAAAGAGATTGATCGTGGTCTCGTATCCATCTGATTCTCGGGACATGATCTAAAAAGATACGTGTAGACAGGTGAGTCAAATAACGGTCATAGGTCAAAGGTCAGAGACAGGTCAAAGGCCAGTGAATAGCTACAAATTACAAGCAAAAAGTACATATATATATTAATGCAGAATGTTTTCTCATCTTCCTCCTTTATACTTCTACTTTTTAGATGTTTTTCAAGATTGTCATTCATCATCTTCAAATCCTCCATTTTTTCTCCCTTTTTCCTCTTCTTTCCTCTACTTTTGTTTTCCCCTTCTTCTTCATGTTCGCCCTTTGTTCATTTTCTCCACCTCCTTTTTTTCCTTTCTCTCTTTTTTTCTTCCTCAGGTCTTCAGGAACAATATTTGGAATTAATCAATAACTGCATCAGTTGAGGCATAAAGTTTACATACACCCATCATAAAAATCATAAAATTTGATATATCTTCAGTAATATACTACCATGGCGAATTTCGTATCAAATGTAAGCGCATATAAGTTCTTTCACATGATTGGGATGTCTTTGGGATTGAAGTATATTTCAGGTGAAATTTTCTTTGAAGGAAAGAGCAATATTCTTGCCAAATGTAATCAATTACATGTATTTCTATAGTTTGATTTTATAAATTTACATTTTGAAACATCCTTTTGTAGAAATATAAATGTCAAATCTAATATTTATATTACATTTTCTATCATATGTCATCAATGAACAATTCAATATCAAATTGAAATGTTTGTGCTGAGAAGTAACTAACACAAATAAAATGTATGAAATATTTTTGTCAAGTTTTCATTTCAAAAATGTCTAAAATATGAAAATTAGGGGGGAATGATATCTAAATATTTTACAGCTCCTGATGACAAGGTGATGTGATGAAGGGGCATGACCAACTCATCTGTTTGATATAAAATTTGTCATGATAGCACAAATATCCTATAAGACGCAGTAAAGTTCATGATGTTTGGCAAGTGTCTACGTTTTTTTCAATTTCCTCAGTATGTAAACTTCTGGCCTCAACTGTATTTCTTTCAAAACAAGTGCCTGGTTTCAGGGGAAACCACATGTGCATTGCGCAATCCCTACGAGTCATATTTGAATATTTTGCAATGCCTTATTATTCTTCATTTTACCATGCAGTGTGTGTTAAATTCAAGGACACTTTCTAGTTTTCAAAGGTTTGGGGGAAATTCGGAGGAAATTATCCCATTTTCAATGAGAATGATTATGCACACTACTACCTTATGCAAGGTTGAGATTAATGAGAACCGTTTTCTCAATAATTTTCGCACACGGAACTGTATTACTTGTCCGATTTTCTCCACGGTCCTAGTACGTCCATGCTTTCTCACATTTCTGTTTTCTTGACCGTATCATACTAAAATCAATCACTACAAAATACATGTAAAATAACTAACCATTCTGGTTGAGATTAAGTACCGAGATCATAATGGAAATCTCATTTGAATTCAATTCCTTGATCACCTACACAATCTACATGTTACATTACAAACACTAATTGTTATCATTTCATAAAAAAATTCAGTCAAAGATTATATCCTGAAATTCCTGGCCCATTCCACTTGCTTATGAATTATTTATAAGCAAGTGTTTTTTGCACAATTTTTTTTAAATTACATCTTCAATTTAATTGAATTAAAATATATGTATATATTCTTTACTCACCAACATAAAACTTTTTTAAATAAACATGGAATGGATGAGGAATTTCAAGATAAAATCTTTGTCAGCAACTTTTAGAAAATTACTCACTTCCTACATAGAATCCATGGTAAAGAAATGACTACACTCTACAGGTTAAAATTTGCAGGTTAGATGACATCTGAGAACATTTGAGACACCTTACTATATCTTCATATGGGCTTCAAACAGAACTAAAATAAACAAATTCTTCTTCTTAACATGGAAATATCCTCTCGGTTCCCTACCTTTATTCTTGCTCCACTCTCTTGTTCCAATTCTCTAATTTTTGCACCTTGTTTCCCTGTAATACAATAACATTTATAAATAAAAAGATTTATAATAATATTCCGCATTTATACAGCATTTAACACATTGGAACGAAGTCTCTTATACCCTTTTTACACAGGCTAAAATTTCCTTAACCCCGTACTATAGGTGGGGCTAAATAGCCATTTAACAGCATTTTTGCAAAATGGGCTAACCCCACCTTTAGTACGGAATTATTTGGCCCTGCAAAAAAGCAGGGTTATCCCAGCAATTGCGGTGCTAAGAGCGATAGTACGGGGTTAAGATCGCTAGTGTAAAACGAAAGTGGGCTAAGCTTAACCCCGTACTATAGGTGGGACTAAATAGCAATTTAGCCCCACCTATAGTACGGGGTTAAATATTAGCGTGTGTAAAAAGTGTACGAGTGAAGTACTTGTACTACGATCGACAAAAACCACTAGTCCGGGGTTAGCGAGCTTCGTGTGTAAAAAGCAAGCATTCCTTATCCGGGGTTAGCAATAACAATTTGGCATGTGTGAAAAGGAAAAAAAATAGTACGGGGTTAAGGATAGTACGGGGTTAGCGATAGTCCGGGGTTAAGAAAATCCTGTGTAAAAAGGGTATAAGCGCTTTACAGATATATTATTACCCCAGTCATCGAATCCTTGCATGCCTGCATACAATGTATGCACCATCTCCACTCCCTGGGGATCATTCCAACAAGAGTTTCAAGACTCAATTACTAGGCATACTACATAGGCTTTCGGATCCTACCGGGTACCCATTTAACACCTGGGTGGAGAGTGACAAACTGTGGATTAACGCCTTGCCAAAGGACGCTAGGCCATGGTGGGATTCTAACACAAGACCCTCTGATTTCAAGGCGAGAGTCAGAAATGCTACACCACGGTGCTTCCACTTAAATGATTACACGTCAATCAATGACAAAAGAAAATTCAGAAACAAATCTATCCCTTCATCAAGACATCCCACATGATCCCATCAGGGACCTGTTTCATAAAGAGTTACAACGGTTGTAACTCTTTATGAAACCGACCTGTGGTGAATATTCAATTATTAAAAAAGTAGTGTTCAGGGGAGCGTTTCATGAAAGTTTTCGGCACTGACAAGTTGGTTTTCTCTGACAGCTACCATAGTAACAGTCAGAGGCAAGTGCCTCACAGCTCATCAAAACCCAGGATTTCACTGAAATTATCAGCACCAACAATTTAGCCAGTGCTGACAACTCTCATAAAACACCCCAGTTGTTGATTGTTGGAGTTTTTACTCCTAGGCCTAGAATGAAGAGTGTTAACTGTTAAACTTAAAGGACAAGTCCACCCCAACAAAAACTTGACTTGAATAAAAAGAGAAAAATTCAACAAGCATAACACTAAAAATTTCATCAAATTCGCATGTAAAATAAGAAAGTTATGACATTTTAAAATTTTGCTTATTTTCAACAAAATAGTTATATGAACGAGCCAGTTACATCCAAATGAGAGAGTTGATGACATCACTCACTCACTATTTCTTTTGTATTTTATTATATGAAATATTTTCATTTTCTCATCATTGTCATGTTAAATGAAGTTTCATTCCTCCCTGAACATGTGGAATTCCATTATTATAACATTTTGTGCTTCAGGCAATGAGGTCCTAATCATCAAATTCGTAAAAATTGAAATATTGTATAATTCAAACAATAAAAAACAAAAGAAATAGTGAGTGATGTCATCGACTCTCTCATTTGGATGTAACTGGCTCGTTCATATAACTATTTTGTTGAAAATAAGCGAAACTATGAAATGTCATAACTTTCTTATTTTACATCCGATTTTGATGAAATTTTCAGCATTGTGCTTGTCTGATTTTTCTCTATTGATTTAAATCAACATTTTTCTGAGGTGTACTTGACCTTTAAAAAAAGATTCTATCCCACCATTGTCACGATCAATGAATCATGAAAGAGCACAGTAAACATAAGAAACATACAACTTAGTAACAATTTTGATACTTTTGGCTTTCCATACTTAAACCACAACTTTAAACCTGAGTCTAAGTTAAAGGGGAAGTTCACCCTGAAGAAAACTTTGTTGCAAAAATAGCAGAAAAATCGTAAACAATATTGGTGAAGGTTTGAGAAAATCCATTAAAGAGTAAGAAAGTTATTAGAGTTCAAAGTTTTGGATTTGTGACGTCATAAGCGAGCAGCTGCCCCATGTGTTATGTAATATAAAATGCATGAATTTCAAATTTTGCATGGTTCCTGATGACTTAATTTTGATTTCTATTAATGATCGGGTGTGAAATGATTTTTCTATTGATCTATACAAAAGGAACAGTGAAAACCATTTTCAATTTTATGAGAAAATGACATTTCATTGATTTTTTACCATTCGCTATGTAGGAATGCTGCTCGCATATGACTCACAAATCAAATAATTGAAATTCTAATAACTTTTTAATTATTTGATGAATTTTTCTCAAACCTTCGGCAATATTTTTATCATTTTTTCTGCTATTTTTACAATTAACTTTTTGTCAGGGTGAACTTCCCCTTCAAACCTGAGGTTAAGTAACAAAATGATTGAATTAGGTCAAGAATGTTACAATCTACTTTTACACATGTCATAGACTAGATATAGGCCTAGATCCCAAGTTGTGGTTTTCCTACCAATTATTTTGCCCACATACTGATTGTCCACTACAAGTGATGTTTTATTGTCATCTCTTGATCCATCATCATCTCCTCTTCTTCCTCTTCCACCATGTCCGCCACCTCTCCAGCTGTCTTGAGAATCATTTTCACGCTCACTCTTTCTCCAGTTTGGACTTGACGACTGTCTGCTGTCATCATTATACCTTATTGAATTCCAAGTTCTACTTTCACCTCTCCATTCTCCTTTGCAATTGTCATTTTGACGGTCATTTTTCGGATTCCTCTCCGAGGCGTTCTCAAGAAGTACAAGACCGCGGCCGCGCCCTCGGCCGATGCCAGGACTTCTGCCCCGATCTGCGCCGCGACCGCTGTATCCTGTACCGCCGCCACGGCCAGCGCTCGATCTTGCCCGACCCTCCCGGTATGATCCAGACGCCGAGCGGTCCCCTCCGTAGCTGCTGGACGGCTGCTGCTGCGAGTTTGAAAGACCACCATCCCACGCCGACCAAGAGTTCGTACTTTGCGAAGGCCGCGATGCCGAGACAGAAATCCCTCGCATTTCATTCTCGATTTCCTCCTCCCAATCCTCGCTCATTTTTGATAAAGAAGAACGCTATTTAACAAACAATACAGAAACGCAGCTATGTCTGGTTCGTGTTCAATAAAATAATGTAGCGTACAATTCCCATTTAAACGTGTATACACGTACACACACGTGCGCGATTAATTACGGAAGTGACATCGTCAAAACATTCAGTAGATCCCGGCCGGCGCGCGCCCACTTTCGGTACTTCGACACACAGCTAGATCTCGATGAGAGATAACAAAAATGCATGAACTGGCGGATGGGGGGGGGGGGGCACAGCCGGCCCGTGCCCGCTACCCCCCCCCATCCCCACCCGAGAGGTACAGGATTGTGCCCCTCCCCCTTTTGAAATGAAAGTGAGAACTTCTTTTTTTTCCTGGTCAAAATTTTCCTCGGGGAAACGTGCCCCCCCCTTTCGAACTGAATCCTGGATCCGCCCCTGAATGCATGCATTGATGGCACCTGGGGGGGGGGCACTTACATTGACGAGTGGATACCATGCGCGACCCCAAAAATAGTACACGTAAAAAGATGTCTTTTTCAACATAGGGCACGTTATATACGTAAGTAACGTGATAAGGGTGTCAAAAACACGGTGCCAGGTAAAAATGGCAGAGGTAAGAATGGCAAAGGTAAAAATGGCAGAGGTAAAAATGGCAGAGGTAATAATGGCAGAGGTAAAAATGGCAGAGGGAAAAATGGCAGAGGTAAAATGGCAGAGGTAAAAATGGCTCGCAAGATTAATCATGATTACAATGCTTTATGTGCATAGATGTAATTCTAACAAAATCACCAAGCGCTTATGTACAGATGACTATGATGATATGTGAATACTCTTAATGGATTCCTAAAATATAGTCTTTAATATCTTCCTGTAGTGTTTGGGGGTTAATATTTACAAAAATTTCAGCTCGCGCTTCGCGCTCGCATTATTTAGCGAGACAGGTACGTATCATGATTACATAAGATTGATTATAATGTCCCTTAAAAAATTTTAAGCTCGCGCTTCGCGCTCGCATTATTTGACCAGTGAATTACATACCCACTTAATGGCACTGTCCTTAAAATGTCTCTATTAGGTCAGTATATCTGGCGCGCTTTGCGCGCTCATTAAGTGACTAAAATTTTTTTGCTGGTGCCCCCCCCCCATGCCGTGACCCACGGTAC
Source organism: Lytechinus variegatus (assembly GCF_018143015.1). Taxonomy (NCBI): domain Eukaryota; kingdom Metazoa; phylum Echinodermata; class Echinoidea; order Temnopleuroida; family Toxopneustidae; genus Lytechinus; species Lytechinus variegatus. The sequence goes on along the minus strand of NC_054756.1, from coordinate 7,739,825 downwards.
GCCACTGACTTCAGGGAATCCTTGCCAAGAGTATCGTTTTGTTTCCAATACTTGGTAAGGGTAGGGTTTCACACGCATTTTCAGAATGATGGAAAATACGTGTTTAGGGTGCCTTTCGAGACCCCATGGTCGCGCATGGTATTCACTTGTCAATGGATCGAAGTGCCCCCCCCCCCGGGATGGCACAAATGTTTTATTATAGCTATAGGGGCAGGTGGGGGCAAAATAACAACAAGGGGCAAACGACGGACAGTTTTTTGCCTGTTCCAGTCCTGTTCACAAAATCGATTGCGAAACGTGAGCTAAAAAAAATCACAAAGACCGACCTCAAAAGGGTTAATTAACGGGACTAGCTGTTTGAAAATTTCTCACCTAATACTACTACGGATGGTAAAGAAATCGCGATCGAGGATCTAAAGAAATGATATTCTGAGGTAATAACTGGATTTTCTCAGTTTTGTTATTAACAGGATGGGTACTTGAAACAAAGGCGCCTAGCGCGAGCTGAATATTATTTTTTTTTTCATTAATATGCGGAATGCGTATTCTCTTTGCATCCTGACTTGAACAATGGATTTTTAAGCCATGCCTATGTTATCCTATGTATTAAGAGATTATTTACTTCTCTCACTCAACGACTAATTTCTGAAGTTTTGAAATATTGATTTTTTTTATTATTAAAAAAAAGGAGCCAACAATTATCTTAATGACCTGAAATATTGTCCAATAAATAACTACCGGACTCCCTTTATTTCATTCACTCTTCTAACCCTTCTTCCTTCTTTTTTTTGAGCAAGCAATAATCATGATAATCAAGGACAAGGGGCAAAGATCACAAGCCCCCTTGATTAGACAATGCCAATTTAGAAGTTAACTCATCCCTATTTGATTTCTGTCTTCTTTTCATATTTTTAATTCTCATACATATTGAAAAAAATATTTTCAAGGGACAAAATTGATTTGATTAAAGTGAAGTTCATTTTTTATTATAAAATAGTTGTGTGTGGCGGGACCGTCTTTATGATGATTGTAAATGAAATGCTATATAGGAAAGGGTTATCTGGAAATTTTTACGAGTTTATTGCGCATGGCATGCTTTACCTTAGAAAAATTCATTTCAGTTAAGCTGTCTGCGGGCTTGTCTGCGAGGGAACGGTGCAGGGGCCGCAGAACGGTTTTTGAAAGTGGGGAGGGGGCTGAAGCCCCCGCACCCCCCCCCCCTTGCGAGGGAACTTTGTATAGGGCCGCAGAACGGTTTGAAAGTGGGGAGGGGGGCTGAAGCCCCCGCACCCCCAACCACCCCCCCCCCCCTATTTCCGCGGACGTGGTGTTCTATTATGAGCAAGAAAATTCATCTATTTTTATTTTTTTTTAACCTATATTAGCATCGTAATACTAAGCATTTGCAATCAGATCAGTCAAGCTGTTGGCCATAATTTTAGATGTATCGAGCATATGCCTATAATATCTAGGGATCGGAGCTAACACTGACGTAATGGATGAGAAACTTTTTCTTCAAAATTTGAAGAGTGAAAAAAAAATGTTTGGAGAGCATTTTACAGCTGGAGTAGGAATTTAGGCGGCAGAAGCGGGGACGGGAGACGACACGTCCCCCTTAAAAACAGAAAGGAATAAAGATATAGAGCGGCGGAAGAAAGAAAGGGAGAGTGAGTGAAAGAAAGAAATTTTGACATTCTGAATGACCTAAAAACTCGACAGTATCTTACTTTACTACTCAACAGAATAGGACTATATGGAACAATACAATATTGATGCGAGTATACGAAGCGAGCGGAAACAAAATTGAGATTTCAGACCTAAAACACTCAAGCCATGTTTTGTAAATCAGGGAAAGGATGAGTCATTTGGGTCGTCTTCAATATGAGCGCGAAGTGCGAGCACAATATATTTTTTATATTCTGATCTGAAACCTTATATAATAGTTTGAGCACGTTTTAAATAATTAAAAGCTAGAATACCAAGTTGTGTAGCTGAACACTTGTTTAGATTTAGATTGAATGACCTAGTAGAATAGGGCATTCTAAATTATTTTTCTTTATTATTAAAATCAATAATGCCAGCGCGAAGCACGAGTTGAGCTGGTCTGAAAAACTTGTGGTGAATATATAAGCACTATTTCAAAGTGCACAGTTTATGAAAAATCTAAAAGGGGGGGGGGTCCTATATAAAAATGTTCATTTTCATTACATTTCTGCGGCATTTGTCACACCTACCACACTTCCGGGTGCTTCCTATGGAAAATAATACACGCAGCGCTACCAAGGATTTTTTTTGCAGGTGCTATATGGCCACAGCATCCCAGCCGGCCCACCTCCATGGGCCATGCATGGCCAACATAATATTATTTTAAAAAAAGTGCTTATAGATCGAATGTTTAGTTTTCTGGTTGGAAATCGAGATTTTCTGTTCGCGCTCATATCTTCATTACAACTGGGTTTTGAGGTCAGAATATCACCATTTTCAGCTCGCGCTTCGCGCTGGGATTTTTATTTTATTGTTGAGATATGTATCATCTCATTGCCTGCAAACATTCTTTATCAGGTTCCTTTTCGATCATGCTATATTAGTGATCGCAATATTCAAATGCTCAACTTTCTCAATATTTGTCCGATTTTTCTCAAACTTTTGTTAATCTATTTCTTTGATTTTTCTGTTTTCACACAAGCTTTCTTGGTCCAAAGTTTTCATTCTCCTTTAAAATTTTATAACTTTCTTATTTTACATCCGAATTTTGGCAAAAATTTCAGTGTTATGCTTGTTGAATTTTTCCCTTTTTATTCAAATCAAGTTTTGTTATGGGGTGCATGGGTGGATTCTGCCCAAAATGATTTCCTTATTATATACATGTTATCACCATTTTTTTTGCTTTGTTTCTATAGCTGTGTATTAAGTGTAGGGCCTATATACATTGTAAGTTGAGGTATAACCGGTGTGTTAAGCAGTGAATAAATCCTTCTTGAACAATCAATTCAATTCAATCGATGGGGGAATTGTGACGACTCATGATTCAATCAAAATTCCAAGTTATTTTTCAGGTGTCACGCGTGTAAAACATTCTCCATAGACTTGTGTGTTAAAATGGCACTTAAAGGACAAGTCCACCCCAACAAAAACTTGATTTGAATAAAAAGAGAAAAATTCAACAAGCATTACACTGGACTTCAAAATCGGATGTAAAATAAGAAAGTTATGACATTTTAAATTTTTGCTTCATTTCACCGTACAGTTATATGCACATCTCGGTCAGTATGCTAATAAGGGAACAGATGGCATCCTTTCACTCAATATTTCTTTTGTATTTTATAGTATAAAATACATGTATGAAATAGTTTGAATTTCTCGTCATTGTCATGTGAAATGAAGTTTCATTCCTCCCAGAACAGGTGGAATTCCATATTATTTTAACATTTTGTGCTTCAGGCAAGGAGGTCCTAATCGTCAAATTCGTAAAAATGGAAATATTGTATAATTCAAACAATAAAAAACAAAAGAAATAGTGAGTGAGTGACATCATCAACTCTCTCACTGGCTCGTTTATATAACTATTTTGTTAAAAATAAGCGAAACTTTAAAATGTCATAACTTTCTTATTTTACATCCGATTTTGATGAAATTTTCAACATCGTGCTTGTCTGATTTTTCTCTGTTGATTCAAATCAACATTTTTTGCTGAGGTGTACTTGATGTTTAAGAAAAATTCATAAAAAAATAAATGTGAAATTAGAGGGTCGAATGTTTTACTTCCTTTGGATAGGATATATCTGACATTCCATATCTGACCAGGAAAGGGTACCGTACTAGCCAGCTCATTTTTAAAATAAATTGCCATTTGTGAAGATAACTATGATGGGATCAAATTCATCAACAGTAAAACAGCCCCAATTCTTCCGCCACTCAAAAATAGTTCCAAATCTAGTAATTCCCTTCAAGTTGAATTAAGAAGACGATTCAAAATATTGAGATATTTACATTAATAGCAACCTTACAACCCACCAAACACTAAGAGGTGATTCGACCCCCCATTTTCTTTTTTCAAAATAGTGAATTTGAACGATTTATCCCTACTCATTTTCCTCGAGTTCGTTCCTGCAATGCCTACCGAGACGGGTGTTCTTTGACTGTGACGTCACCGGGGGTATCGTAGTAAACAAGGCAGTGCTGTTTTGTGTACTATGCACGTACGCCTTCATATTTACTTTTGTGTCAAAACTTCATTTTATCGCTATTGATTTTATGTGAACGATGTTGAAAGGAAGTAATAATTATCATAAGACATATTGTCAATAATATGACCCTACATTGTTAAAACTGTTCTTCTTTGTAGCAATTTTAGACGATTTTAATGCCTTGTTTTCGTTCCGGACTGTGTCCGTGGCGAAACAATTGAATAAACTGCAGTTGAAGTTGTATTTCGAGCCGGAGAACTTGCAAAAAGGAAATGATTAAAATTATATTTATGGCCATACTATTATTCCAAATATGTAAATTCCCTCATAATGATACCATAGACCCTAAAGGAATAATTTCAAGACGAATAATATGAAATTTGACCAAGATCTTCTCACCAGTCGATAACGTAGCAGACGTGTTATCATGATATATTTATCCGCGTGTGACGCGGCTCTTGCAAAAAACACAGTTGGTTGCGGAATTGCTTTGTGCCGACCGGCCACCCGCTCCGGGGCAGCTAGCTGTCGAGCTGCCGGACCGCATACCTTTCATGCTGTCTTGAACTCACTTGCGAATTGCATTTGTATGTTTGACGGTGACCTCTAGCGTAATTAAATATACAGGTAGAAAACAACTCGGGAGGCCGAGAAGAATAGTAAGTTGATTCAAGATTGTTCTGTGGAATGAGCCATGAGTGGAAATGATCCACAGGATATAAAAATGGTGTCAAAGACAAAAGGAAAGAAGAAAAAGACGTCAGGGGATTGCTGCATGGTCATGAACTGCGGTTCGACCATAGAGATATATATGGGGATGGTCTGGGGGTCGACATACCAGAACACTTCCCCACTACAGTGCAGTACACACTCAATGCCTGGGTGTACTTGAGTGTATTGTACATGTATATAGCATATAGGCATGCAGCGCGCGCAGAGCTGAGCTAGCCGCCGGAATTACTTTCCAGCTACTCACTTGATGGAACATCGTGATAAAATAAATGAGAAATAGTGAAAATATCATTCAATAACTCACTGTTTTCAATCTTTCATCATGATTTAAGAGTTCATGATAGTTATTCATACTGTTCTTTATACAGGTAAAGTAAAGATTTGTACATATGATTCCTATTTGTTTGATTTGAGTTGCTTTGACAAAAAATTGTAAAATCATCTTTCACTCTCTGCATAGCATTTCTGTATTACACCCAGGCACCTCTTACACTAAATTCCCTCCGGTGACGTCACACTCAGAGTGATTTTTCTGTACACTCGTCTCTCGGGCTCTGACAGGTGGCTAATTTCATAGACTTTCAAAGCAAAATATCGAGAAGGCAGAAGATTTTTGTGACATGCTATTTGTTTGAACAACTGATATATACTTTATATTATGTGTGGAAACCATATTTATGGAAACTCACCCCCTTCTTAATTCAAGTTTCAGTCCTAGTCAATTACCATTTCTAGAATCAGAGTTAGATTTTGAATCATAGGCCTAGTATTAGTACACTTTTATCAATCAGCAATATCAAATTGAAAAAATCGAATGGGTTGGGTCGAACGAATATATTAGCCCTCCTGATGTAATTAGGTTCGTGGTAAAGGCCCCCTCCATAGAGATATATTAGTATACATCTCTATGGCCCCCTCTGAACTGGAAATACGTATTTCCAGAATTCAGTGTAGGCCCCCTCCCTTCAAATTATTTTTCGTCGCGAAATCGTAGAGGGCAGCAACACGAATTCTGAAATAAACGTTACTCTGATAAAATAACCGGACAAGGAACCCGTGACTGTCTCGTTTGTAATTAAAACAAAAAACCACAATAAAATAATGGGTGTCGAAGTCAAAGTTATTCAAGAAGGGAGTGGTAAGAAAATTGATACATGATGTATTTTATTATAAGATATGAAGTAGATTCTTCTTGATTGAACTATTCATGCTCTGTCAACAATGGCATGCACGCCCCTGTATTTTTTGTGCACAATCGCAGTTCAACATTGAACTGGAACTGGAAGGGCTTGTGCGGCCGCGGGGCCGTGGCGTGGATTTGTGCCGATACTCATGATACTGGGTGATTTCAAGTACCGGTACGGTGTTCTATGCCACTATGGAAGCTTAAAAGTGCCACCGAGATGTTGAGATAATTATCTCGGGAAGTCGATATCTTGATAGCAAAAGATCAGATGACGAGATCCTGGATCTCATCATGTCGACATCTTTTTAGAACTTAGTGTTAGAGATGATGAGATGACAAGATTCCGGATCTGATCATGTCAACATCTTTTAGAAGAGATGATGAGATGACAAGATCCCGGATCTCATCATGTTGACATCTTTTAGAAGAGATGATGAGATGACAAGATCCCGGATCTCGTCATGTCGTCATCTTTTAGAAGAAATGATGAGATGACAAGATCCCGTATCTCATCATGTCAACATCTTGTAGAATAGATGATGAGATGACAAGATCCAGGATCTCATCAGGTCAACATCTTGTAGAAGAGATGATAAGATGACAAGATCCCGGTTCTCATGTCGACATCTTTTAGAAGAGATGATCAGATGACAAGATTCCGGATCTCGTCATGTCGACATAGATGACAAGATCTTCGATCCATGATCATGTCATCTAATCATCTCTTCCTAAAGATGTAGACATGACGAGTTACGAGATCATGACATCTGATCATCTCTTCCACTGGATGTAGACACGACGAGATCCAAGATCTTGTCACCTGATCATCTCTTCTACAAGATGTCAACATGATGAGATCCGGGGCCTGTTGCATGAAATGGTCTTTCGTAGAACCATTCCACGTAAGAACGAGATATCGCTCAACTGTTTCACAAAGCCGATTTGGGCGATACGAAGAATGGTCCTTGGAAAGACACCTCCAGACATGTCCTACGTAGGCATGATCTTCTTTGCACACCGCCCGCCACCGTCGGCATTGAGAGAAAATGCGTTTACGGCAAGCCACTCTGACATATCACCTTTAAACATATTTTTTAGGGGGTTGATGATGCATTTTATCTGGGATGGCGCCAAGTTATTCTTTGTGTGGGGGCTAGTTGTCATCAATTTCAGGTCGAAAAGACGACCAAAAACGGATGTCATTTTAACTTCTTCGGGGGTAATGTCAGAGGCCCAAATTTTTTAAAATATGTTTTCTTTTATTCTCCCTCCGCCCTATCCCCACCCCTATTCCATTAAAAAAGAAAATAAACTTGAACTATCGAAATGGGCAGCACTTCACTATCTCTCTGACCGCTCATGCTTTCTCATTGTAGACAATTAAACAACATGAAAACAATTTCTTTAAAAGAAATTATGTAAGGAAAAAAAGTATTTATAACGTTCAGCTAAAAAAAAGGAACAATACAAAATTAAGATGTTAAACATGCTAAATCATTTATTTATTTTTGTTTCATTTTCATTATGATTATTATTTTTTGATGAGGTAAATTTTAATCAATGAAAATGGATTCTTGGATTTGGGATACAGTGAAACAAACAAAATCTGCAGTAACAAAAAAGCTAATTGAATTTAAGATACAGATTAGACGCTTACGAATCCATCACAATAATTACAAATGAAGATAAGTTCATCAAATAAAATATTATGGAAAGTCCATGCGAATAGGCGCATTTAAAATCGTAGGGTAGCAGCCTTTCGGCTCTTTTTTTATGTCATGTTAAAAGAATTGAAATGTTGAACATATTTTGTATGTTCTTAAATCTTATATTATTATAATCATAAGCTTCCATAAATTAAGTGATCAACTTTAAATATGACCAACGTGTATGATCGTTGTAATTTTAAGCATTATTTCTGTTAATAGTATTTTTTCCATTGCGGATTGCACAACTTTTTCTATGTTTTCATTATTATTGCAAGGCACAACTTTATTCACTTGGACATGTTTGCAGCAATGTTCATGTTCCTTGTCTTCGGTTAGTTATCATGCAACTGAGGTATGTCATACTCTAAACACTCACATTTGTATTTCTTGCGTTATATCTAACAAATAAAATAATTAAATTTGTTTTTTCACATGCAGCCTCTCATATTTTCCTTTTTAGTCTCATACAATCAGACACTGTTTATTTTGTTTACTCCATTAAAACCCTATTTTTACCTCTACAAATAACATATTAACACATGATTTACAAAATTATCGCTATATATAAGTATTCTATAAAAATACAGAACATTGAACAAATAAAATGTCGAAATTACTTAGTAAAATCAATTTTTATATCGGACAAGGGTCTCTTTCGTTGAAATATCAATGAAAGGTGTCTCTAAAAGGACACCGTGTTATAAATAAGGGAAATAATGACAATTTCGATTTTATTCAGTTATGTTTGTGAATCTTCATTTTTTTTCTCTTTTTACCTCATAAAGTAAGCTCCATACATCAATTCAACAATCAGTAATAAATAAAACATCATTTGATCTCCTTTTATTGAAATAAATGATTTTATGAAAAGTCGTCATTCCAAAATAAAAGGTTCAGGTGACGATGAAGACTAAATATTTTTTCGATACTATCGATATTAAACGATGTCGCGGACTTGGAAGACAACATTGCCTTCGTGAAACGGAAAACGCTGATTTGTCGCCAATCTTCCTATCTCGGAAGAATGGTCCTAGGACGTTCCTACGTATCGCTCATCTCGTCATGCAACAGGCCCCTGAGTTCTTGTCATCTCATCATCTCTTCTAAAAGATGTTGACATGATGAGTTCCGGGATCTTGTCATCTCATCATCTCTTCTAAAAGATGTTGACATGATGAGATCCGGGATCTTGTCATCTTATCATCTCTTCTACAAGATGTCAACATGATGAGATCCGGGATCTTGTCATCTCATCATCTCTTCTACAAGATGTCAACATGATGAGATCCGGGATCTTGTCATCTCATCATCTCTTCTACAAGATGTCAACATGATGAGATCCGGGATCTTGTCATCTCATCATCTCTTCTTAAAGATGTTGACATGATGAGATCCAGGATCTTGTCATCTCATCATCTCTTCTTAAAGATGTTGACATGATGAGATCCGGGATCTTGTCATCTCATCATCTCTTCTAAAAGATGTCGACATGATGAGATCTGGGATCTCGTCATCTTATCTTTTGCTATCAAGATGTCGACTTCCCGAGATAATTATCTCAACATCTCGGTGGCACTTTTAAGCTTCCATAGTGTTCGGTGTTGGTGTTCAGAACGTAAAAAAGTCCGCTGAACCGAGCTCCAACACCGAGCTGGGTTCAGAGGAACGATACCGGTTGCGTTTATCAATAGCAGTACATGACGTCACGCCACGCTTCTGCGTAGACAGGAATAACCGTTGTTTCTGGGGATTTACATGTAGATTCTATTCAACAATTTCTGACAAATCCCCATTCACCGATAGTGCGAGCCTGGATGTGTAATCTGGCCCGACAATTCGGAGGGAGGGTTTTGTCCAGATTTTTCATTTCTTTTAGATTCTAAATAGGCCCTAACATATCTTGAACGAAGGCCCACTATTTTCGTTAGACTCTAAAAGTCTAATCTTTCTATTGATACAATGTAAAATGTATAAAATATCGAAAATATACGTTACAAATGAGTTATTCCCTGGGTTATTCCTTATTTTTTAATTTTCTGCCGGAGAAGTATGGCAGCCGTCAACGAGTTGTGCTTTTATCAAGGCTTTCCACTTAAATTTTCGATATCTTGGCCAATCAATGCGAGCGACAAGTTCCGAACGCACGCACAACTACATGTACAAGCGCAAAGCAGCGGGCACAAATCGCGATATGTATGTACATGTAGGCCTATAGGCAGGGCTCCACACTAACCCATTTTTTCTACTGGTCCAACCTATTCACGTCGGACCAGTAGATACACAGTTTTTCAAATTTTTACTGGTCCGAACCTAAAATCTACTGGTCCCCAAAAATAAAGAAAACATTAAGAAAAGGCGCAAGTTTATTTTTCTAGCCTTTCATTACCCCCCCCCAAAAAAAAATGAAGGACAAAAAGAAAGCAAGACAGAAACGAAGAAAGACAGATGGTCGCATTTCATATGTTGGGTATGCAAAAAGGGTGGCGTATGAACAATTTTCCACACGGTGCCATGGATAAATTGTTGCTACATCACAGTATCTTGACCAAATTCATTGAGTAATATCTCATTTTGAAGCTAAAACTATAGGCTAAATATATTACTATGAATTAAATCAATACAATATCAGGAACAAAAACTATAGCACTTTACGTTTGAAGTAACGGGTGGCGGAGCCGGTGGATGTGGTAAATGATAAAATATTAATTAAACCTAATTAACAACTTACTATAATATGTAATATGACTGTTATCCTCATATTTCTGGGCGTTTTATAGCAGGGAACAACTAAATGTCATAAGACTTTGACAATTTTGAAATATGCAGCAATGAAATACATGTGTATGTCAGCTCTGATCTGCAACCTAATCAATTGGTAAACCGGAGAGATTTGGTTAATTATCTAATTTGTAATCTTAATTTTTAGTACAAATGTTGTGTATCATTGCAGCAAACATTTCTACCCATGATGTTGTCATTTTGCCAAGCATATACATGTAAATACAGTGACAGGTATTTTGGGGGCAAAAATGTGAAATTAAATACTGTTAATAAATTAGTATAATTAATATGCATACAATAATAGATAATTATTTGATTTTTGGTACAGATTTAATTATTGATGTTTCAAGATTACAACTGCAATTTACTAGGGTGATCCAATGTTGCATTAACTTTTGACACCATTTTATGTGCAGCAGGTCCAATTTGAGAAAAACACATTTCAAAATTCACATTTACATTGACGTCTACATGTATGTAATAGTTAGCTGTTAATTAGTCATTTTTAGGAAAAATAAAGGTATTCGAGACTTAAGACTTTTCCATTATTTAGAGAATGGTAATAGCTATAACATACAAAAAAATAATTTTTTTGACCATTTTTACCCTGTTCGCGAAATTGGACCACCTTATGACATGCGACCATTTCAAGAAAATATCACATTTTCTTTGTGAATTTGAAAAGAAATGACCTTCATACTGACAGAAATGTAACATTTTTGAAAAAATTCCAATTATTGGCTGCAAAAAAGAAGAATGAAATTCGGTCAATTTTCAGCATTTCTCTGCCATAGACTGTAAATGGGACACACACAAATCCAAATTTTTAGCTTCCGAGAGCTGTTACAAATTTATTATTAATGCCAAAAACTTGTCCATAAAGAGTCCAATAGGATTTTTTATGCTCTTTCTGATGGTGTGATTTTTATAAAGATTTTGAAACCAGATCACTATGAAAAATTGCGACAAAGTGAAAAAAATTGTGCAAAACAGAAATTTCAATTTCCCATAGAAAACGCATGGGGAAATGGCAATCTCAACACACAAATAAAGGTTTGCAATTTATCTCTAAATCCTTATTTATGAATGATCATATAAACGTGTCCTTACTGTCAAAAGAAGCCCCTGAATTTTCTCTTTCCATACATGCCAAACGCAAGTCAATAATCCAGATCACATTTTTCTAGCAGCCTGAACTTCCCGAAGATAATGTGCCATATTTTCCCCTAAATCAGCCTGTTTTATGCTGACACTTTTCAGTGATGCTCCAGACACCCTCCTGAAAACTTCAAGGACAAGGCATTTTCAAACTTTCAATGTACAGGGTATGGAACAATGAGACAACAATTAATAGGCAGCAGACATGACACACAAGACAAAGTGTATGAAAGGTGTGAGCGAGCAAAAATTTTGACCCTTGAGCATAAATAAAAATAATTTCATGATATAGACATATTAAAATAATAATATACCGTAAGTAACGGTGTATTAACCGCACCCGTGTATTAACCGCACCCCCAACTTTGGACTAAAAAAAAAAAAAAAAAAAAAAAAAAATCTTACATTTACATGCATATTTGAGGTACGAAGAAACAAAATCGAAGTTTTTAATATTTCAAAGTATCCAAAGAGATCACCGGTATGCGGAAATCTGCTGTTCTTGATCAATTCATCTACAAATGTTAGAAAGAAAGAACGGTCCCGCCAATATTGGCAACTTACACACTCACCTCACAGTCACAGTGTACACGCACACACATAGCACTGCCATTACATTGCAAACTACGATACAGTACCAGTCATGCCAGTACATCAAATTATGATCTGTGTCTTTCCCAGCGTAGGAGGAAGAAACATTCACATTTCTTGCATCACAACCTCACAATCACTTTCGAAAATTTGATGTCTTAGCATGAATTTTGGATACGGGATTACAGGAAGATTCAAGAAACAAAGAAATTGACATTTTGTCCAGTTGTTTTTTTCGGCTTCGTGCCGTCTCTCTCTTGCATGGTTTACATGGTATCTTATGAAAAGCAAACAGGAAGGCAAAAAAAAAGCTGGCGCGAAACGGGACTTTGAATAGCGCCAGCTTAAGTCGCACTATAACCACATTCCAACGCAATCTCTAAGCAAGCTCACTCAACTCTCGCTCATCGGTGACAAAAATATTGGCGAGTGTGCTTGGCGGTGACAAAAATATACCGAGTATGCTTGGCGTCCCTTTTAAATTAGCCAGGGAACTTCACTACTTTGAATCGAGAATAAAGTCAAAATTAGTGTCATGAAGGTGGGTGCGTTTGTTATGGACATCATTTAATTAAGATCGTTCGCTTCCCATTACCCGCGGCTCATACCCCTCTAAACGACATTGCCTGGGCGGCTACGCCCGGCCACTCGACGTGTTGTGAACTGGCAGACATCGTACATGTACGGGAGGGGTTACGGCGGGCTGGCTCGGACCCGTCACCGTGTATAAACCGCACCCCCGACTTTTGCTTCTTTCCCGCCGAGAAAAAGGTGCGGTTAATACACCGTTACTTACGGTAGTTACCTTGGTTCATTTAATACATTATTTTTTTTCTAGGCGATTTACATTGCACTAATTAGTATTACCAAGGTGATCTGATTCTGGCATGCCCAATCTCAACAAATGTCTTTCTTTACTCCCTGAGACGGGAGGCAGAACATATTTTTGTTCAAGGGGGGGGTCAAAGCTAAAAAAATTAGCATTTTAGTGCAAACAAATATTTTCAAATGAGATTGTCAACTGCATGAAGAAGTGTGTTTTGTAGAATTTCAGTTCATCAAAGCCTTTTTTTATAAAGTGATTTCTGATTGATAGGACAGATTTTTTTACTTAGGTTTTACTTTTCTGCAAGAAAGCATAGCGAGCAAGCGGTTTTGAAAAAAAATCAATTCTGAAGTTGTAAAACTTGATTTTTGGTCAATTATGGCGCTAATCACTGTTAAAAGGGCAGCCTTGCAAGATGTTGCCAACACAAATCACAAGCTCAAACTTCTGGACATTTTGTGTAATAAGAAATGAAAATTAAATATTCTGAGCTGTTATTGTAATCATGAAAAAGATGTGCATCGTACTAAAGAATTAAGAGCGAGCTGAAATTTTTACTGACCAGAAAGGAAGCTGTTCTTGACTGCATTCAGTGACTCATATACTTATTTCACCAATCCAAATTTATACATCTCATCTACCTACAATCTCTGAAGAAAAGAACCAAATTAAAGTGAAAAGAAGTTGGCTTTTACACTGGAGCAGCAATTGAGGACTTCTTGAGCCAAGCTTTTTTTGGATAGCCTGGCCTATTCTCGCATACATTCGTAATTCCGAAGCTTCGTTATTCCAGAGGTTCGTTAATCCGAAAGCGAAATAAGGTTCGTTGTTCCGAAGGTTCGACAATGCGAAAACAAAATGAGGTTCATTGTTCCGATGGTTCGTTAATCCGAAAACAAAATAAGATTCGTTCCGAAGGTTCGTTTATCCAAAAACGAAATGAGGTTTGTTGTTCATTTCGTTTTCGAACAAACGAACCTTCGGAATTACGAACCTCATTTCGTTTTCGGATTAACGAACCTTCGGAATTACGAACCTCATTTGTTTTCGGACTAACGAATCTTCGGAATCACGCCACAAATGTTCGGATTAACAAACCCTTTTTCGTTTTTGGATTAACGAACATCGAGGTATAGGCAATTTACGTGTTTCGGAATTATGAACTTTCGGAATAAAGATCCTTCGGGATTACGAAGTGTAACTCCTATTCTTCAAAGACTAGCAAATTGTTGAGCTTGTTTAGCAATTATTTTTGTGTTTTTTCACTGACAACAGGAGGCAAGCCCCAAAGTGGTCAGACCGTCCAGGTTCACTATACTGGTAAGTTTTTGATAATTTTAATTTACTTTTGTTTTCCCTCTCTGCCCACTGTTTCTTTCCCTTTACATGTATGACAGATGATATCATTCCCCTAATACCCATATTTACCACATTTTAATGTTTCTTTTTGTCTCACCTATGAAGTTTGGCAGAGACCTACATGTAGTGATCACTTTTCCTATTAGTCTGGAAGTCTGTTTATAAATTTTAATACATGTAGTCTGTTTTATACAAAAATGGTACAAGGTTGTTGTGCAACTTGCTCTCATTTTCTTATAATTTCTGCATCAGTTACATGTATGTTTACACTTGCTGCAAATGATCCTCTGGTAATACCAAATTACCATGTGTGTTGTTGAGGATATTGGGGTCAAATGGTCAAGTTTTGGTTTAACTTGCTCTCATTTCTTTATTTCTGCATCAATTATGTTCACACTTGGTACATATGATCCTTGGGTAATACCACATGTGTGTCCATCAAGGCGACCGCACACCTTACGTTCGGTCTGCGACCCGATTTCGGAATAAAACCTAGTAGAATTTGATGCTAATATTGAGACTTAGAATATCTTACTGTGTGATGTTTGAAATCATCCTACGAATACCCATATTCAAATCTGTGACTATGCTATCATCCTTCTTATAATAAAAACAAATTTAATATCTAGTCGTAATGACGTCATAGCAGTCGTACAATTGGCTATGAATTGAAACTAATTTTGCATTTACTCCAAAATAAAGGCTTGCATCTTTCAAAATGGTTGTATAAGTATTCTTTTAATTAACGTTAACCTCAAATAAAATGATATGTTCCATTCACATTTTCAGAAAATGAGCAAAATGCGATTTGTTCCAAAAAGTCGCGAACAGTCTTAAGGTGTGCGGTGGCCTTTAGGGGTCAAAAGATTGAGTGACAATATGGGGTCATGTCCATCCTTTATTAAAAGTTTTTGTTTATTAAACTTGCTTGAAATCATTTCTTTATTTCTGCATCCGTTGTATTTAATGTACATTGGGTAAAAATACATGTATTCCTTGGGTAGTACCACGTGTGTTTGTAAGGATGATAATAAGGTTAAAGATCATCTCGGGGTCAAAAGATATTGCATATTTTATTGACCACAAAAAAACGCGAGACTCGAGGTTTGCGAACCACCTCGTTCATGTGCAACAAGGACATGTACATACGTGTATGACTGATATATTTTCATGCAAGAAATCATGTTTGTTTTTCAAAAGCATTTATTTACAACTGCTTGACAATTCTTCTGCCATGTTTAATATTGAAATCAACTCCCATATGAACTACAGGAACCCTTACAAACGGGAATAAGTTTGACTCCTCAAGGGACCGCGGAAAGCCATTTGAATTCAAACTTGGGCAAGGCCAGGTTATCAAAGGATGGGATGAAGGTGTAGCCCAGGTAATCATTCTCCTGTATTTACAATAGCTGAGTCGACAACAGTCCTGTTTTTGCCTGTTCTTATATGTGTACATTATAATGTTTCTAAAAATAAATTGTTTGTTCTGCCAGATTTGGGTTCTTTTCCCGTATTGTCATATTGCACTTTGTTTTTGAGGCATGCGAGCAAGATTGCACATTGCTGCGTGCTTTAGACAATATGGGCACAAAATCGCTCTCCTAAAAACTAAAATCTGTGATTCTGTTTAGGTCTCTGAAGAAAATCTGCAAAGTTTAAGAAACATAATATGTTTGATGTCTAGACAAGTTACATATGAATTGTCTATAACAGTCTCAAAACACAAATTTTCTTTAATTTCAGTGGGGGGGGGGGCATGATGATGGGCAATTGCATTCTGAAAAAAAAGTATAAACAATTTACCCACAGGAGGTGTTTTTTAAGAATGTCTTCATAACTGAGAAAATAAATAGATCAATCAAATGAAACTAAGGCATTAGGGCGAACAAGTATCACTGATCATCTTACACGGGTCTTAGGTCACATGATCATTTAAAGGGCGATGAACTTTTTATTTTATGATGTTACGGATAACCATCCATCCTAGTTGTTGTCAGGGTCATCACTTGCTACATCATGAGACTGCCAGAGGACTTCCACTTGTAATATTTTCCTGTGTTAATTTTTCTTGTAGATGAGTAAGGGAGAAAGAGCCACGTTGACCTGTTCTCCAGATTATGCCTATGGAGCCAAAGGATACCCACCAGTATATCCTTTTTTTTTTTACTTCAATACAAGATGTCTCAGAAACAAAAGAGAAAAGAATGGTGGATTTTAAAGTAAATGTTCACATACTGTTGAGGCCAAAAGTTTACATGCACCCATGGAAATTGTGAAATTTTTTCACTTGCCAAACATCGTAAAATGTACTATATCTTGAGGAGATATAAATACTACCATGACAAATTTGGTATCAAATTAAAGGGCGTGTTAAGCTTTTTCACATGATTGGAATGCCGTTGGGATTAAATCATATTTTCATTGGAGAAAAAAGGTAATATTTGTGCCAAATGTATTCTATTGTTTGTTATTGTATTTTCAAACATCATTTCATAGAAATATATAAATTTCAAATCTATGATTTATATTACATTTTCTATCATGATATGTCACTGCTGAACAAAAAAGTGTCATCTGAAATGTTTGTGTTAAGAAGTAACCAGCACAAATAAATGTTTTTGTCAAGATTTGATTTTTGATTTGTATAAAATGTGAAGATTTATTTGGGGAAAATGACACCTAAATATTTTTCAGCTCCTGATGACAAAGCAATGTGATGAAGGGGCATGACATACTCATTTGATGTCTCGCCCACCAGAGGTGAAGGCAAGACTTAGGGATCAAAATGTCGTCTGTTGTCCGTCCGTCACAAACCTAATGACACATAACTCCACAGCCGTAAGTCGCTTTTCAACCAAACTTGTAAGTTTACATGCAAGACTCTCTTATGACACCTAACTCCGCAACTGCAAGTCACTTTTCAACCAAACTTGGATGGTAGATGGACTTGGGGGACGTGCATCTTATGCTGTAGTCTGACGTCACATGGTAAGGTCAAAGGTCATTTTCAGGTCAATGTTAAAGTTTACATGCAAGACTCTCTTATGACACTTAACTCCGCAACCGCAAGTCACTTTTCAACCAACTTGGATGGTAGATGGACTTTGGGGACGTGCATCTTATGCTGCAGTCGGAGGTCATATGGTAAGGTCAAAGGCCATTTTCAGGTCAACATTAAAGTTTAGATGCAAGACTCTCTTATGACGCCTTACTCTGCAACCGTGAGTCACTTTTCAAACAAACTTGGATGGTAGATGGACTTGGGGGGCCTGCATGTTAGGCTGCAGTCGGAGGTCACATGGTAAGGTCATAGGTCATTTTCAGGTCAACATTAAAGTTTATGTGCAAGGCTTTTATGACAAGTGTTATTCCATCCCAGTCATTTCACAATGAAGTTTCGATACAATTCTGTGGCGTGCCCTCGCAAATCACTATATTTCTGGTTATTTTCATAAGTGGGCGAGACACAAAATCGCTTTTTCCGTGTTTGATATAAAATTTGTCATGATAGCACAAATATTTTATAAGAATTTTTCTGGGTGTATGTAAACTTCTGGGCTCAACTTTATATACACATCCTTCAACAGTGCCATTCTTGCTTAGAGACACATTATAAGATTGATGTATACAGCTTGATATAATGAATAAACGGGTAGCTGAGGGGTGACCGGTACGTGATTCTATGGGACTGATGTATTCTTAGCCTTATCTGGGCCGGAGGCCCCTTCCAACATGAACAATGCGGGCAATATTTTTGCTGTGTGAATTTTTTTGACCACGTCGCTCACTGACCTTTTACTTTATTAAAAGTATTGCACATCTTTTGAGACCAATTTTGCGTCATGAGGGTCCACAAACTTACACCATGTTGGGGGAATCATTATCGAAATATTAACCAAGGTTAAGTTTTTGAAATGTCATATGGACCTAGTTTATGAAACTTGGACATAGGAGCAATTAAGTATCCCTGAACATATTATGCGAGTTTCAGGTCACATGACCAAAGTCAAAGGTCATTTAGGGTAAAAAACTTTGGTGATGTTGTGGGTAATTGTGGAATCGTCATAACTTTGAAAATTTATGGATCTAGTTCATGAAACTTGGACATAAGAGCAACCATGAATCCCTGCATATCCTGTATTCATTTCAGGTCACATGACCAAGATCAAAGGTCATTTTAAGGTCAATAAATTTTGGCCGTAATGGGTTTTTTTGTTGAGTTGGTATTACTTAGAAAGTTTATGGATGTAATTCATGAAACGATAGACATAAGGGTAATCAAGTGTGGTTAATTGTTTTACACACGTCTTTGGTCATATGATCATGGTCAAAAGTCATTTTGGGTTAACCCTATTTAGGCGGGGGGCCTCGGAGGCCCCCCTCAACAAATCGCGCAATATTTTCGCTGTGCGAAATTTTCTGACCGCACCGCTCGCTGAGTTTTTACTTTCAAGTCTTGCGCAACTTTTCAGACCAATTTTACGTCACCTGGGTACGTGGTTCCGAAATTACCAAACATTATGTAAGAGCATGTCAGACCGAAAATTGCTCAAAAACGTGATTTCATGTACAAAGTCGATGCAAATTGTGTTTTCAACCAAAATTCATAAATGTATGATTATTTTTAGTTTTGCTAGTCTAAATGTATTCATTTTATGCTTTTTATGATCACAGAAGAGTCCCCAACAAATTATATTGAAAAAACAATGAAAAACAAAAGGTAAAAAAACAAAGAAATACATAAGAAATTGCAAAAACAATATAATACATAAGAAAATGTATTTGATTTGATAAAATTTGATATCACAAGGTTTTTCTTGTACTCTTGCTAAGGACACCACAAAGAGTTTCTATACCAAAAATTAGTACATTTGGAGCTTTATTTAGGGAGTTAGAGGAAAGAGTATGATTTTGCATACTAATTACGCATAAATTAGCATATTCACTTAATAGCGATTCGCATGAAATAAATTACTATACAATCTTGTAGATTATGTCCCAGGCAATCCGCGTGCCAATTTTCGGCGCTATCGCGCGGTCGACGGCGGAGATCTTAGGGGGGGCCTGGGAGGCCCTCCCCCCCGGCCATAGGAACTCCCAAAATACCCCGATCTAGATAGGGTTAATGGACATAGTATTTTATTATCACATGAATGTATTTTTTTGTGACTAATTATTCAATAGCTGTTTTCAAAGTCAGCACTGATGCTGTATTGAATCGCGTAATGCAGGCAAGACTGCCAGAGGCGTTCCACTTATTACCATCTTACAACTAGTCAACTACCCTTCATTATGAAATTGCTTCTGAGCTTCAACTGGAAAGTTTTCCACAATGCCATTCTGACCCAAAGGTTAAAAGTTGTAACGTGCCATGAGATTAATCCCTCTGGGCAATAAACTCTTTATTCACGTTAACTCACTGTTTACCAACTTTTGAAATCACATTTTCCTTAACGGCTATTTCCACTATCCCTCCCAATTCAACATTGGTCTTTGATGTGGAGCTTCTTAACTTCTTTTAATGATTTCGAAGACAGTCATCGATATGCCCCTCAATGAATGTTATCTTGAGTAGATTTTAGTGGTTTTTCTTCTATCCCGTTGATTGTACCTCAGGTATCGCATTTGGAACACATTGCAGATCCACACCATCCAACCATTTAAAGCAACAAGCCAACTTTCTACGTGTGTCTCACCAATTTTATAGAGGGAAATATTTCTATCTATCGTGATGTAAAAAAAGGACTAGAATATCGTTACGTACAGTATAACAGGGTGTTTTTCAATTTGCCTATGATATATATTTTCAATGTTTGTGTTATGCTTGTTGGTTTCCGAGGAGAATGTCATTGTCGAGCTTGCTCTTTAATGATGATGCATACCAGGAGGGTGTTTCATAAAGCTGTTCATAAGTTAAGATCGACTTTAAGAACGACTGGTGGACCTTTCTTACGTGCTAATCTATCACCAATGAACATTGAATGGTGCATATCATTTACCACAAGAAAGGATCACCAGTTGTTCTTAAAGAAGCTCCTTACTTAAGAACAGCTTTAAGAAACATCCACCAGGGATGTAGTCGGAGGCTGACCTCGAGGCTGCGTTTTGCCAGCCTTGGTCTTGGCCGGAGTCCTGCGTGCAAAATCTATGGGAGATGGTTTTCTCCAGCGTCCTTGAGACTCGGAACTACTGGCCTAGACTGCATCCTTGATGCATACATAAGAGGGCCTCAGTTAATAAGCTGTAGCTAACAGTGATCAAAGAATAGCAGGGCCCTGTTTCATAAAATTTTCTATTATGGTTTTACTTTGCCAATCCAATGGTACATGTATCTACCATGGTAACGCTGATCAACAGCCAATCACAACTAAGGATTGCATGCAGGCTACCATCTGCATGGCAAGGTAACTTAATGCAACGGGGCCCAGATGCTTCTTAGCAGGTTATAGCTTGAATTTAGTCCCATTTAACTTGGCCATGAGAAACTTACACTTACCCAACCATAACCATGGCGCTAGTGTGGAAGTTGTACTATACATATCGTACGCCAGTGTGCATATATAAATGGGTTCGCTATGTACAATACGATGTACCTCTTTTAGAAATAATTCAGCAAGTTTTCTTGATGTCTTCAAGCTTTATGTTGGGACATATGAATTCTACCCAGTAGGCAGTTTTGAAACCTGCAAATCACAGTGTAACGTACGTACACCCAAATTGTTGTCTTAAGCGACATCATAAAGTCTTTTAATATATCCAAAACAATCAAGAATCAAATTTGACAAGAAGAATACAAAACACTCAATTAAATTGTACATATATGTTGTTGATCCTCACTATTTGATGACTACAATTTTTGTGCAAGCAAATTTTTTTTTTTTTTTAATAATAAATGTACACCTGTCTTTGTATCCTGTAATATATACATGTAGTGGAGACCTGCAAGGCCTTTGCCTTTCGGTTGCATGGCTGTAGTCAAGATAAGAAATTGAATAACACTGCACTTCATAGAGTCATTCGCATCATGGGAGAAACATGTTTGCACTCAAATAGCTTGCATGAATATTGTCTATTTTCATTTGAGTTGACTGTATAATGCTAAAAAGTTATCAACTTGTCAGCTGTGTTGCAATATCTCTTCATTTCTCCTGTGTAAGCCATTGATATCACCACCCTGTTATGTTTTCAGTGTATATTTTTGTATCGTGATTTTAACAGCTCTGGTGGCGTTTTAGGCATCAGACATTCGCTGTAGATTTCGTTTTCCTTTTTGCATTATCTTTTATAATATTTTTATTTCATCCCATCGACCGGACCAATTGATATTTCAGTCATTCTACATGATTTTTGTAACATTTTTTTTTTCATGGCAGATAAATAATCACCTGCAGTTGGAAATCCAATTAACTCATATTCTGTGCACTCTATGCTGTTGTACTCACTGATTATTAATTATTCATTATTGTTTGTGGTGCCTTTGTACTAAATACTACATTTGCTTGAATTATATCCTGCACACCCAGAATCAGTTACATCTATACATCAATCATGAATATAGAAAAAGTAAAATGCTCTTTGTATATTTTGTTAAAATAATAATAATGAGACTTCTGAAGCGCCACATCCACTCTGTAGAGTGCTCAAGGCGCATAAAGAGCTAAGAGTTAGATAGCAAAGTTTTTAGAAGATTTTTGAAAGTTTCGACAGAGGTACATCAATAAATCAAATTAGTTGATGAATTATTTAACAATTTTTCTGACTGTTGATAAAGAATATCAATTACTGTAATAAGATGGAGGCAGTGTCACTAGGGGCATATGGTATAATGAATTCTCCAATGTACTTTTTTTATAATTTTTCTGCGATACCGGTATTTGTAATCTAGTTATCTTAGAATGGCCTTGTAAGGTGTACCAGTTTTGCTTAACATTGTATATCTCTCTTCTATTTGACTATTATGCACAAATTCCAGAGTAGACCCGTCAAAATTTCAAGCTTTATGTTCATTATTATTGATGTTGCACGTGATTAGAGAAAATCTCAAATGAAAAGGATATTGAGCTACAATGTATCAAGGGTTAGCCTGCTTGTCATATATTAGATGTACTTATAAATGTGTTCACATGTACATTATATCATCACCATTATCATGTTCCTTGGACTGCAAATTTTCACAGGTACTGCTGACAGATTAGGTGTTTATGGAAGTAATGAAGGTTCAAATACATTTGTGGAACCTTCATAAAACCAGTTTAACAGCCAATGCAGATTTTTTTTTCATCAGCTTTTCTGCAATCTGTGCCAGAGTATGCCACAGTGCAAAGACTCTGATGTTGATTTAACACCTGCCTGGAATCTATGTATGTCCACACCAGAGAAGTATTGAAACAACACCAGTTTGGAATCAAACGGATGCTGTTTGATACTCATTGGTGTTGTATTAACATCTGTCTGATGTTAGACCAATACCAAACCGGTGTTGTTTGGTGTGGACATATATAGATTCCGGGCTGGTGTTAAATCAACTCCAGAGTTTTTGCAGTGCATGTAGTTGCCAGATTAATTGCTTTCTGTTATGCTGCGGCCACATTGACCAAACAGTCTCCAGGCCGATCCAAGCTATTACATTATTTGCTATGGCACAACATTGGTCGGTTTGGAGTCGCTTGTGTTGATGTGACTGCAGCGTGTAAAAGCAAGTCACAAAGATGTTCAGTACCTCCATAGAACAACAGACCCACTGGAAAGATGTATCGGGCCTGCCACCATACCTTTGGCACTGTTTTTTTGTTGTCTAACTTAAAATGGTTCTCATCTTTAATAAGCAAACACATTCGGAACTCCAACTACAACCCCCGGCTACAGCCTGATCAAATCTACTGTATAGCATTGCTTCATTGGTGGGTGAATGGAACTTTTCTAACTTGTAATGATGGGTCTCGTTTTAATCACACAAAATGCTCAAGGCTATACCATCCTGGGACTTTGCAAATTTCAGTCAATTTCAATTCATTTTATCAAGAGGGCACAAGATCAGCTACCGGTTTTTAAAATGTTATTTTTTAGAGCTTGTACAATCATCCTCTCTGTTGTGGCTTTTTTTAAATAGTTTCTTTCTGTTTTCTATTGTTTATGTGCGCATGTTTTCAACAATAATCAAGACATAATAAATATGTTCCTTCAGTGACAGTCACATATCCAGTTTCTTTTATTTGTCTATTGTTGAGAGCACACTCAAAACCCATTTTTAGTTTTGCTTAATTCCCCCTTAAGTGAACTTCTCTACTACTAGAATAAGGAAGTGTATGCTCCAAAACATTATTATGTTGAGGAGAAATACAGTACATATGTGTTGATTGGATGAATTGTGCAATTTTGTATGATGAAAATTTATTTTAACCATGTTCTAGATCAAAGAGGAATATAACTGGCAGTTATATTTTTTTCTTAGTTTTATATGGAATGGGCTAAACATTTCATGATATAATCTTTGCAGCTTTCTAATGTCCAATCACCAAAATTTGTATGACTAGAGCTTAAAAATTGTAATTTCTAAAGATAACCAAAAAAAAAATACAGAAGGACGGCATGGAACGACTCTGAAATCCAATTATGAATTCCACAAAGACTAAACTTGAAAAAAATCAAAGGAAACTACGCTTTTGTAAGATTGGAATGTAGGATGATAATGCACTTTATAGAGTATAATTCACAATGTTTGATTTGAAATGATTTTTATTTATTTTTCTTCTGCATAACAATATAATATGGTAACATGAATACATAGAGATTTTGACAAATCAGAAATATGTATCATTGAACATACAGTTGCAGAAGATGGATTGTCATTGTACGGTAAGAAAGAATGCTTGAAAATATGACAAACCGAAACATCTCTTAAAGGGGAAGTTCACCCTGAAGAAGACTTTGTTGTAAAAATAGCAGAAAAAATAGTAAAAAATAATGGTGAAGGTTTGAGGAAAATCCGTTAAAGAGTAAGAAAGTTATTAGAGTTCAAAGTTTTGGATTTGTGACATCATAAACGAGCAGCTGCCCCATGTGTTATGTAATATAAAACGCATGAATTTCAAATTTCACATGGTTCCTGATGACTTCATTTTGTTTTCTATTCATGATCAGGTGTGAAATGATTTGTCTATTGATATACAAAAGGTACAGTAAAAACCATTTTCAATTTTCTGAGAAAATGACATTTCATTGATTTTTTACCGTTCGCTATGTAGGAATGCTGCTCGCATATGACGTCACAAATCAAATAATTGAAAGTCTAATAACTTTTTAATTATTTGATGAATTTTTCTCAAACCTTCGGCAATATTTTTCATTATTTTTTCTGCTATTTTTACAATAAACTTTTTGTCAGGGTGAACTTCCCCTTTAAATATCATATTGAATGAGGAGAATGGATGACTACAATTATTAACATATCAACTGAGAAAAAACCCAAACATTTGCTTTATTAAATAATCCTGAAGAATGACAATGGTGGTGAAGATGATGATGATGATGGTGATGGTGAAGATGATGATGATGCTGCTGATGATGATGATGGTGAAGATGATGGTGATGCTGATGATGATGAAGATGATGATGATGCTGCTGATGATGATGGTGAAGATGATGATTATGATGGTGAAGATGATGATGATGCTGCTGATGATGATGGTGAAGATGATGATGATGCTGCTGATGATGCTGCTGCTGATGATGATGATGGTGAAGATGATGATGGTGATGGTGGTGATGATGATGCTGATGCTGCTGCTGCTGATGAAAATGATGTTGACCCTTCACAAAATCTCGATTATCATCAAAATGTGATGTTTAATAAAAGAAAGGTTATATTTCAAAATAAAACAAAACTTGTATAAATGTCTTGGCATTCAAATTGGAAACAAGAGGACACCACTCACTAGTTCTCGGTGAAAATAAACAAAATATACATGTAGTTTATTTTGATCATGGCTGTAAGTAGAAATTTTCATCAAGGGAAGGGGGTATATTTTAATACAATCAATGCGAGGGAGTGAAGTGACCGAGCTTGTCATCAGGGCGCTGTTGCATTTCCCAAAGTGAAATTGAAGGAGATTTTCAGTGTTGTGCTTTTTTTTAATTATCCTTTTTTAATTTTCCATTTTTATATGACTGGACTTCCCCTTTGTATAGAATCATATCTCAAAGGTGGAGATTGACTGCAGTACTAGGAAGAAGAAACTTTGTTCTCAGTTTGCTCCCTCTTTTTTTTGTGGGGGGGGGATGAATCTATCACTTACCATAAATTTGAAAAAGAAAACATCCAAATATTTAGTGTGTAGATTCAATGACCACCCTAGACAAAAAATGAACATAAAAGGAGATGAATATATTGAAAAGATAATGAAAAAGTTGATAAAATTTGGAATGCCTAATATGGAAGCGTCGATCGTATGAGTTCTTTTTCCATAAAATCTTATTGAATTTGCCAACTGAATTTCTATTCAAGTTTCTCTATACATTATAAGCTTTATTAAAATGTCTTAAAAACTTGTTAGTTTGTCAATTTGTGATGAAGCCATTGAGCTATTTTCTCCTACATACCATATTAACGCTTTTAGAGCTTTATTGATTATCTTAATTGATATGAAATCTCGAGAAAGATTTAAGAGAATGTTTTACAAAATAGTATCTATTTTGTTTTCTTTTGCCCATGCAATATCTAAAGATATTGCCTGGGTATAAATTAAAGCAAAAAAATAGTTTGTAAAAGAACATAAAAAACTATTATCCCGTCAGGGCTCGGAACAGTTTTTTTACAGGGGGGAGTACTAGTTTGAATTTCATGAGTCCTCCCCGAAAGATTTCTTTGAAAAAAAAATACTAGTACTTACCCCCAATTAAGGCCAGACACATTTTTTTTACTCCCAGAGATACAGGGTTACGGGGGGGGGGGATGCGGGGGTCACACAGTGTACTGCACCCCCTTCTTTGGTATCTGCCCCTGCATCTTTATCATCATTATCCGTGAAAGTACAGTCCACCTTTGGTATCGTACTTGTAGCATTGTGCGGGAGTATACATGTACAGTGCTGTGGCAGATCTATTATAAATCTATTCTACATGCGCAATATGCTTGACCCACTGCCTAGAAGCAAGTAACTTGGGCGGTTTCAATTTTATCATGAAGCTACTCCATGCATGCATGTATAACCGTTGACCGCATTTAATTTGCAGCGTTTCCCTGTTTATTTGTCCCACACACGTTACCGTATAGCTAGCGCCGGTATTGTGCATGCATGCATGAGCGAGGTCTTAAAGCCTGATTTAGATGTTACCGATTTAGATTAGAAACAAGGCAGAGTCATTGTCATGGAGGAAGTCAACTGGGAGAACATCTAAATAAGGATCTACAGACTACAGTCACAAGCTTTTGTGAGTATTCAGGATTTAAAACGTCATAATAACTGCAAACCCCCGTCCGCTGGTTGTAAAGGCGTCAATGCGTTTTAGCACCCGGCCTCGCCTTCGCCGTTTGCGCAAGATGTTTTGGGTGCGGGGCGCGCCCCCGGGGGAAGTTCAGACTTATGCTCGTTTCGAGTTGACGTGGTAGGAAAGCGCATTACCGCCATTTCGGCGTATTGTGGCATCTCCGCGCCAAAGTCCACAAAGATATATAGTAATCGGTAAGATTACAATGTACATGTAGGGCAGGAGACCCTGCCCCTGATTCCCCTGGTTTCCCCCGATCAATAGCCCTTGCTGCCCAGTCAGCCGTAGCGGCGTAGGCCCGGCAGCCCCGTATATAAAGAGCTGCCACGCCGGGCCACGGCAGAGACCATTTCCAGAGACCATTTCAAGAGACCACTACAACTCATTTTTAGTACAAGAGATTATACCAGAGATCTAGAGCTTCAAGGAACTTCATCGTCGGATACCGGGGATGTCTCTCGTCTCTACTACCAAGGTAAGCAGGATTACCTTATTGGCGCTGCGAGCAGGATTACCTTAGATATAAAAAAAAAATGATAGCACAACAATTAGCATAGCCTAGGCCCTATGATTCTGAATAACGTGCACTGCAGAGATGCCAAGTTCAAAGACCAGCTATATGCGTGAGATTTTCCAGGGCTGCCAACCTATGAGAAGAGTTTGGAGTGAGACATTGCAAGGGAGCGGAGCGCCCGAGGGGGGGATGGTGTGGAAGGGGGGTGTGCCCCCTTCCACGGTAGGGAGCTTTTACAATTTTGCAATTTAAATGGTGCAATCAGGCACATACTTTTAACTGTGATTCCATTAATACATAAGGCAGGATTCAAATAGGTTAATTGATTATTTTTAATGAAGTTCACTTACCTTGAAAAAAAATCCACATGTGCATTATTCCATATCAACTCTCTTTATAATAGCAGTGAAACCTCAACCTGTGATTATCTGCTGCTCCCCAAGACGATACTAGAACAAGTGGTCATATATGGAACAATCGGTACAATGACCTTTTAATTGTTTCCTGCACCTCCCCCCAAAAAATTTTGTTGCTTCTGCTGCCACTATGGTAAGACTACTACATATCGACCACCTCTTTTGAAACCGACCACCTTGCGCGCGTTAAAATTATTGCGTATTACAAACGATACGCGCAGGAGAGTAGGCGCATGTCTCCATAGAAACGGTAAGAATCGATTTTACGAGAAAAAAAAAAGAAGCAACAAAAAGTAAAAATTTAGTAGAATTAATCAAAATTGTATTGACCAGACCCAAACCCCGCTGAAAAACCAAGAAATCCGATAGGAAACGGCTTTAGAATCGTCGAATCATGTGCCGGAGCTCGCAATGGAAGTAGTGAGACGATCATTTAGCATGTTGACATCACAGAACTGATTTGGAAGAGTCAAAATACTTCGCCACAGCGACAAGAATAGGCCGTAAACTTAGTGTATCGTGGGTGGTCGGTTTCAAAAGATGGGTGCAAATGAGCAAATGTAAAATCGTCGCATTCGTTGTTCGTCAACATATACGCTGATTGAATCGGAGTCGCCGTGAGAAACATGGGAATCTGATCTGCTCAATTTTCTGCACAAATGAGATGAAAACTGGGTAAAATTGATGAATATTTTCGCAGATACAAAGCTTAGAAGATTAGGTGGTCGATAAGGGGTATTTCCAACCATATTATTCATCATCTGGTCATTATTATTATTGTCAATTATTCACTAGAATTGAGTTTAAGATACCAATTTATGAAAATATAGGTTCTTGAATTATACAGAATACACCCAACATGCACAGTCACACAGACTAAATAAAAATTAAAATACTTTAACATCTAACGCAGATCGTCAGCCACACCGTCGATCTAAGTTAGGTCGGCGCTCGTGTAGTGATACTAGACTTCAGCAAAGCCTTTGATAAGGTACCTCATCAAAGGCTTCTCCTTCAACTACGAAAGTGTGGCATCCATGGCCAACTCTTACGTTGGATTGAGATCTGGCTGACAACTAGAACACAGAGGGTAGTAGTTGATGGGGAGAGCTCGGACTCGGCAAAGGTATTATCAGGCGTGCCGCAAGGGTCCGTTCTCGGCCCGTTACTCTTCCTCATCTATATCAACAACATCTCGTCAAACATATCTTCTAATTTGAGGTTATTTGCGGACGACTGCATCCTCTACCGGACAATCAATTCCAGAATCGACTCAGAAATCCTCCAGTCTGATCTTGACAGGCTTTCCAACTGGGCAGACAGGTGGCAAATGGAATTCAATGTGTCCAAATGCTATATACTACGAATTGCAAAGAAGAGACGGAATCTGATCCCCCAAGCGTACACGATAAATGGTACTACTCTGCAAGAGGTCAAACAGCATCCTTACCTCGGAATAGAACTTACTCAAACCATGTCATGGGAGAGTCAAGTGGACAAAGTAGCAACAAAAGCGAACTGTATGCTTGGAATGATTCGTCGTAATCTATCTGGCTTTTCTACTAAGAAAATCAGGGAAGCAGCTTTTACCTGCCTAGTTAGACCACATCTGGAATATGCCTGTAGCATATGGGATCCATTCTTATCTAAACACATCAACAAATTGGAGGCTGTCCAAAACAGAGGAGCGAGGTTTGTCACAGGCAAATATGGCATGGATGTGCATGTATCTGACCTAAAGAGAGAATTGGATTGGCAGCCGCTTCAACACAGACGGTTTGTATCCAGACAGACGTTGCTCTACAAGTCCATCCATGACCGAGTCGCTATACCCAGACCTGAGTACATTACTCAACCAAGGAAGGCCCTAAAGGGTCACCATAGACTCTCCCTCTCCAACATCAGATGCAACACCGACATCTACCGTCATTCATTCTTCCCGAAAACCATCCGGGCTTGGAACCTTCTTCCTCCTGATGTCATTTGTTCCAAGACCCCTGAGACATTCAAAAATAAACTGTGGGATACTATCGTGAAAGGAATAATTACTATAGTCCCTCCAGCCAATTGCAAAGTGGTGGGACTCAACTCCAAAATGTACTAAAAATATTGAGCTCTCTCGATCGCTAACGTTCTTATTGGTCATCAATATCCACTTGA
This sequence comes from Lytechinus variegatus, assembly GCF_018143015.1. Classification (NCBI taxonomy): domain Eukaryota; kingdom Metazoa; phylum Echinodermata; class Echinoidea; order Temnopleuroida; family Toxopneustidae; genus Lytechinus; species Lytechinus variegatus. Next base: position 7,709,717 of record NC_054756.1, on the reverse strand, counting down.
GGATCAGGACCAGGAACTTCACAGATTCAGATTCAGATTCAGATTACAGTGGTACAGAGACAGTCAGTGTCACCCTCAATCAAACTCGTTTTAGAGAAAAATTTAATCAAAATTTCGTTCTCAATAGAATACACACAACATAGTTCATAGCACTATATCAATTTATACAAGCATCCTTCCAAAGTCATTCTTACTATCATAATAATGGCATATCTAAGGATCTGATCAAAACATATTTTCAAGACAAGACAAGAGACAACTTACCTACTGGCTGAAATCTGAAGTAGAAGTATACTGAGTTGCGCGGGCGCCGGCGCGGCATCTCAGCGCCGTGCCGGCCGGGCCGGCGGGCTATCGCATGGCATGGCTGCTGGCATTGCATTGACACTCGATCGCTCGTTGTGCCTCGTGCGCACAAAACCCCCGCTTCATAGTAAAATTTCGACGCCACCGGCACTCACACGCGGAATACAGTAAGCCAATCGCAACTCAATATCTTGTCTTTGCGCGGCAAACCGAAACCAATTTGCATTGATGGTATATTAGCTTTGCGCTTGTGTGGTTAAAAACTTTGAAACTTTCGCCTGGCCGGGTTATAATGTTATTGAATATCCGATATAGGCTAATAAACTTTTTTCTCTCTATTTTCGGGGTTCAGCGTGAGAATTCCTATGATCAGCATGAGAGTGTGAGAATCGGGTGAAATGCGTGAGACTCAAGCAGATTGCGTGAGACTCATGCAGATTGCGTGAGAGTTGGCAGCCCTGGATTTTCTGTGAATCTGAGTGAGATCACAGACATTGTGTACAAAGCATATGGGGATAGGCTGTGAGAGTTGCGTGAGACAGAGATATGAGGGGATGAACAAGAGTCCAAAATGCATGAGTCTCACGCATAATGCGTGAGACTTGGTAGCTCTGGCACCGCCAGCACTCGAGCTCAACCTCCCATATAATGCCAATGCCATGGCCTTGGCTGTGTAGATCTAGGGCCTAGGCCTACAGCAAAATTGAAGGCATGGCGCATGCAAAATTGCAACAAGCTCCCGCAAATTTCAGAAGAGGATTTATAAAATCAAGTCCTCCTGAAACTTAAAGGGGAATCCAGCCTTGGCCATAAAATGTTGTGTTTAAAAGGAGATAAATAAATAAAACAGAATGGTGAAAGTTTGAAAGAAATCAGACTAGCAATAAGAAAGTTATAGCTGCTTTAAAATTGAGATCACTAATACTATGTAGATTTCAAATTAGCAACTGGGTAAGTAAATTATGACAAGGGGCAAGGACAACTTTCCCATAGGCCATGTACTTAATTATCAGAGATTTGTGGTTTTCTCCTAAGTACCCATTCCCCTGGGGAAGTAATCTAAATATAACCCAGGTAGTATATTGTTTTTATGTCCTCATGAAAGAAAAATATAATTTGAAATAAAACTTTTGTGAAAAATTACATTTTAGCCAAATATGTATTGGAGTGTATGGAAAAGTAGTCCTTGCCTACATTACTATGACATCCCATATGCGGCCAATTTGAAGTCTCCATGGGCATAGTGATTAGCAATATTTACAACTTAAAAAAAATCATAACTTTCTTGTTATTTGTCCAATATTGTTCAAACTTTCACCTATCAACTTGTCTGATTTTTCCTTTCCTTATAAAAACAAGCTTTTATTTGGGTTGGATTCCCCTTTAATGAACGATGTGAAGTCATTTCCCCCTATGGATGATGAATATCAAAAATTTTGCGTCATAACATAAGCGCTGATTTTTCTTCTCGTACCGGTGTCACACCCAAGTCAACCCAAGAGGACATACAATAAATTCTCGCAACCAATTGTCACACCCAAGTAACTCAAGAGGACATAAAATGAATTACAATTACATGAACAATAAAAATACAGTTCAAAGAATTTATTAAAACTGTATTCAGGTTCTGTAGAACAATGATTCAATGGCTTTGTTTCTGAGTACAAATAACATAAAATAAAAGTCTTTGGAATAACATACAAAGTAACCCACTTGATAAGGTGATATAATCACTCCAGTTCAATGTTCATTGATACTGACAAATCGTTATATAGTTACATCATCTGACGACGGATCTGTCTTCCCTCTGACTCTCTTTACAAATCTTGTCCATAGCGGGATTTGACAGTCATGATCATGGTGGATCCGGAAATGGGACCGGAACGGCTACAATGGCCGCGGTTGGAACCAAACTCAGAACCAGAATTGGGATAACCGGTGGGACGACCAGTTGAACCACAAGTGGAATCCTAACCGGAATCGGAATCCATCTAAAACAAACATTACCCAAACTATGACTAATCTAAGGAATAATAAGATCTTCACATCTTCACAATATTGATATACATATATATATATACTTCCCTAGATTAATTCTCGACTGGTATACTATAAACAATCTAAGGAATATTATCTGTAAATCTTCACAATATTCATACAGGTGATTCCCTAGATTAATTCCAGTATTCAAAGGAATAATTTCTTCCAATCTTCATAATACTCATGTCTTAAATCTCTCAAATGATTAATAAGCATGATCAGTCCTCAAAATGTTTTACATATAACAAGAAAATGACTCCTTCCTAAAAAGCATTTCTTTTAGTACAAAATCCTTCATATTAATTAATTAACATGACATTAATTAAATTGGAGATAGTTTTAGTATAAACTAACACTCTTCTCTTTTATATAGAATTCAATGGTCCTTTTTAATGACCTTGACTTTCTCAATGACACAATCATAATATAAAATGAACAGTAATCAAAAATCATTTCACTTACAGTTTGACGTCTGTGACTAAAAGCAGGAAATCATCAGGAAGGCCTCAATTCTCAGCAGTCATGTTCTTGATGCTTAAAATGGAAAATGCAGCGCTATCTGCCCTAAATCCAAGTTAAAAAAACTTCAATTTTCCAATAGCATTTCTAAACCAATGACCCATAGGTCCTCCCTGTTTGACTTCTGAGCAGATAGTGAAGCCTTAGTGCTTGGTAAGGCAACACACCCAATGCAAAAATGTTCCACCTGTTAAGCCAGGGAGAGTGCACTGGAGCCTAACAATGGTTTATTCAGTCCCAGGACTTAATTGAGCATAACAATAGGGGATAGCATAGGGGAAGAAAGTTGAATCCTTAAAAACCGGTAACGGAGCTTCTATATAGTATTATCCTAATTTTCTGTCAAATAAGCTGAAGAGGGTGCGTGATTCATCTTCATATCAAATATCAAAGACACTACAAAAGTACAAGGGAAATACTACTAGGCACAAAAACTATTTTACACCTAAATCGATGCAAAGCGTTACGCGAAGTTGGTAAAGTGTCCAATTTATTTACTGTATTACTGGTGGAACGTTAATATTGACAAATGAACGGTAGCACTTGCGGGCTTCGTTCAAGGTCGGTAGAATTTTACATTTTTTTGTTTAATTTGTCATCGCTTTGAATATTTTCCAAAAAGGGGTACTATCGTCAGAAAAAATCATGAAAATAATATGAAAAGTATGTTTTTGAAGTTATTGCATTTATTGGTGTCTCTATTTTATCAAACAATCATGGAAATTGCACATGCAATGAATAGAGAATAGTTTAAAAAATACCGTCAAGCTGAATTAAGGTTGTGAATTGAATTAGCGCCACAAACGACCTTCCTATTGTTTCTGTGGAAGAGACATGCGAAGCCACTTTCCAGGCCGAGGTATGCGATTTTGCTCTTTTTTATGTGCTTTTATATTAAGAAATGTTTAAAAAATTGAAAATGGAAAGCCCTAGTGAGTAGCAGAATGAGTTTCGGCTAACATTTTTTGCGTTAAGATTAAGTGATGTTAACCGACTACTATAAAATCCACTGAGTAAACACATTTGTAGCACGAGGTTAGTATAGCATACTAACCTCGCAATATGTGTGAGTGGCGCTTAACAATAACATAAATGACATCATCCAGGGGTGGTATTCTGGAACACTGTCATAACTTTTGTCATAAATTTTGTCACTTCTCTCCGAGATGTTACATCGCTATGATTGTCACAAATCGGTATTTTAAACATCGTCTTTTTCCTGTCATATGTCTCAAAGTTCCCCCCATCTTTTCGGAAGCAGTCCAATCAAATCATTGTTAGTTCCTAGTGGGAGCCCTTCTAGCCAATAGGAAGGACAGGGTGAGTCTTGAATGTCGACAACAACTACACTACAATGTTCGACGAGGCCAGAGAAACAAACTTTATTGAATGTACATGTATCAAAACATTTTATTACCCGAATTCACAGTTAAAATTAAATATTTCAAACATGGCAGAACTTTATGTGTTCATTTTTCTGGTGGTGTTCACTAACTTTTGAGCTTGATGTAATAAAAAGTATATACTTCTTTCTGAAAAATGAAGAATTAAAACACTTGAAATCTCTTGTTTGGGGAATTTGTATGTATCAAAATCTTGTGATCTACCAGACGAGACTCATTCATATTCTTGTTTTCCCCAGGCTTCTAGATAATAGGAAAAGAAAATGGATGAGCTGTTGGACATGCAGGAGAAGCGTGCATTCTGTGATTACGAGGACTGCATTTGGGTGGAGAACCTCGGAGTGTCCTTTCAAGCCATGCGAGGTGCCTTGGAACTGACCGATATGAAACTCTGTGCAGGAGACACCGAGTTCCCCTGCCATCGGATCTTGCTCGCTGCAAGCAGTCCTTTTTTCCGAGCCCTACTGACTGGACCAATGAGAGAAGAATCCCGGACCACCTTTGACATGAAAGATACCTGTTCTTCTACACTGAATCTTCTTCTGGATTTCATGTACACTGGTAAGTTACGGATCACGGAAGAGAATGTCCAGGATGTACTTGTTTCCGCAAATTATCTATTATTAGGACGTCTGGTGGACGCATGCTCTGACTTCCTACGAAGGCAGTTGGATTTTCAAAACTGTTTTGAGATGTACTCCTTTGCGGATGCCCACGGGTGTGGAGAGCTTCTCCGAGCCACCCAGAGGTACATTCTTAAGAATTTTCCAGAAGCCTCGTCCTCGACGTCCTTTCTTGAGGCCGGCTTTGAGCAATTGCGTTCACTGCTGGGTCAAGATAACCTGAACATTTCAAGCGAGATGGATCTCTTTAGGAGTATCAGGGACTGGGTGTCGCATGATGTGAAATCTAGAAGATGCCATCTTGTGGAATTGTTAAGGCTCGTTAGGCTTCTGTACCTACCAACGGACAACCTTGATTTGATATTGAGTGATGAACTTATTGTAGATAGTTCGGGCTGCAAGACTATATTACAGAATGCATTTCTATGTAAGGAAGATTGTATCCCCTATCCTGCTGAATGGAGAAGTCCAAGGAGCTCAACCAATCAGACGGAAGCTTTGGTCATTCTAGGGGGAGTACATTCTAGTCAGCTTGGTAACAGTAGTAGGTATGTATAAACATGCTTTCTTTTTTAGCCCAAACAAAATATTCTTGTGTAATATTTTTTAAAGAAAAGTTTTGGAGTACCCTTTCAAAAGGTTTCACTGATTTGGTCTACATGTGCAATCGTTGCGTCTTCCCATATAGTCAAATATTATGTGGGCATAACCCCAGTGGTCTCCCTTCAATTAGTCCAATTGCTGTTAATCAAGATCACACCTGGGGGGTGTTTCACAAAGATTTAAGTATGACTTAGAGTCGCACTTAAATGTCTTGTTGCGCGCAGTATAAAAGGCATGACAGCATTGGTCAGATCATGCCAAGAGGACGTGCACTACTGCGTATTGATCAATAAGATTGCGCGTTGCATGTACGCGTCGACATTTAAGTGCGACCGAAGTCATACTTAAATCTTTGTGAAACACCCCCCCTGGTCTCATACCTGTACATGTAATAACTTGCAGTCTGATTCTAATCTAATGGTTAGTGGGTGTGAAGTCCACTTCGTTTTCTTGTAAAAATATTTCATAAACAGCTTGTCTAACTAAAGTTGTGTTAGAACAAGTGGTTAGTAGACAAAATGTGTAATTGCCTATTAAGATGGGAATAAGAAGAAATAATAAAGACTTCATGTGGTAATTAGACCAAAAGATTAGTAAACAGAGTGGTCATGGACAAAATAGGATTAGATTATCTGGGATATGATACCAAATGGACCAAAAACATAGTTGTTAATGTTATAGACCAATTTTAATAGCAATTATACTCTCACACTGCTTTTATAGCTTTTATACATGTATGAAATATGTCACAATTCTATAATTCCAATGATTTTGCCAAAAGAGTTGGACCATAGCCCAAGTCATACTAGACGGTAGACGGTAGACCACCACCTTTAGAAGTGCCATTTATTAAGTATGTATTCTTGTTCCTTGCAGTAGTCTTCAACATTACTGGTGTGACCCCGGGACGCTGCCTCTGTCATGGGGGAAGCAGTCCATAATGCCATACCTGCTGAGGAACACGGTCATGTACGACGTGGCAAAGTTCAGGAATTCTATCTACGTGACTGGAGGATTCGATGGGGAGCAGGGATGTCTCGGCCACGTCTGGCGCTACCAGATCGATGACGATCAGTCGGAAACGTGGATTAGGGTGCCATCACTTGTCACAGCCAGGTAAGACTGTTTACATTCACTTGGTTTCGCAGTTGCTCTGCCTCTATTTCTGAGTTGGTCTCATTTACAATATTATTCTAACATTTCATTTGTCCCAAGTGGAAATTGGATATAATGGCCTATTTATTGGAAATGAGACAAAAGGCAAGTAGACAAAGTGATAAGTAGATGAATTGGTTGTAGACGAACAAATTAAACCATATGTGATGAGATGAAGGGAAAAGTAGGGAAAAGCTGTTGTAGACAAAGAACTTTGGCAATATACTGGTAAGATTTCCAATGTCCTGTATCGGTCCATTTAAGTACATGTAGCACTTTTGACATATAATTCCTTTAACCCGGGCAGAGAGATTATTTTCACCCCAATGTTTCTGTGATTCAAGAAGCTGTGTTTCATGACTGTCCCCTTTTCCAGTCTTGTGGAAGGTTTTAGGTGATGCCAGGGCGCATAATTGGGTAGCACTTTGTACTTGAACATACAGTAAGACCAAAAAGTGCCCCTCCCCCGAATAAAAAGTAAATACAAAAATAAGGGGGAATAGGAGGGGGAAGTTAATTTGAAGGATTTGAATGTAGTGCTTGTTAGGCAAAGATGATTTTCATGGGTTCATCTAATTCAAGACTTACAGGGACTTTATTAGCATTTTCGGTCATTAGAGAAAAGTAGTACAGTCTTATGTAAAAAAGTGTGCTACACAAAAGACGTTTGTGTACAAGTCTTCAAAAAAAAAGTAGAGTAAATTGTAATGCAATACCAGGAAAATTATCTCCTGACTTCGCTTCTTATCTTGGCAGGTATCAGCATGGTTCCGGCGTAGTCGGTGGCCATCTCTTTGTCGCCGGGGGTTACAACGGTCGGGAGAACCTGAACAGCGTGGAATGTTTCAGTCCGGACAAGGAGCGATGGCAGACTTGTCCACCAATGCCGGAGGCTGTCACATTTCCGGCTGTCGTCGGCTATCATAAAAGACTGTTTGTTATCGGGGGAATGATGAGTGATTCCCAGGCTTTTCCTTGGATGCAATGTTTCGACACGGCTGCACAGACATGGAGTATTATCAAGACGCTGGAGCTGAAAACAAAAGGTGTGCTTTACATTGTCACCGTTACAGCCCTTTTTGCAACTGGTCGACCTTTTTGAGTCATGTGTTACTTTATGAACAGCTGTATGAAGCCCTCTCTGTCTCCAACTTAATCCCAAACGACTTGATTTTAATGCTGCTCATGATTGCATTAGTGATATCAACAAATAAAAAAAAGAATACAAAATGTGAAAACAATAAAATATGGTGACACAACATTTGCTCCGGTCTTAATATCTCAAGAGGTCACGGGGTTAGAGTTAGGATTGTAATTATAGAATTTTTTGTTCAGAATAATGTAAATATATTGATAAGGGTTTATTGAGTTTTGGAGTTTAGGTTTTATGTTTAGCTTAGCGTGCAGATTTTTCATCCTGAGCAAATGTTATGGAGCCTATAATACAGTTTAGAAAATTGATCGGAAATTGCAATTTTTATTTGGGTACATTTTCTTCATAGTACACCATTAATGGTTTGTAAACCCAAAAATTAGCACATTTTGATCTTCATTTTAGGAATTAGAGCAAAAGACATGATTTCACATATGAGTTATATATAAATTAGCATAATTATTGTGGCTGAAATTGACTTTCATGGGAAAAAATAACAATACAATTTCATAGATAAAGTTGCGGGCAACGTATGTGCCCATTTATGACACTATCGCACGGTCGGTGGCCGAAATCTGAAGGGGGTTTAGAAAGCCCCTCCTCCCCCCCATATGGTCTCCCTAAATTGCACAGTCTTGTTAAGCTTAAACAAGAACCCTTTTCACAATTGGTGGTGCGACTGCTTACAACCGTTGCAATTGTGTGCAACATCTATTGTGACCAAATGATTGCAAATGATAGCAAGAGCAATTGTGAAAGCCCCTTTACTCCTCTTTGACAAAAGGAAGTAAGTTATAAAGTGTAATTTTCTAGCCAGGAAGAAGAGTTCTACATGTATTTCTGAAATATCAACACATTATAAAAAGTTCAATTATCCTTTTGTCATAGTTGGGCAGTATTCAACTATACATGTATTTTAATCATTCATTTCTCTGTTCAGGTAGCAAAAGTGTCCTGCTAAACGATGCCCTCTACATCATCGGAGGACCAACCCGTGACGTCCATGTTTACGATCCAGAGAACGATGTTGCTTTTGATGTTGCCCCTACGCTGGACATTCATGTATGTGCTGGAGTAACGGTCAATAATGGTGAGAATAGAGTCGATCTAGGGGCTGATTACAGAAAGTGGTCTTTGCAAAGACTGTCTCTGGTGTCACTTATATGTCATGATGCACAATTTGAGGCACCTTTATCATTATCATCTATTTAAAGTTTTAGTTAGCTTTTAAATCCATTTTCATAAACTGACATAAAATACATATATTGATGTGAAAAAGAAATGGTTCCTTTTAATGGATGAAAGATCTAGGTTTGCAAATACTTCCTTGGAAAAGGCATACTACGGTGCATTATGATAATTAGGACTTTCCTTGCATATTCATGTACACTTTCATGAAATTGGCTCAAGAATCGTATTTCAGGGAGCTTTTAAGCAACAACAGACATCTAGATTCAATGTCAGAAATTTGTTATTTGCCTGTTAATTGCCAATATTTTACCTTTTGTCAGTTGTTGTGATATTGTTCTTTAATAATAAGTAAAAAAAAGAGACACACAATATGGGTAAGGAAAGTAAACCCAAGACTCCATATTATTGACCCTAGCTCCCCTTCCAATTCATGTATGTTTTTCATGTCTACATCACATTCAACCCCATTCATAAGGTGACATTAGTTTTCTTCTGGAAATTTCAACATTTTGATGACTTTATTTTGATAGAGCGTGATGACAGACCTGAACATACCAAATATGCCCCTTTGAAATCATTGTGAGTTGGCCTTGTTAATGGCTGTTTGGAACAAAGTCATTTTACACTGGTTTCAATACGGCTAATGTATGTATGGCCTTATCGGCCAAATCTTCGGCCCCATGGACCGATTCCCACCAAATTTTGGGTTGTGAAATGCTTTCAATCATGCTGTGCAGAGATACAGTATGGTATCATGAATATTGAAATGCAAGAACGACAGTTTGGGATGCCATTGCTTCAATAACCTCATAACTCTTCACGATCTTACACAGTCAAGGTTCCCTGCTGAAAATCTCATTATTTGTTTTTCTTTAAACTTTACCTTCAAGGCCCCCATGGACTGAATTCTTTTTATTGGGCTCTTCAGAAATATGGTATCCAAAACATTGAAATGCCAAAATAAAAGTTTGTGATGTCCAGGTTCCCTCCTTAAAATCTCATGCTTTGTTCTTTTAACTTGACATCTCTGTTACAGGCAAGATCTACGTTGCCGGTGGGGACAACCTGAAGGATCGTCGCAACTGGGATAGCATCGAGTGCTACGATCCTGCATCGAATACCTGGTCCATTGTCGGCAAGATGGCTGTTCCGCTCTACTGGCACGGCATGGTGTCAATTGTGAGACCGGATATCCCTCGTCTGGAGCCCTGGGACGCTGCCAATCTCCATCAAGTCGGTCCGTCGATGATGTTTAGAGGTTTCGAAGAAGTTGGTCCGTCGATGATGTTTAGAGGTTTCGAAGAAGGGCCTACAGATTATGATCCAAGGTGATATCGGGATTATGCCTTGTTGGTGGGGCATTGAAAAGGTAGAGGTAACTAGACCTGGTCCTGAAGACAAATCTTTTTATTATGATCACAGTTGATATTAGGATTATAAATAAATGGCTTCTTGCTGGGTCATTGAAATAACTAGACCATGGCTCCATAACGCAAAGTTTTGTGATGAATTGCAAATATGAAAGAACTGCACTGATTGGTTCCCGGTCAGTCAGTGTGTATGCAACATTGATCTTGATTGGTCTTTGGTATTTAGCGATTGATTGGAAAACTTTGTGTTACAGAGCCCTGGTCCTGAAAAGTTGACCCATAGAAGCGAGTCTTGAAGAAGGACCTAAATATTATGATCCAAGGTGCTATTGAGATTATGGCTATTTGTTGTGGCATTGAAATGGGAGAGGCAACTAGACCGGGTCCTGACGAGTTGTCCCAAAGATAGGAAAGGAGCCTTGAAGTTTACCTGCCCAACCTTAAGAATAAATGAATGTAGTTTTAGTAAACACTGATTTAAACAGAAGCTCATTGTCATTACCTCATAGTAGATCTAGATCTGATAAAATGACATTAACTGAACTTTATAAGATCATGAAATCCAAAAGTTGAAGAAAAAAAAATTGACAGAGGAAAGCCAACTAATATACACACATGTGGGACAGTGCATTGTTCTTGCTGGAAAAAGACCCAACATCATGCTAGAATTTCAGTTTATTTTTTTGTTTTATTTATTTCTTTCATCATAAAGATAATATGTGCACATAAAAGGAGAATTTTTTTTGAAAGTATAATTACATTACAAATGGTTTGATGGGGATTTTGGACTACAAAAAAGAGCTAGACATCTTTCATAGAAGATGACACTTGTGTGCAAAAGTCAAAGCATATACATTACAAAATAAATCAAATGAGCAACAAACAGATGGAGGGGGAAAGGAAATAAAGTCATGTAAGCAAAGCTGATATATTTACAATCATAGTAACTCGATCAAAATTATTTAAACCCAAGGCCAAAAGATGAGACTTGAATTGCTTTGTAAAAGTCTTTCAAGACACCATTAATTTTTTTTTGTATGTGGATGTTATTCCAACCTGTGGGACCTTCAAAATTGAATATTTGCAACATTTGTTCTAATCTTGGCTAAAATTTGCTGCATTTTATTGTCATATTCATGAAAAGTATTCTTGAGAGAAAATTCCGAAAGTAGGATAGCATTGTGGAAATATTTGCATATGGCAGGATGAAGATACTCCTGGGGAGCGTTTCATCAATATTTTCATCCGACAAGTTGTCAGATCTGACATCTTTCCATGATTTTGATTGGCTGAGAGGCACTGTTCCTGTGGTAACTGTCGGATGAAATGGGACTTGTCAGATAAAACGTTAGACAAGTCCTTTCATGAAACGCCCCCCTGTAGTGTGGATGTATCCAGATCAGGATCAACTCTCTTGGCAGATCCAGCAAACGTTAGTCTTGACAGCTTTAAGTCCTCCTACCAAGGCAGCCCCTTTATGCTGGTCTTTGTTTTTTGCTGTTTCTGGAACTTTCTCAGTTAGACTGTTGACGGTCTCAACAGTGGATGCATTACGCCTCCCACCACGATTTCTTACCACTTGGCTCCGTCTTCTTGTAAGGCAACAAGCGTACTAGTAACTGGCTTCCAGAACTTGCCTGCTGGTACCATGACAGATACTTTGTATTCGTATCCTTCTACTTTTCTCACTTCTCCACTTCCAACCAATCACCCTGATGGAAATCAAATTTCGTGCTGATTGCCTTCTTTCCATGGCTGGTGTAATACTGCTAGAACATGAAGCTGCTTCTCTATCCTGGCCTGATGAATGAGCAGAGCTTGATGCTGCTTTAACCATCCTGCTCCAAGGATTGGGCCATATTTCGTATGCATCTTCACCATCTGAAATTCTAGTTTCTTGACAATACCAACCAATAGGAGCCATTGATCATTGGTCAGCTTGAATGTCCTGCCTTTTCCCTTCTTGTAACTTTTAAGATGTGGCTCTCTTGCAGTCCTTCTTCCTGTCGGGCCTTGTCTTTTCTCCACCTGGCATGGCGAGATTCATTTACATTTTCCTCTTCTTGGCTTGAGGGCTGTACGCCAGAGGGAATGCTATACCACAGGTACGGTTGAGGGGGCATCTTTGGCCTGGCTGCATGGAAAGGGTAAAATTTCTCCTTCTCGGTTCGGAGGTTCTTCGAACTCCATCTCCTGGTGTCCATGAGTTTCCAGAGGTTGACAGGTCTGCCTTGTCCCTTCTTGTATCTTTTAAGATGTGGCTCTCTTGCAGTCCTTCCTGTCGGGCCATGTCTTTTCTCCACCTGGCATGGCAAGATTCATTTACATTTTCCTCTTCTTGGCTTGAGGGCTGTACGCCAGAGGGAATGCTATACCACAGGTAGGGTTGAGGGGGCATCTTTGGCCTGGCTGCATGGAAAGGGTAAAATGGTAAAACTGTGTTGGTTTCCGTTTATTTTATCTAGGAGGGGCCATTTCTCCCTCTCGGTTCGGAGGTTCTTCAAACTCCATCTCCTGGTGTCTATGAGTTTCCAGAGGTTGACAAGTCTGCCTTTTCCATTCTTGTATCTTTTAAGATGTGGCTCTCTTGCAGTCCTTCTTCCTGTCGGGCCTTGTCTTTTCTCCACCTGGCATTGCGAGATTCATTTACATTTTCCTCTTCTTGGCTTGAGGGCTGTACGCCAGAGGGAATGCTATACCACAGGTACGGTTGAGGGGGCGTCTTTGGCCTGGCTGCATGGAAAGGGTAAAATGGTAAAACTGTGTTGGTTTCCATTTTTTTATCTAGGAGGGGCCATTTCTCCCTCTCGGTTCGGAGGTTCTTCAAACTCCATCTCCTGGTGTCCGTGAGTTTGCAACTGAGTGGGCTGTTGCCACGGTAGAGGAAGTGGCTCGCTTTCAACTGTTGGAGTTTCTGGGAAGCGCACACCTTGCAGAAGTGTCGTAGCTTGTATTTTCTTCTGTCGTTTGTGTAACCTGAAATTAAAATGGAAATACAAATCATGATTTTAGGTTCATATAGACCGGTACAATTATATTCCGTGGATGGGGTGGACTTGACCTTTAACCTGTTTGAATCTGGTTTCTCAGAAGCCACACCAGACAAATACAGTCTAAAATCATTGAAAGACAATTCAAGGAATACAGGAGGAATAGTGAATTGAAAGATCTTCAATCTTTATATTTTCGATGAACTTACTGACAGCAGAAAAGGTAATAATTATGAGTAAATTTTACATTCATACTTTTCGTTCTTCAGTAGGAGGATAACAATTATATTGCCTTCCAAATATGCATCATTAATTCATGATGAAATTATGTTTTTCAACAAGCTCATTAAGCCTTAATAGCAAAAGATTTTAAGTTTAATCCAGAAATACAGTTTTGGATCAGACCGAAACGAGAAGTGTACCATATTTTCCGTTCAGTTACAAAGACAAGAGTGACTTAATGAAGCTTCAACATGTCGTATCTGATTTCATAATATGTATTTCATATATTCGTCAACAAAGTAATATATCTATAATCATACATAGTGAGAATTCCCTCTTTTTATTCAACGCTACATCTTTATACAAAACATGGCATTTTCTACACTGAACAGCCTGTACATTGACTTAAAAAAATGATATACAAATTTCACTTGTAAAAAAAAAAACTTAGAAATTTACCATTCCGCAGCCTAAACACCTGCCATGCGATGTATCACTCGGCAGGTCGTCGCTCTTGAATTGTGTCACTGCTGTCAATAATTGTCACTGTATTGAAAATCGCAAGGACGATAAAAACTTGCAGGGCCGGTGGTATCGCCTTGTTCCTCTTCGATTTTGGCCAAAAGGCATCTTCTAATTTGCAGGTCGTTCCTCTGCTCACCCCATGAATTGTGACACTGCTGTCAATAACCGACCCTGTATCAAAAAAAAATCGCAAGGGCAATGAAAAGCTTGCAGGGCCGATGGTATCGCTTTGTTCCTGTTTTATTTCAGCCGAATTACATTTTCTACTTTCCTTATTGTTGCGAGTATACCATCTCTCCTGAACATCTCATCATCGTTGTAAAGATCCAGGGGGTTTGATCTATCCCTGAAAATATGAGTGTGACGCAGGGGATGCTGCTCCTCCTCTTCGATACAAGCCAACACTTCAGCCATTTTCTTGATTTCTTGATATTTGACACAGCTCATTAAAAACGCCGCAGAATTTGTGGCAGAGAGCATCTGCGGCAAAGTTTTATGAAAGAAACTTGACACTGTTTTTAGATTTGCCGCAGAAAATGGGAGTTGCTGCTGCGGCAAATGGCCCCTGGTGCAGCCCCGCTTCTCTTCCTAGATGCCCTCCACGGTCCCTGGAATGATCTCCTCTTTCATTTGGGAGCATAGACAAAGGGGGCCTTGTCTGCTTCATCCAGGAGGTTGTAGAGCCGCACAATCTCTACCTGCTAGGGCAGTTACATTTCTTTTCAATCCCACCAGATTTGCAGCTTGGTTGTCCACTGCTTCCTGTTCTGGTATTCTTCGGAGTTGCCGCTGCGGCAAATTCCCTGGTGCAGCCCCGCTTCTCTTCCTAGATGCCCTCCATGGACCATGGAGTGATCTTTTTCATTTGGGAGCATAGACAAAGGGGACCTTGTCCGCTCCATCCAGGAGGTTGTAGAGCCATATAATCTGCTGTTCATCTCTACCTGCTAGGGCAGTTACATTTCTTTTCAGTCCCACCAGATACATGTATACAGCTAGGTTGTCCACTGCTTCCCATCCTGTTATTCCTCTGAGTTGCCGCTGTGGCAAATGGCCCTGGTGCAGCCCCACTTCTCTTCCTAGATGCCCTTCATGGACCCTGGAGTGTTCTTCTCTTTGATTTGTCAGCATAGACAAAGTGGGCCTTATGTGCTTCAACCAGGAGGTTGTAGAGCTGTACAATCTGCTGTTCATCTCTACCTGCTAGGGCAGTTACATTTCTTTTCAATCCCACCAGATATGCAGCTAGGTTGTCCACTGCTTCTCATCCTGATATTCCTCTATTGTCTATTGTGTAGGGGTCGGTATTAATAACGGGTCATACGCTCACTAACTCACATCAATCACTTACACTGTCAACCGGGAAAAGGTCCTATCTTATTCTCTTGTATATTCAGACAGCTCTCTCACAACAGGTCCGCTATAACGGGGGGGGGGGGGGGGGGGGGTTGGCTGAGTGTAGGTAGAATGATGCTCTGAATAGTGTGTGTAGTGTGTGTACCGGTACTGTATGTATTGTTGTTGCAGTGGCGAGTGCAGAATGTGATTGTTATACTCCCGCCGATGGGTCATGTGACGTGGTTTGTAGATGTAGTCTGCTAGCGATGTCTTCTGCTCAACTACTACTTGTAAATACTTGTAATAATCCCCCTAACACCATAGGTCAAAACGTGTGTCCTATAATGATATTGTATACATACATCATTGTCACACATACATATCTGGAACATACAAAAATCAAGAAAAAGTGTTGTCCATAATTATCTAGGCATACTACTTACAAGTGAATCTGTTGCTTTCCATAATGGATGCTTATATTGCTTTCCAGCTTCTTTAGGGGTTAATACATTACTAGCCAAATCATGGTGGATAAGCCCTGAAAGCATCTTATAAAGTTCATTTTCAGTTGATTTCCAATCGTCCTGTGGTAGGTTTGGTAATTGGAATATCAATTTCCCAACACTCTTTTTTGCAAGAAAAGTATTATCAAGAATGCTCCGAGAGAGAATACATGTAGGAACTTAGCTTGCCATTGTCAATGAAAAGCCCTTTGTGTTCCAGAAGTATAATAGTGCTTAACCCTATAAGTGTCACATGGGGAAATGGGGCATGTCAGGGCTACATGTATATGCAGGAACTTGAGGAGGGTTATTTGCATTCTTGATTTATTATATTCAGTTGATAAAAAACATGACAAATTATATACCATTTTGAAGGTTATGATGTTTCCTATCTTTTGATATGGTTTTCGAATGAAGGGCGCCCTCATACACCATTGCACTCGTTCATTCATTGTCAGTAATGCATCTGAGCACCATGTTTTCTCATTCAAACACATATCATATGGGGAAAAAAGTATATTCATGTTTTGAGAACATTTTTTACAATTTCACTCTTTATGACCGTTGTGGAATGAAATTTGTGTGACTATGTCATGTAATAAATTTTGCGTAAAAGTACATCTCTTTTGTTATTGCTTCATTTTACAGTTTGATTATTCTTGAGAATGTAAATTTGCAAGGTATAATACACAATGAAAAAAAGCAAATTTCATAGCTCTTCGTGCCCCAACTTCCCTGACCGTCAACCTTGGCATGTTTGTTGCATCTCGCATAGGTTCAGGGGACTGAACGCGAATCCACCGGCTCGCTTGGCCATCAACCGCCGGGCTGGCCGGCCTAGCCACTGATTCTGTGTCGCTACCACTTGCACTTTGCATGCTCACGTCACTATCCATACTCAACTACCACCTATTGAGTTGTATTTACATGTAAAGGGCAAGTCCACCCCAATGAAAAGTTGATTTGATTAAAAAAAGAAAAATCCAACAAGCATAGCACTGAATATTTCATCAAAAATTGGATGTGAAATAAGAAAGTTATGACATTTTAAAGTTTTTGCTTAATTTCACATAATAGTTATTTTCACATCTTGGTCAGTATGGAAATGAGGAGACTGATGACATCATCCACTGTTTCTTTTGTATTTCATTACATGGAATATGAAATATTCAAATTTTCTCCTTGTTGTCAAGTGAAATAAGTTTTATTCCTTTTTGAACATTTTTGTTCCAACATGAGGGTTGCATATTTTTCGAATCTGTAAAATTTGAAATATTGTATAATGCAAACACTAAAAAACAATAGTGAGTGAGTGACATCAGCGACTCTCTCATTTGCATATCACTGAGTCGTGCATATACTGTTTTGTGAAAAATAAGTGAAACTTTAGAATGTCATACCTTTCTTATTTCACATCTGATTTTGATGAAACTTTCAGTGTTATGCTTCTTTGATTTTTCTCCTTTTCTACAAATCAATGTTTTTCCGGAGTTGACTTGACCTTTAATCATCACCCCTGTCATTGCAATTTTTTGTAGCAGATTATGCATGACTTTTAGTTTCGTGATTTTGATACCTCTTGCCTCCCCTGACAGTCACTTAATACACTGGGCAGAGGGATTAAAAAATTGCATGTGTTTTTGTAATCTCTGCCAACCTTTGGGTTTAACTGTGATGTCATAAATATTATTTACCGGTATCCAATAATTTTTTAAATCCTTCTTTGGATAAATAGTGATGGTAGCCAGAATTGTTTTGTGAAATTTCATCCAAAGTATCTAGGATAAAACAGTTACACATAATATTTATGTATGTATTCACCTTGAATGGTTCCAGGCTGTCGAGGAGACCTAGCAATCGCCACTGTTGATCTGTTAGTTCTAAAGCCCTGGCATCTGTTTGGTTGGTGTAGCGCCGGTTACTTGAGACTCCACAAACAGCCCATCTTTGCTTTTTCAGGCGAAGCAACATGTCGAATGATGAATTCCATCGAGTTTTGACTGTCTGAATCAGCTTGTGTTCTTCAATTCCCATCTGTTTCTGTTCGGTCTCCAGGGCGTTGGTTGTGACCACGGAATGCTTGAAATGGCCAACCAGCCTCGTCCTGGCAGCAGACATGCTCCTAATACTCGGAACAGGGTTCGATGCCGAGTTAACACATGACTTTAGTGCATGGGCTGCTTAGCCGATGTCATGAGCCAAGATTCCCTCCCCAACTCGACGTACATTAGCAGCGTTGTCATGGACAACTCCAACAACTTTGTCCGTAAGGCCCCACTCTTCTGTCACACGCCTGAGCTGATTTTGTAGGGCCTGGATTGTGTGGCGCTGAGGCTCATCGTCGTCTTCAGTGCCCCTTACGGGTCATGTTTCCAAGATAAAGTTTCGCCTCTGCCACCTGTCGCCAATTGCATGGGCTTGAATGTCATATAATCCTTAGTCCCTACACTTGTCCAGCAATCTGTCATCAAGGCAACGGAGGGCACCTCTCCAAGCCACTCGCGGACACTTCTCCTCTTCACGTCGTATAACGCCCTCAATTTATTAGTAACGGTACACCTGGTTGGCATGGTGTAACCTGGTTCAAGGGTTCGAATGAGCCCCCGCGCAGCCCCTCTCCCTCTACACAACTTATGGATAGCCAGTCTTTCACAACTGACAATACGATGCCTTCCGTTATTTCCTCACTCCTTCTTGGTGTGGGTGGGGTCTTGACGAAGGAGGTTATAGGTCCTTGGCATTGGTCAGGCGCAGTCACGGTGTTCGGGTGTTTCTTTAGAAGATGACTATTCATCGTATTTGTGGATCCTCCCGTGTTCTTATAAACTACATCACACAGTTTACACTTGACACTGGAATCTGACGTCTTTGCGGAATACTCCCATACCTTGCTCGCTTTCCCCATTCTAATCCCCCAATCAATATACACCAGTGACAAAAGTATTCCTAAATCCTAATCTCTGATCGAGTCATCATGCATGTATGTGGCGTGATATACGGAGCGTTGCGTAGTACAGTAGTACTAGTACATAGTACTGAGTAATATAAGTATATAGTAGCTGCTCGATCGTCGAGCGACCAGTTCGTTCTTTAGATGCGTTCATACCTGCAAAACTCACCAAAGAAAGTAGGAACCAAGTAAGCAAATTAAAGTTTTGAAAATATGAAGATAAATTGTGTATAACAGGGGGGTGTTTCATGAAAGGACTTTTCGGAAGTTTTATCCGACAAGTCCCATTTTATCCAACAGTTGCCATAGGAACAGTGCCTCTCAGCCAATCCAAATCATGGAAAGATGTCAGATCTGACAACTTGTCGGATGAAAATATTGATGAAACGGTCCCCTGGACTATCAAACAAAAAATTTTGTGTTTTCTAGTCAATTTGGTAATTTCGTCGATGCATCAAATTCATCAAAAAAGAAATCGCAGTTCGACGTCTTCGATCAAACACCGGCTTAGTAATCGATTCAACTCAGGCTTAGTAATGATCAGATTTATGGTACAAGGAGGTATTAAATACATTGTTTGCAGTGATATACAGGTGTATGTTTGTTTTCTCATTTATTTTGAATACATCCTGGGATTTAGAGAAATGCAATTATGCATTGCTCACTTTGCATATGTGCAATATACATTTATCTATTATAGTGAATTTATACTTTACACTTCACATACTTTGTGAAATGTAATATATGTACTATGCTAAAAATAATATTTAAAAAAAAATAATGTATTTAGTGTGGAATGGAAACTAATTGCCTTGCACATTTTCTATGCAGAAAAGAGTACAGTGGAAATTCATATGGTCTATGTTTATTTATTTTTCGACCAATAAAATTTCATATGGCAGTCCAAACTGTTGTAATGTTCTATATAAATCTGTATGATATTAAGGAATTTTTGCTCAGCAATTCATAGAGAACTCAGGAACAAAGTAAATGCATTGGAAATGCCCGTCAAATGACAATGAACAGCTCGGAGGTCTTTGACGATAATAGATGAACCCGAACAGCAGTTTCATTGTAAGTTTCAGAGCTGACGAAAAATTTCAAATGCCATTTGTTCAGGACCAAGGACTGAACTGTGGTTTAGATTCTCCAATTATTTCCAGAGACCTCTTTGTTATTTGTCATGACGGGCAATCGACAATACGTTTTCTCTGATGTTGTATCCTCTGTGCATTGCTGAGCGAAAACTCCCTTGTTTTCCTGTGATGCAGCAAATTTTACTTTATCTGGATTTGAGAGAGACAAAAAAAAGAGGCTTGTGATGACGATGGTGATGATGATGGTGAGGATAATAAAGGGAATTGTTCTGATGATAATGATAATGGTTGCAATAATTGGTGATGATGGTAATGATAATGATGATGGTGAGGATAATGAAGATGATTGATCTGATGATAATGATAATGGTTGCAATAATTGGTGATGATGGTAATGATAATGATGATGGTGAGGATAATGAAGATGATTGATCTGATGATAATGATAATGGTTGCAATAATTGGTGATGATGGTAATGATAATGATGATGGTGAGGATAATGAAGATGATTGATCTGATGATAATGATAATGGTTGCAATAATTGGTGATGATGGTAATGATAATGATGATGGTGAGGATAATGAAGATGATTGATCTGATGATAATGATAATGGTTGCAATAATTGGTGATGATGGTAATGATAATGATGATGGTGAGGATAATGAAGATGATTGATCTGATGATAATGATAATGGTTGCAATAATTGGTGATGATGGTAATGATAATGATGATGGTGAGGATAATGAAGATGATTGATCTGATGATAATGATAATGGTTGCAATAATTGGTGATGATGGTAATGATAATGATGATGGTGAGGATAATGAAGATGATTGATCTGATGATAATGATAATGGTTGCAATAATTGGTGATGATGGTAATGATAATGATGATGGTGAGGATAATGAAGATGATTGATCTGATGATAATGATAATGGTTGCAATAATTGGTGATGATGGTAATGATAATGATGATGGTGAGGATAATGAAGATGATTGATCTGATGATAATGATAATGGTTGCAATAATTGGTGATGATGGTAATGATAATGATGATGGTGAGGATAATGAAGATGATTGATCTGATGATAATGATAATGGTTGCAATAATTGGTGATGATGGTAATGATAATGATGATGGTGAGGATAATGAAGATGATTGATCTGATGATAATGATAATGGTTGCAATAATTGGTGATGATGGTAATGATAATGATGATGGTGAGGATAATGAAGATGATTGATCTGATGATAATGATAATGGTTGCAATAATTGGTGATGATGGTAATGATAATGATGATGGTGAGGATAATGAAGATGATTGATCTGATGATAATGATAATGGTTGCAATAATTGGTGATGATGGTAATGATAATGATGATGGTGAGGATAATGAAGATGATTGATCTGATGATAATGATAATGGTTGCAATAATTGGTGATGATGGTAATGATAATGATGATGGTGAGGATAATGAAGATGATTGATCTGATGATAATGATAATGGTTGCAATAATTGGTGATGATGGTAATGATAATGATGATGGTGAGGATAATGAAGATGATTGATCTGATGATAATGATAATGGTTGCAATAATTGGTGATGATGGTAATGATAATGATGATGGTGAGGATAATGAAGATGATTGATCTGATGATAATGATAATGGTTGCAATAATTGGTGATGATGGTAATGATAATGATGATGGTGAGGATAATGAAGATGATTGATCTGATGATAATGATAATGGTTGCAATAATTGGTGATGATGGTAATGATAATGATGATGGTGAGGATAATGAAGATGATTGATCTGATGATAATGATAATGGTTGCAATAATTGGTGATGATGGTAATGATAATGATGATGGTGAGGATAATGAAGATGATTGATCTGATGATAATGATAATGGTTGCAATAATTGGTGATGATGGTAATGATAATGATGATGGTGAGGATAATGAAGATGATTGATCTGATGATAATGATAATGGTTGCAATAATTGGTGATGATGGTAATGATAATGATGATGGTGAGGATAATGAAGATGATTGTTCTGATGATAATGATAATGGTTGCAATAATTGGTGATGATGGTAATGATAATGATGATGGTGAGGATAATGAAGATGATTGATCTGATGATAATGATAATGGTTGCAATAATTGGTGATGATGGTAATGATAATGATGATGGTGAGGATAATGAAGATGATTGTTCTGATGATAATGATAATGGTTGCAATAATTGGTGATGATGGTAATGATAATGATGATGGTGAGGATAATGAAGATGATTGATCTGATGATAATGATAATGGTTGCAATAATTGGTGATGATGGTAATGATAATGATGATGGTGAGGATAATGAAGATGATTGATCTGATGATAATGATAATGGTTGCAATAATTGGTGATGATGGTAATGATGCTGGTGAAGAGGATAAAGATAATTGATCTTATGATAATGATAATGGTTGCAATAATTGGTGATGATGATGATGGTAATGATGATGCTGGTGATGATGATGATGGTGAAGATGATAAAGATAATTGATCTGCTGATGGTGATGGTGGGATAATAAAGATAATTGATCTGATGATGATAATGATGGTTGCGATGATAATTGATGATGCTGGTAATGATGATGGTGGTGAGGATAATAAAGATAATTGATCTGCTTGATCTGATCTGATTAAATGTCATTTGTTCAGAATCAAGGACTGAACTACTGTTTTGATTCACCAACTATTTGACAGACTTCTATGTTCTTTTTCATATTTGACGATACATTTTCTCTCATGTTGAATCCTCTGTGCATTGCTGAGCGAAAACTCCCTTGTTTTCATGTGATGCAGCAAATTTGTACTTTATCTGGATTTGAGAGAGAAAAAAAGGAGGCTTGTGATGACGATGGTGATGATGATGGTGATGATAATAAAGATAATTGATCTGATGATGATAATATGATGGTTGCAATAATAATTGATCTGATGATGATAATGATGGTTGTGATGATAATAAAGATAATTGATCTGATGATAATATGATGGTTGCAATCATGAGAATTGATCTGATGATGCCGGTGATGATGATGGTGGGATAATAAAGATAATTGATCTGATGATGATAATGATGGTTGTGATGATAATTGATGATGGTTGTGATGATAATAAAGATAATTGATCTGATGATAATATGATGGTTGCAATCATGATAATTGATCTGATGATGGTGGTAATGATGGTGGGATAATAAAAATAATTGATCTGATGATAATGTGATGGTTGCAATCATAATTGATCTGATGATGATGCCGGTGATGATGGTGGGATAATAAAGATAATTTGATCTGATGATGAAAATGGTTGCAATAATTGGTGATAATTGTTGATGATGGTTGTGTTGATTGTGATGGTTGTGACGTTGGTGATGATAATCCTGGTTGTGATCATGATGATTTTTAACTTTGGTTCACTTTGACCACGGTATGTGATAGAGCATCTTCCTCATGAATGGCCCGTTTTGGATTTGATCCCGAACCGAATCATGCCAAAGATTCAAAACATCATTGGATACAATTCCTAATACTACTTGATCTTAAATTCAGAAATGATATTTCTCCCAATCACCAACAGATTCTCTGTCCCGAAGACGGACAGTCAACCTGCCTGAAACGTTGAGTCTCTCTACTACTCATCATCTCTTCTCTACTCGCCGACTCAAGCCAGCATCTCCCCATCCATCCTACTACTCAAGCTGTTTCAACTCATCAATCTCTTCTGGTTTACAGTCCTTTTCAGGACTACATTCAAGACAGATTACTCTCAAAGTTCCACTTTCTCACCTTTCCATTTATTTTTCTTCTTCTGTCCACCGTTTCTATAAAAACTCCACATGGTGTACCGTAAACCACATCAGCGATAGAATCCCTTTATAAATAAAGTGTGAATAATTTTCTATCTCATATCTCTTTTACATACATTTCCTTGTCTCTTCCACATCATTGGTTTGAATCATCACCCCCTGTAATAATCTTTCTCATATCTGACCATTTTTCCGAACTCCTCCAATTCTTAATGAAAATAACATCCATTCTTATCCATTTTCAATACCTCAGTCACAGTTGCTCTGCGGCAGCCGTACGGCGATTCGAAAATGGCAGTTTTATTCATTTTTATTGAAACCACCTATATGTTGCTATTACAAAGATTGTTAAAACGTGTTTTCGACTCGCCGTAGATCAACTGTGACTGGAGTATTAATATTGATTTTTTTTCTTCAGGATTGTTTTTAATTACTTTGAATCAAGTTTAATATTACCTATTCTCATTGTATGGTCATTTGAAACCATTGTTAAGCGTACAGAATACAATTATTGCTATTACCAATTATTCATTATCATTTTCATTAGTAATATCATTACTTCATCACCATCTTAATCATACTTTCTGACTATATAGGCACACCAAAAATCAACAAGTACAGACTACAAAAGAAATGCAGAAGATGTATTTTATTGGGTTCTAAACCCACAAAACAAGACAGAAGATGGAAAAACAGACAGGAAGAAGAAAAAAAATCAAAACATACATATAAATCATAATGGTGACCCATGTACAAAAGAAAATTTGCACATGAATTGGAAAGCTGGAAATTTTCAGCAGAATATGAAATGCAACAATTCAAACATAATTGACTTTGTATTTCATATGCAGAGAGAGCATTTCATCTCTCAACTTGGTGATGCCAAAAATGCATATTATTTCAAAAGTAGATTAGAGGTGATCTTGTTAAAGAAAATGTTACAGTGAACAACATTGATTGAGAGCTCATAAAAAAACTTCCCTTTTCACAAATTTATGAAAATATTTGTTTTCTCTTCAATATTAATGAAATCGATTTTATGTGTTTCAGACATAGCAATTACCAAATTCAGACTTGGATATTCTTCTAACATGAGAGTACATGGATGGGACTGTATGGGTAAATATATGGCATTACAACAATAAAGGATTTCTTATTTTTAAACAACATTTCTTACAAGAGTTGTAGATGGTGAATGGCCTGCCACTGCATCCAATCTATCAGCCTACTGTATGAACATAAAAATATATTTCGTTGTAAACTTTTCCAAGGTTTGCACTGATCTAAAAAAAAAAAAACAATGATTGACTGAGCCATACTGAACACAGATTCTGAGATTTCAATACACTGCATGAACTATAAGTCCGATATAAAGTTTCGTTTCATTCCCCTCTCTAACAGGAAGGCCGACTAATTCATTGATTTAGAATGCTGTATTACCTTGAACCACTTTACATAGATCATTTTTAGAACTCCTATTGCAGACATTATATAACATTGTGTTATAGTAGAGGATTTTCATTTCAATGTCCAGTTCTATTTGCATTCATTGTCCACAATTTTTTTTTCTCTACAAAACCCTGTCATATTTCACAGAACAAGTGAATGGTCCTGCCACTGCTTCTTGCTATGCAAAATACACATAAAAAAATCTTTGGAAGACATCGAACAGTTAAATTTCACACGTTATAAAAAAATGGCGCAAATGGCTAAGAAGTCATGTTTAGAGTGCCAGAAAGCGAGTATTTCTAATACTGCTACGTTATGGCACTTTCAGTTGGCAAAAAACAAACATTTATGCAGCATCTATTACCTCATCCAACTGTTTAAAGGCAGTTAATACACGTATATCAAAATGGCAAAACACCTACATACTCCTACTACATAATTTGGCAGTTTCACATTGATGGCTTTAGGTTTTAACATGAAGTTAGCTTTTTTAGTTATTAATAAAAAAAAACATATTGGAAAGTAATTCTCATTGTGTTGTACCAACTAAATTGCATCATAGGCAAAGGTCACAAGTATAGGAAGGGCAATCATCATTGCATAATCAGGAGATTTTCATCTTTATAACATGTCAAAGTGATAAATTATACAGTGCATGAGAAACGGGATTGTATAAAGCGAGGCATTTCCTCTTTAACCCAACCATGGCAACAAGCTGTGATGATGCGTCGTTCAACTGTAATGACGATTTCAAATAAACGTTTGCACTTTATGAGCAATCCAACTATTACTGTTCCACGTGATTGTGCATGAAATATTGCATGCTCAAAAAAAGCATATCAAAACTCATAGATGAAAAACACATCCTCTAAATTTCAAATTCATAGATGATAGAAAAAGATTATGCAGATATACAAATCATTTCCATATAATATCCAAATAATGCACTACCAAAATGAATGCATTTAGATAAATGAGTCTCATCGTACATACTGCACACTTGATTACATACATATTTCAGAGTTTCGAGTACATGATTTCATAACATGATTGGATATATCAACACATTACATGCAATATCATTTGCATACCGTATATATTGATGATATGTGGAATATGCATCACGATAAAGACATTATATTTCCCTATAACTGCCTGAGTCAAACCCATGACCCAGAAGAATGAATATTCTTTATCACTGGCAGAATTTCATGAAGAAAAAGCAAAATGAAACAATAAAGAAGTGTCACATGATTACCTGGTGCCAATTGCCTCTTTTCAGTAAGTAACCATTTTATCCCCAGACACAGGCCTACTGATTTATAAAAATCATATTCTCCAGCAAACAATTATCCCACTACATTTGGAATTAAACTGTGTTAATTATCATGAAATAAAACTATGACTTATTTTACATGAAATAATTTCATATTTCAAAATACAAATAATTTCACACTTCAAAATTAAACTAAACTAAAAAAAAGGAATATAAATTATAACCTTTACTTCTTAACCAAAACAACCTATAAAAGAAAAGCTGAATCTATATATTCAAAGATTAGGAAAGATAAAGAAGACAGAACATACACCGTAGATGAAGTGACAAGAAACAACTGTTAGACAAATTCCATTCCGTGAAACGAATGCTATTTAAGTATGAGAAAATGTTGGAAATAATCCTACAAACTTCCCCAGAAATGTGTGTTTGCTACCCGACATTTTATTGCAGAGTGAGCTTTACTCACCTACCAATCCAACCATGGCCAATTCCTAATTGATATAAGAATAAGCATTTGTTTAATTGATAAGGTATTAAAAGCAACATGAAGTGGATAAAGCCATTTCCGGGTACCATGGTTGCAGGTCACACCATCATTTCAAACGGAAAGGAGAGCTCAGGTCGTGTAACGGGTCGGTCTGTTGAAAGTGACATAGACTCATGTCGACTACCATCCAAAAGGCAATGGTCCTACCAAGGGTGACACTTCTTATGTCGACGCCTAGTTTGGTATTTTCTTTGCAAAGGAGCAAGCCATCATCGTTGCTTATATGAATCTAAGATGCTCATTAAAAGACAATATTGTAAACTTGGAAGCTCAAACGGAAAAGGGGGGGGGGGGAACTGCACTTGCCATAATAATCTGGGAAAATTACACTATTTCATATGAACTAGAAAGGCGCGTTGCAAAAAACTTGCGATCAATTGCAAGTCTGCTTTCGTTCTCGAAATCAAGCATGTACCGTGCAATTCAAAATCGCAAATTTGTAATTAATTGCCAAACTGCTCCATGAAACAAGGAGTGTAATCCGATTTCCTATAGTTAAAAGTGATTAATCAATTGTAAAATTGCAACAGAATATTTGCGATTGATTGAAAACACCATTTTCTTGCAACACCCCCTAGGACAGATCATTTCATGAAAGTTTTACATAGAGGTTCTAGACCTACTCGTACATTACGTAAGGGCATCGCCTAGGATTCTTCAGGGGTCAAAGCTCTGAAAACAAGTCTCTTGTTTTAAAGCTCTCTCTTTTATTTTTCTCGACCAAGTTTTCGGGTAAGGCAGTGTTTCGGAAGTAAATTAAGCAGAGGCGGGTCCAGCCGGGTATGATGCAATAGTTTTGAGAGACCGAATATTGTGCAAAAATCGGTCTGGCCCCTGAACTGGTAAGGTCCGCCGTTGAACCCAAGGCCATACAAGGTTTGGATCCTGTATGAAAGGAACTGGAGCGGAACATGGGCCACTCAAGATGCTTGTAGTGACTTTATGAGGCACCCGCGCTAAATATCAGTGCTACTTTTGCCACCGACTGCTTCATTCAGTCACATCCCCCCCCCCAGCAATTTGGCAATTCC
Organism: Lytechinus variegatus; assembly: GCF_018143015.1. Classification (NCBI taxonomy): domain Eukaryota; kingdom Metazoa; phylum Echinodermata; class Echinoidea; order Temnopleuroida; family Toxopneustidae; genus Lytechinus; species Lytechinus variegatus. Next base: position 7,681,536 of record NC_054756.1, on the reverse strand, counting down.
AAAGAAGGATGTAAGTTAGTCTGGAACCTCTATGTGAGATCTCCCTGGATTGATTTGTCTCTGATTTCTAGTTCACATAAAATGGTGTAATCCTTCCAAATTGTCACTGTAAGATCAGATTGAGAATCAGGAATTAAAAATATGGGTCAGACATACAAAAAAGTTGATTACTTTATTACGGAAATGCCCATCTTCCTCCTAATATGTGTGTCAGTATCAAGAAAAACATGGGATTTAGAAAGAAAAACACACTGAGCTAGATTTCTTGCTTAGCTCTGAACCTTAAAGACTTGAGGAGGAACTTTTTTTATGGAAAGGGAAAGCATACTGCATGAGCACAACTCCAGCCTACTCCTGACTTGCTTATCGAGTTTACTTGCGCGATAGCATGCCAAACCAGACCATCTGAATGAGGAATGCGATCATCACGACGACCATGGATGACTGAGCGGTCTTGATAGCCCCTCCTGTCTTACATTCAATGGCTTCCAAGGATTTGACGTACTCCTCACTCAGCCACTCCAAAGTCGTGTCCTGCTGGCCGACGTTGACAAGCATCTGGGTAGAATCCTTGAAGAGGAGGTCGGTGTCCCCGTAGGCCTCGGAGTCGAACATCTTGAAGCCTGTGCCGGTGTCGCTGCCGAAAAGATTCTACGCAATACAATGAAACAAATCAACGTGGTTGATGAAAGTAATTAGGTACTCATAAGTACTGGTGTTCAAAAGTATACAGTACGAGTCAGAAAAGATGTTACACTTTTTAAATTAAGTATTTTTCAAAGAAAATGTGGGATTTAGAGCGAATTCCTGGCATGTATGGATAGAGTAAATATTCCTTTGTCACTTGGTAAAATTTGTTTCAGTGTTGTTGTGGTTGAGTGCACAATAGCCATTGTTTGGAAAAAGTGTCAAAACTCACTTGCGCCAAGTCATGTGATTACCTGCTGAAACGGGGACAAAAGCATTCACACATACTATGAGCGTAAAGTCTATGTGTATGTTTATTAATCAAGAAAAATAAGCAAGAGAACAGGTAAATCAAGATATTATCTTCACTGAAAAAAAGTTCCTTTTCATTGTCATTTAGGCCACAACTTGGACAAAGCTTCCTGCCTCCAATCTTCCACACGTCCATTTCTCTCGATGCACTTCTGGGCTCGATGGAGCATTGCTGCCATGGCCCTGCGAAGTGTCTGCCTGTCTTCGTTTGGGGGTACCTGAAGTCAAAAGTGTAAAGCACCCTACCTACAGATCTGGATGACTTGCAGTAGCGCATCATCAGAGCAACATGTGGAAGATTGAAGGTGGGAAGCTTTGTCCAAGTTGTGGCCAAAATGACAATGAAAAGGATTTTTTCTTCAGTGAAGATAATTTACTGATTTACAGGTTCTCTTGTTTATTTTTCTTGATTAATAAACATATGCCTAAACTTTACGCTCCTTGTTCGTGTGAATGCTTTTGTCTCCTTTTCAGCAGGTAATCACATGACTTGGCACAAATGGGTTGACACTTTTTCAAAGAATGGCTGTTATGCACTCAACCATAAAAACAACAATGAAAACAAATTTTACCAAGTGACAAAGGAATGTTTACTCTGTCCATACATGCCAGGAATTCTCTCTGTGTTCCACATTTTCTTTTAAAAATATTCAATTTATTTTAAAAAATGTTACATTTTTCTGACTCGCACTGTAGATAGGAGCATTCCACTAAACAAATAACGATTTATTTTTCAACACTGAGAGGACTGTGCTATTTGAGATGTATCGAGGTGGGGGGGGGGGGGGGGCATGATGGCTCCCCTTCGGATCTCAGTTCATGGGATCCCACCAAAGTTAGACACCCTATGTCAGTATTAAAAGAATTTTGTATAATTCAATTATTTATTTATCAATGAAAATCATAATCAAGATTTCTTTATCTTTTTTTTAAATGGTCAAGGTACTTATCATCAATAACATAATCATCGCCATCATCGTCATCATCACCATCATCATCATCATCGTCATCATCACCACCATCATCATCTCACTACCATCCACCAGCAACAACCTCATAAACATCATCATCATCACCATCACTACCATCATCGTCAATATCATCATCACCACCATCATCATCAAACACTTTTATCATGCTCATTTTGTTTCCATACCTGACCCTCAAGCAGCAGGTCACGGATCTCTTGCTTCTGTGCAGTAGTTTTGTCGTTTGAGGTCACCACTGCGTGCGAAGGTACCTTGGCCAGATTGCAGGTCAGCCACTCAGATATAGGAGCACGGGTGTTGTCGGCACAAAGAAGTTCGTAATGAGAACTGTTAAGGTTCCTGCTCCAATCCTCTGTGCCCTGGCCATCGGTGTTATCAGGGACAGTGGTGTGCTTCACGAATGCGACGTCCCCTGCCTGCTCGGCCAAGCATCTGCCAAAAACAAAGTGCAAATTCACCATAGAAAAACACATCTTCAAAGGCACGTTGTCTCGACTTCAAAGGAGAATTCGATGAATTTTATCGGCATTTACAACTCAGGGCCCCGTTGCTAAAAGTTACCATTACGGTAACTATGCCATCCAACGGTAACTACCATGGTAACACTGATCAACAGCCAATCAAAATCAAGGATTCAATCTAAGATACCATTGGATGGCAAAGTTACAATAAGGGTAACTATTATGCAATGGGGCCCAGAAATGTGCTTTCTTTTTGAGTTTACACATTTTTCAATCATACCTCAAATGAATTCAAATAAACATTAACAAAAAAAGATACAGCCAAAGGTTCTAAATTGTTAACTGTGTTGGCTTCTGATCCCCTACCCAACTGAGGTTTATACCCCAGCCTTATTACAAGAGCCTCATATAAGGAACATACACAAATGAAAATAGCATTTTCCTCATCTTGCATATATTATTGTCACAATATTTTGCTACCATGATGACGCAAGTCTTCATTCAAATAAAAATGTGCGTGCAGAGTCTAACATGTAACCCACATGAAAAGAAAATAAGTGGAACGCCTCTGGCTGTCTCGCCTGCATTACGCGATTCAATATTCAATACAACCTCTGACCTTGGTTATGTGACCTAAAACTTAGACAGGATCTTCAGTAATACACTATCACCCTTATGACATGAAACTAGGTCCAAATACGTTTTAAGTTCTGACATTTCAAAAACTTAGTCTTGGTTAAGGTTTCGATATTAATCCCCCAAACATGGTCTAGGTTCACTGACCTTAAATGACCTTTGACCTTGGTCATATGACCTGAAGCTCAGGTAGGATGTTCAGTAATACTTGATTACCCTTATGTCCAAGTTTCATGAGCAAGGTCCATATACTTTCAAGTTATGATGACATTTCAAAAATTTAACCCTGGTGAAGATTTCAATGTTGACGACGCCGCTGTTGGAAAAGCGGCGCCTAGTCTTGCTCTGCTATGCAGGCAAGACAAAAACTGTGGAATTAGTTTGATCCGCAAGATTTGAAATGATTGAATCCACCAACTGTCTGACCACCCGACTGTATGTTGATTCCTATGATAATATTAATAGTAATAATAATAATGATAACAACAATACTACTACTAAATGATAATCCTAATAAACAAACAGTTCTTGAATATGGCATATTTCATTATGATCATGATGTCTCTATGCGCTCCTTTAGTCCATTTTTAATCCTCTAAAAATTGGCATTACCTGAATGCGCCGGCATAGTCGTAGTAGGGTTCGTTTGCATTCCGGACGCAAAAATTATTCCCCGTTCCGATGCACAAAGAGCACAAGCTGTTCGGGTTGGTTCCCTCTGGGTCGTACTTGTCTGTTTTGGCTCCCGGTGCACAGCTCCCAGCCGAGAAAAATTCCCCTGTAAATGAATGATCAGAAGACAATTATTACTAGAGATCACAAGGCCAAAACTTGATCTGCTTCTGTGTCTCAAATTGGCAACCATACTTTTGTATTCTTTTTCATACTTTACAAAGTAAACAAAGCGTTTTTAAGTTTTTTATTTTGATGTCCATGTCTTTTAATATAGCCCAAGAATTTTCTTAAAGATCAAACATGGAAACGAATCAAAATGTGAGAAGGCTGGAACAAAAAGTTGCCACTTCACATCATGAAAGAGTGATTTTTTTTGTGAGTTAATCACGTTGATAGATAATGATTATGGTAAGAACACAGAATGGTTGGAGACATGCATGAAGAATGGAAGTCTTTCCCAACTTGCAGGATGAAGTTTGCGAAGCCCGAGATTTACAGACCGGACCATTTGTAATCGGTAGTCCCGAGACTCCAAAAATAACACACAATGGCCCGTATTCTGAACTCTGGTTTAAATCAAACCCTGGTTTAAATTTGTGGTTTAAGTATGGAGAGCCAATTGGAGCATAAATCCCTACAGTAAACAGTCATATTAACTCATGACACCCAAATTGTTCATAATTGTCTGGGGCTCATGACTGAAATATTTTCTTTATTATGGAAGCAAAAAGAAACAAAATATTACACATAAGAAATTTATAATATAGACTTAATTTTGATTTCGTGGCTTCCCATAATTTTAGTACAGAGTTAGACCATGGTCTAAGTTAAATCTAACTTCAGAATACGGGCAAAGGTGTCCACAGGAATTGAAGAATCACATGACCAAGTCAGGCATTTCTCACATTCTCTACATTGTTGATTGGACATTCATGGAAGGAATCGCGGTCCTCTTACCTACTGCCTTGGGGATATCGCAGTTGTCGTCGACTGAGATATGACCATTGTCGATGAGGTGACCGACTGGCACGTTCCATCCCGACGTTTTGCCGATCCCAGTGTGACACGATTTGCGATCCTGAAGCTCATCCATGCCAAACTGGGTCCCTTTGCGAGCCACGGCCACCGCAAAGTAGCTGGCGTCGGGGTTCTCGCCACCAGAGCTGTAGCTCTCTCCCACGATCGGTGCCACATCGTTGCCGGCTTCAAAGAGATCGCCTCCGTCAAGGGTCACTACATCAGCATCACCAGCTGAAAGAAACGAATCAAGCAATTGCTAATTTGTCCATGTAAAGCTACATCTTAATGGAACCCAGTGGAAAGCCAGTCACAGATTTAGTTATACACATCTCACGGTGTTAACATGAGTGGCATCACAATGAACCCCCCCCCTCCAAATAAAAAAAGGAAGAAAAATTGGTTATACTCAGCCAACCGATCCATTATAGTGAGGCTGACCCATCTTTCTCGACATTTTTTTTTTTAATCATAACCCAAACATGTCCAGATGTTGCATTCAAAAGCGTAAGCCTTCAAAATGCTTGAAAGATAGTTCCCAAAGATTTGTTATTTAAATAAACAATATGCATAGTTACCAATATTTACATTTTCTTTTATTTGTTCACATCTGTATATGAAAATCTTGCATTAATGGGGGGGTGGGGGGGGGGGGGCGCTAAAAACAAGACTTCCAGACATGCATCATGAAACAAATTAAAGAGCGCAAGGTGATGAACTCACCGATGACCCTATCCACACAATGTCCTTTGCTCATCTCCTCGTAGCATGAGATCTGAGGACTCCACCCTTCTCCCTTGAAGGCAGCGCTCATGTCACGGCATTTCTGAGTTTCGACAGCCGAGGTGGTGCACCATCGCAGAGAGCCTTCTGGACACATCTTTAGACCTGGAGAGAGGTTAATGAAACATAGATACTGCGTGATTTCAAGATTGGTGTTGGTGTTGGGTGTTAGAAGCACAATTGATTGTTTCTCTAGCTTCAAAACCTAATTGTATTCCTAGGTTTATAGCAAAATATCCAGATCACATTGACATCTCGACACTTAGTGTAATTTGTCCCTGCATTTTTACCGGCAGGAAGTAATTCCTCAAAAAGCTGTGTGCGCCTTAATCGGTTGCCTAGCTTAGCCGGGGTAATAATAATAGCAGTGCCTTTTTAAAGCGCCATGAGCACTGAAAGGTGGACCTGTGCGCTATATAAGAAGCCACCATTACTATTATTATTATTTTAAGTTTAGTGCTATGCTGACATTAAAACTGACATAACACCAACACCAATGCGTCAACACCCACGGAGTGTGTGACTGTGCTTGTGGATAAGAGAGAGAGACAGAGAGAGAAGGGAATATCACATGCTGACATACAGTACTTTCATTTGACTACATGCATCACTTTGTTTGCATATTCCAAATATCCAGGGAAATTTAGGTATTTCCCACCCAGGTGATTTTGGAAATAATGGGGAAAAGTTGTAAATGCTGTGAAGTTCTTTATTAATATACAGGGAGGCACAGGAACATGCTTGAGAAACACCTGGAAACATTCCAAGGAGTATATTTTGTAGAAATTCCCTGTATTTCCAACTGTATTTTATTTAACTGCAACGACTGGAAACCAATTTGGCCTGATCCCAAAATAAGGGCTTGCAGTTTAATATCCAAAATGTTACATCAGTAATCTTATAGTAAATTTGAACCTCAAATGTAGAGGTAATTTTCATGCACATTACAGACAAATAAGCAAAACATGATTTGTTCCAAAATCGGATCATGGACCAGTCATAAGATGGCGAAAGCCTTTGTATGGGGTGGGGAGGCGACTAACCATCAATGGTATCAGCATAGGTTCCCAGGTAAGTCCTGTAGGTCAAACCGCTCTCAAGGTTGGCTAGATTCTGGGCTGAATCCTTGAATAGCAAGTCATGGCCGTTAAAATCGGTAGAATCAAACATCTTGAATCCATTCTGATTGTTGTCGTCTCCGAACAAATCCTAGATTTGATAAGAATATAATACAAGTGGAATGCCTCTGGCCGTCTCACCTGCATCACGCGGTTCAATATAGCAGCAGTGCTGATTTTGAATACTACTCTAACTCGCACAGTATGTTCAGTGATACATGGTTACTCTTATGTCCTCTTTTTATGAACTAGACCAATAAACTTACAGAGATATGATGGTTATTCAACAAAAAACCCCAACATGGCCAAAGTTCATTGACCTTACATGACCTTTGACCTTGATCATGTGACCTGAAACTGGAACAGGATGTTCAGTGATACTTGATTACTCTTATGTACAAGTTTCATGAATCAGATCCATAAACTTTCAAAGTTATGATGGTAATTCAACAGATACACCCAATTCGGCTAAAGTTCATTGACCTTTGACCTTGGACATGTGACCTGAAACACGCACAAAATGTTCAGTGATGCTTGATTACTATTATGTCCAAGTTTCATGAATCAGATCCATAAACTTTCAAAGTTATGATGGGAATTCAACAGATATCCCCAATTCGGCCAAAGTTCATTGACCCTAAATGACCTTTGACCTTGATCATGTGACCTGAAACTTGCACAAAATGTTCAGTGATGCTTGATTACTATCATGTCCAAGTTTCATGAATCAGATCCATAAACTTTCAAAGTTATGATGGGAATTCAACAGATATCCCCAATTCGTCCAAAGTTCATTGACCCTAAATGACCTTTGACCTTGGTCATGTGACGTGAAACTCATGCAGGATGTTCATTGATACTTGATTAACCTTATGTCCAAGTTTCATGAACTAGGTCCATATATTTTCCAAGTTATGATGACATTTCAAAAACTTAACCTCAGGTTAAGATTTCGATGTTGATTCCTCCAACATGGTCTAAGTTCATTGACCCTAAATGACCTTTGACCTTGGTCATGTGACATGAAACTCTAATAGGATGTTCAGTAATACTTGATTAACCTTATGTCCAAGTTTTATTAACTAGGTCCATATACTTTCTAAGTTATGATGTCATTTCAAAAACTTAACCTCAGGTTAAGATTTGATGTTGACGCCGCCGCCGCCGTCGCCGTCGGAAAAGCGGCGCCTATAGTCTTACTTTGCTTCGCAGGTGAGACAAAAACCCGAATAAAACGAAGCTACTCTTCATAGTGTAATCAAATTTTCAAATCATTTCGAGTTATTTCTTTTAACTACATAAGTTGATGCCATGATCAGAGGCCTGTTTCGTAGACTACGTCAACTTTTTCATCATGTGGCAACTACCATGGAAACCTTGGTTGTGGTTGGTTAATTAGCTCTGTTACCATGGAAACCTTGATTGTGGTTGGTTAATTAGCTCTGTTACCATGGTAGTATGATAATGGCAAAGTTAAAATAGTTGTAAGTCTTTTATGAAATGGATCCAAGAACTTAACTTTATCTCCAACATCTTTTTTTTTCTGGTGAGAATCTGAATGATTCACTGGAGGGAAACCTGCTCAAGTGAACCTCCTTTTTCCCCTGCTTAAAGGGATCATTTAACTTTGTGAGCATCCGATTTAAAAAATTTTCAAACTGAGACGAAACATGTGTATGAGTGCCTGTATTTGTCCTCAAAAACCATGAAACAGACCACAATATAGGATGAATAACTCTATTTTAGATACAAGTGGCAATTTATTAGCTTGATTTTGAGAACCGTCTAGTAGACGGGTTCAGCTTATGACCAGTTTTCTCCAATTCAAAAAGTCTGTTGGCTATATTGACTGCTTTCTGCTGTGTACGTCTCCTATACACATGTTATTAGCTGCACTGTACATTCAGTGTATACCTTGTACACACTATATGTAGGTCATGCTGTGTTCATCTAGAGTTAATGTGTTGTGTTGCACAGATTCGCTCTATACACATAGTCATTGAAACCAACTCCCAATTATTTTCAAACTTTGGTTTACATCTCCAAGGTTTTATAAATGATCCTGTAGATATAATACTTTGAAACTTTTGGGATGGTATTTTTACCCTATAAGCCTAATGTTTAGCCCATTTTCAAGAACCAAAATGAGAATTTTTTTAAATCAGAACAAAGTGAAATGATCACTTTAAATGAAATTTAATGTTTTTTATTATAGCTTGAAAAAATATGTGGTCAAGCCATATCATATGATTTTATAGCAAATAGCATCTTTTTTTCAAACTAAAAAATCAAACACTGAAATTCATTTTGACAGACTTGGCAAGAATTCACAAAAGTGTTTTTGAATTTGAGGTTTGAAAACCACGATTTAAGTTGATTTCATGCTTAATAATAATTCAGCATATCAAACTTACCACAGCTTGTCTGAGAACATCCTGGAAAGCCTGGATCTGTGCATCTGTTGTCCTTGGCGATGTCACAATAGCATGGGCTGGAGACTGAATGAATAGAACACCAACTTTGTCAACGTATTTTTTTGGTCTAGTTTCCATTTGGCACACACTACAAATTCTGATTTGATGTAATGCCCTGCTTGGTCTAAATAATTATAATATATAGCATTTATGAGGCTCCGATTTATCTAGTATCCTATTCAAATGTGCACTACATGTATATTATTACCCCAGCTGTAGATCCAGCTGTTTAAAGGTCCCATGAAATGCTGATTTATTCATTGTTAATAGTGGTTACTAATTACAATTCCATCAAAATTTTACCCAAAGAACATCCCACATCAGGTTCAACTGCAGCTTTATATTGAAAATTGAGCCAAATTCGCCCCGCCAACAAAAAGTCAGCCCAATTTGGTTTCGTATATCACGTGACAATTATGACGTCAGGGAAGGAAGCTGCTGAGCGTTGTTGATGTTTGGAGCGTGAAGTGCCTATTGTGGTTGCACATGTGGATTCAAAGTAAATAAATTGAATTGCTGGAATAATATTCAGAACCTGAATCTTCAAAGTCTGAAGAATCAGACAGCTGATGACGATGCTGCAGCCATGATCAAAAACCTCATAAAAATCTAAAAAATGTGTTAAGGATAAACTTGGTAGAAACAGCAACTACGCGAGGAACGTGTACAATAACTAGGGCTCCGGCCGCAGAGCTGGGAAAAACCTTCCTTCGATGACGTCACAATGATTGACAGGTCGATCGGTCGACTCTTACGAAAATGTTTAATGGGGTTACCGTTGAAGTTCATTTCCATGGAATAACTCAACACCGGTTCGTCGTACACAGGAACCTATGGCAAATTCGTATTTTTCAAGTAAAACTACCTAAAAATAGATACATGTACGTATCTAGAATAAGATGGAATTGGTGTCATAGGACCTTTGAGGAAAACTGAACAATACTGTAGGCAGGCTTGAGTAGCAGAGCTACCAAGTCTCACGCATTATGCATGAGACTCAAGCATTTTGGACTCTTGTTCATCCCCTCAAATCTCTGTCTCATGCAACGATCACAGCCTATCCCCATATACATTGTACACAATGTCTGTGGTCTCACTCAGATTCACAGAAAATCTCACGCATAGCTGGTCTTTGAACTTGGCATCTCTGGAGTAGGTGAGAGAAGACTGGCTCGAGTCTGCCTGCTAGTTAGCTTTCCTCTCCTGGTTTACAGTCCTTTCAAGGACTACACTACTTTCAAACCTCCATTTTCTCCCCTTTCCAGTTCACCTCCAATTTTATCCGCTTTCCTTATCTCAGTCCTTACAGGACTTTACACACGGTGTACTGTAAACCTAGCTCTTCTGCGATTGCTCATACCCCCATGCAAACCTTCAAACATCATCTTCCACCATTCTCTTTCATTTATTTTTCTCCTTTCCAACACAACATTTTATGGCCAAGGTTGAATTCCCCTCAGTTCATCTAATCACATAGGACTCTGTGTTGTAGATGAAATGGGTATAGTATAATAACTGGAAAGTAGACAACATGTTAAATGGCCATTAGTCCAAGTTGATTAAAGACCAACAAGGATTAGATCACGTGGGATGAGACAAAACGGGGAGTAGAGAAAGAGGATGTAGAACAAGTCTGGCAATGGTACACATCCACCGAGACCCATACATTTGTGTTAGATTTAACACCCTAACAAAATCATTCCATGGACATAATAACACATCATACCATCTCCATTTCCAGACTTTTAGTCTACTCCCCAACATCTGTTCTCACACCTATATCACAGCTCCCTCCCTAAAAATCTCACACCTCACTTTTTTTTACCAACATGTAGCATCTCTGTAACATGGACTCCCATAACTCTGTCTGTGCCAAATAAAAGCATTCACAGTACAAGGGTGGACCTAGTCTCACTACTTCAGACTCTGCATTATGCAATATATGTGGAAAACGAGTGTCTGAGCCTGCAGACTAGGTCCAAAGCCTCATGAGCATTATTTCACAAAACTCTGACAAGTTGCTCTAATACATGTATATATACCAGTTCATAGCGTGGGTTGGGGATGCATACCTTGGCAAGGTTACAGTTCTCAGCCTGATCAACGGTAGATTGCGTCCCATCAGGACACAGGATCCTGAAGTCTGCCGAACTCAGGTCTCGGTTCCAGGTGTCCTGTCCGTTGCCGTCCGTGTTTTCAATAACTGTTGCAGGCTTGATGAAGGCTACGTCTCCGTCACCCTCGGCGAGGCACCTGCATTGAAAGACAGCAGATAGGGGGAAGAGCATGTGGTTTTATTATTTAAAGGTTTCACACCAGGGTCTTGTCTTACCATGCAGACGTGCCCCCCCCCCCTATTTTTTTGTCACCCCCTTTTTTTTCTTGTCAATTTTCCCTAAATTCATGTGGCCCCCCTGAAATGTTTGTGATCCCCCCCCTAAATTTAGGTTGACGACCTTTTTTTCTGCTTGTCAATTTTTTTCCATGTGTCCATCCAAAAATTTCAGGTGGGCCCCCCTAAATTTTTTTGGCTTCTGCCACCAATGCAACCATGAAAAGCTAGCATCGTCCAATGCTACAATGCAGGTTTGTTCAAAATGTTTTTGAGATATGACATTTACCCATAGTCTCATACATTCATCGTTGTCTTGACCATTCAGTGTGCTTCCTCTTTGTTAACAAGGGGACATTGTGTGAATTTCTGGGAGGAAAAATCATGACAACGATGGATTTCCATATCGTTGATGAAGATTGGATCAATCACAACTCTGTATTTGATATCCAGGGCTCCTATGGATCACAGAAAGAGTTGCAAATTAAACGCAACTCTTCAAACCAATGGCAAGTTGATAATGCATCAAGAACTTGCATCTGATTTTTGTTTTTCAGATGCCTTTAAAAGGGATGGTCTGGGATGAATATATCTATATCTATCAATAAATAGAGTGAAATTCACAAAGCAAAATGCTGAAAATTTCATCACAATCAGATAAATACTGAAGTTATTGAATTTTAAAGTTTATCAATAATTTTGTGAAAACAGTCATATGCACATCGTCATGAATATTCATGATGTGGGCTGATGTCACATCCCCACTTTCCTTTTTCTTATGTTATTACATGAAATCATAAATGTTTCATTTTTTCACACATGTGTAAAGGATGTCTCCATTATGATGAAATAAGTTGCAGCAATAAATAACTAATGCACTAAATCAGTTGTCAATCCAATTGTTTTAGTTCAGGGTAGACAAATTTTGAATAAAACTAATTTCATATAATAAAATACAAAAGAACAAGTGGGGATGACATCATCAGCCCATCTAATGAATATTCCTAAAGACATGCCTAGAATTGTCTCAGCGGAATAATGCAAATATTAAAAATTCAATAACTTTGTTATTCGTAATCCGATTTTGATCAAATTTTCAGCATTTCACTCTGTGCATTTTACTCTATTTAATGAGATATAAATATCTCCAGCCTGGACCATCCCTTTAAACAAAACTCTTCCTTTTCAAGGGTGTGACAATTACCACTGATCGAATAATCTAGATTCAACTCGTATTGTTTAAACACCTGGGAGTGAGTCACTAAAAATCAATAAGAAATGGTTTAATAGCAAGTGAAAGGAGAATTGAATGAACCTATTCCAATAATGAACAGAGACCTTATTTGCGAGACTTGTACATGTATGAACAGTGCATAAAGGAACAAGGTCTTCGATAACAGTTTGACTGAGCTATATTGCTCACAGTTAAACAATTCAGGAGCTCTTAATATGTAGATTACAAATGACTCATAATACAAACTCCTTCAAAAATTAAATACAACCTTGGACTTTAGTGTACATGTATGACACCGAATCCATTGTTACCATTTCATACCAAAGCAACTCCTTGCTACCACTTTAAAGACATTGACCAAGCTGAACACATATTTAACATACCAGACAATCATTTATTTCAAGTGCTGACAAAGGGATTTTCTATTTGAAAAATGAAAATCCATGTTCTTTTGTTTGAAATAGACATGAAAGGAAACTGAAAATTTGCTTTGCCAAATTGAAAGTAGGCCCGATAGTTTAGAGCAATTTTACTCCATAAGCACAAGGCTAGCACTTCAGTCTTGCCAAACACAATATTTTTGGGAAGGATTCTTATCTTCTTTTTGAGCATCTCCTTTCCATAAAGGGCATTTGATCAACTTAACAAAGATACATATCACACAGGCAGAACAATCATCTTTTTCACAAGGGATTTTCTTAAAACATAAGATTGAAGATTGATTTGTATGTTAAGTCATTTTGGAAAACTATTTTAATAAATGGGTAGTAGGTTTAAATGGTTGTGAGGTCTGTATTTAGATAGACTAATCAAAGTGTATGATGTACATGTAATAGCTTGGGTATGTGAACTCTGGTGCAAATTTTCAAACAATACACCGTACCACAAAGTGCCCTTGATTGACAAGCACCTTATCATATTGCTCTTTATTCATTGTCCATAACAATGGCTTCACATGTCAAAATTCAAGAGTCTGTTATCACAAAAATTATACAGATTGTTCTGAACACTAAATGCTCAAATAGGAGCGTTGACTAATTTATCATGATAGCGGTTACATGTTCTGTTTGCAAATGGGTTTATGGTTACATGACAATTGCTCCAATGGAAAATCTGCATGTTAAGCAAAACATAAAGCATTAACCTCCAAAGCTAAATAAACCCTAATCCTTATCTTTATACGATTCTGAACCAAAAATTATATTACAATCCAAACCCAAACCCTAACCCTATGCCCTCTGAGATATTGATTAAAACTGGAGCAATTGTCGCAGGAGCAAATGTCTTGTCACTGAGCTTATGCATTAACCCTAAATCTCCTGGGGTATTTTGATTCTTGTCATTCCGGGGGGGGGGCCATTATGGCCCCCACTTAAGATCTCGGCCGCTGATCGCGCGAGCGACGCAAAAATTTGCACGCTGGTAGTGTGCGATGTAATCTACAAGGGTGTATGGTAAAATTTTCCAAAATAATGAGATTTTATTTTATATGAATTAATTATGCTAATTTATGCATAAATCATACTTTTTGCTCTAATTCACTAAATAAAGCTCCTAGAATGCTAATTTTTGGTAAAAAATTTCTTTGTAGCATTCTTAACAATCATAATTCAAAAAAACTTTGGTTTGGAAATAAATTTCTTATGTATTTTATTGTTTTATGAATTTCTTATGTATTTCTTTGTTTTTTTACTTTTTGTTTTTTATTGTTTTTTCAATGGAAATTGTTCCAGACATAATTCTGATCATAAACAAGGCAAAATTAATTAAGTTTAATCAGTAAAAGTAGAAATAATGATACATTTATGAATTTTGGCTAAATACGCAATTTGCATTGGATTTGTACATGAAATCAAGTTTATGAGCAATTTTGGGTCTGACATGCACTTGCATAATGTTGCGTAATGTCGTAACCGCGTACCCGGGCGTCACAACTTTGGTCTCACAATTTTCGCGAGACTTGAATGTAAAAAGTCAGTGAGCTCCGAGGTGAAAAAATTTCGTGCAGCAGATATATCGCGAAAATTGTTGAGGGGGGGGCCATTATGGCCCCCCCCCCCTGGGAGAATTAGGGTTAACAGTTCTGCCATGGTATTGTCCTTGACAAATATGTGCAAAGATTACCAAGGAAGCTGCAGAGACTGATAAGCTAAAAGATAAATAAAGCTTGGGAGACTGCCTACTTGCCAAATGAGACTAACAGTGAATATACCCAGTAAATTTTGTTCATACAAGTGTACAGGACATGAATTCCACAATTGAATACCTCTACAAAAAGAACAAAAATATGATGAGGATAAAGATGATGGCTGATGATGGTGGTGTTGATTTTGAGGTGACACAGCATTTGCTCTTGCAACATTTGCTCTGGGTTTAATCAATATCTCAGAGGGCATAGGGTTAGAGTTTGGATTGTAATAGAGTTTTTATTTCAAAATAATGTAAAGATGAGGATTAGGGTTTATTTGGTTTTCGAGGTTAGGTTTTTTTTCCCCTCAGCGAAAAGCCCCAAGGGAAAATAGTAGCATTGGCGGACCAACCGAGGATAAAATATTTCCACTAATTTTTCAAAAGAGCAGCACAGGACATTTGTTTTATATCCCTTCCACAATTAAAGTATGAATGAAAAATATTGGTAATCTACCGGTAGTCTTAATTGGCCCAGCTCCATGATCTGGACAAAATCTAGATCAGCTTAATAACTTTTAGCTCAAATTCAAGCAAAATTTGCTAATCATTCAAAGCTAGCCAGTTCCTGAATAGACTGCGCGCGGCTACCGTTGGCTCCTAAGTATTACTCAGGGTGGTTTGGCGGCACGGTGGCTGTACTATAGTGAGTGAGATTGATCTTCTAATAATTCCACTTACTGGTTGTGAAGGTTGTTAGAACTAACCCAGCTGAACTAGAATCAAGCAGCTTATTCGATGATCGAATGATGGCCATCAATTTTATTTTCAGCACAGATTCATTGTAAACAAGACATGATTTCACATGGACAGTTATTTATCGGGAAGTTTGTGATTCAGCTAGCATTGCATTTTTAACTGTGTGGATTGCGCTGCACTCAGCGGACCCCTCATAAAGCGTCTGCGTCGTTGCATCACTAGACTGGCCCAGTGGAGGTAGTCTGTCGTGCGCTGTGCCCGAGTGATTGCGTGGTTTTCGGATGTATAATATTAAACAAGTGGAATGCCTCTGGCCGTCTCACCTGCATCACGCGGTTCAATATAGCAGTAGTGCTGACTTTGAATACTACTCTAACTCGCACAAGATGTTCAGTGATACATGGTTACTCTTATGTCCACTTTTTATGAACTAGACCAATAAACTTACAGAGATATGATGGTTATTCACCAAAAAAACCCAACATGGCCAAAGTTCATTGACCTTACATGACCTTTGACCTTGATCATGTGACCTGAAACTCAAACAGGATATTCAGTGATACTTGATTACTCTTATGTACAAGTTTCATGAATCAGATCCATAAACTTTCAAAGTTATGATGGTAATTCAACAGATACACCCAATTCGGCCAAAGTTCATTGACCTTTGACCTTGGTCATGTGACCTGAAACGTGCACAGGATGTTCAGTGATACTTGATTACTCTAATGTCCAAGTTTAATGAACTAGACCAATAAACTATCAAAGTTATGATGGTAATTCAACAGATACCCCCGATTCGGCCAAAGTTCATTGACCCTAAATGACCTTTGACCTTAATCATGAGACCTGAAACTTGCACAAAATTTTCAGTGATGCTTGATTACTATTATGTCCAAGTTTCATGAATCAGATCCATAAACTTTCAAAGTTATGATGGGAATTCAACAGATATCCCCAATTCGGCCAAAGTTCATTGACCCTAAATGACCTTTGACCTTGGTCATGTGACGTGAAACTCATGCAGGATGTTCAGTGATACTTGATCAACCTTATGTCCAAGTTTCATGAACTAGGTCCATATATTTTCTAAGTTATGATGACATTTCAAAAACTTAACCACAGGTTAAGATTTCGATGTTGATTCCTCCAACATGGTCTAAGTTCATTGACCCTAAATGACCTTTGACCTTGGTCATGTGACATGAAACTCTAATAGGATGTTCAGTAATACTTGATTAACCTTATGGCCAAGTTTCATGAACTAGGTCCATATATTTTCTAAGTTATGATGTCATTTCAAAAACTTAACCTCAGGTTAAGATTTGATGTTGACGCCGCCGCCGTCGGAAAAGCGGCGCCTATAGTCTCACTTTGCTTCGCAGGTGAGACAAAAACTATTCTACTCTGACGGCACACACTAGCTATTTTGATCTCCAAAATGAATTTCATCTTTCTGGTGAAATAATGATTAATCACCTGAAGGGCTCTCGACCAATTAAATAGCAACAAATTTTCAGTAAGGGATATAAGTACTAACATTTATTTTGCAGGCATGATATTCCCCTCTGAAAACAAAAAAATCTGACAAATAGCAAAGGTTCGCTAAGTCACCAACAAAGTCTGAGGTGTCCCAGTGGGGGTTACAAGCTCTTGCATAGAAAAGAAATCATAAGTGATTTTTCAAGGTGAGTCTGCATGATAGTTTAATATCATGTGACTTTAAAAAGCAGTAAAAAACAGCATGAGAATGTTCTTGGGCAAAGGATTTCACATTTAAAAAATCGGAAAAAAATATTTTTAGAAATAGCAATACTGATTTCAGTCGGGAGAATATCATGCCTGGTTTTGTGTATGCGGTTTGTCAAC
Organism: Lytechinus variegatus; assembly: GCF_018143015.1. Classification (NCBI taxonomy): domain Eukaryota; kingdom Metazoa; phylum Echinodermata; class Echinoidea; order Temnopleuroida; family Toxopneustidae; genus Lytechinus; species Lytechinus variegatus. The sequence continues at coordinate 7,664,063 of NC_054756.1, read as the reverse complement.
CACAGTCGACACACTCAAAGCCAGCACTGGTGACAGTAATGGACCGTAGCTGAGAAAAAATTTGACCAACCTGAAAGCCCCAGCATAGCTCTGGTATAGCTCGGTAGAATCGGGGGGACATCGGGGGTCGGTGCAAATACCGCAGAGATTTTGTGGGTTCTGCCCGTATGGATCATTCCTTTCGGAGTAGGCTCCTGGGTATTTTCAAAGAAAGACAGAAAAAGATCAGAAGTGAGATTCAAGTAATCACTTGGTGAAGATATACATTAAGACATTTTGAAAAAATATCTACCAAAATAAAAAATGCCTTAACATATTAACTTCCTGTGTATTTAACCATTTTTTTTTCAATTTTTTTTTCAAATTTTTGTTTTTATCTATTTTTTTTGCTCTATTGGGCACCCTTATACATATATTTCAACAGGCACAAATTCAAAATATTCATGCATGTACATGACTTTTGTTTGAGATTTGCATTGATTTTGTTCACATAATCCTGGGTTTTTTAAAAAGCAATTTGGGGGTTGAGATGCATGCACTATTAAAGAGTCGCACAGCATCCCAACAGCGTGTTCGATATTCATAAAAATTAGACCAACAGATGCAGAAGACTTGAAAATAAAGTGCCAGTAAGCGAAGCAGTCACAAACTTTTGCAGGGCCTGGGGGCATAGTCACAAAATTAATTATTTTTTTCAATCCCACCCATACATTTTGCTACATTGTGCTACAGTGTATAAGTATTGGTATCTATGCAAATCACAGACAAATTTTGATCTGTTGTGAAATTACACAAAATGAGTCATCAAAGAAGGGCAGCAAAGGGATTTTTTTTAATTGAAAGTCAACTATTATGTCAGACTTAAAGGGGAATCCAACCCAAATAAAAACTTGCTTTTATAAGAAAAAGAAAAATCAGACAAGTCGATAAGTGAAAGTTTGATCAATATTGGACAAACAACAAAAAAGTTATGAATTTTTAAATGTTGTAAATATTGGTAATCACTATACCCATGGAGACTTCAAATTGGCCGCATATGGGATGTCATAGTGATGTAAGGCAAGGACTACTCTTCCATGTACTCCAATACATATTATGGCTAAAATGTAATTTTTCCAAAAAGTTTTATTTTTGAATTGTATTTTTCTTTCATGAGGACATAAAACAATATACTGCCTGGATTATATTTAGATAACTGCCCCAGGGGAATGGGTACTTAGGAGAAAACCACAAATCCCTGGTAATAAAGTACATGGCCTATGGGAAAGTTGTCCTTGCCCCTTGTCATAATTTACTTACCCAGTTGCCAATTTGAAATCTACATTCTATTAGTGATCTCAATTTTAAAGCAGCTATAACTTTCTTATTGCTTGTCCGATTTCTTTCAAACTTTCGCCATTCTATTTTATATATTTTTCGCCTTCCCAACACAACATTTTATGGCCAAGGCTGAATTCCCCTTTAACAGAGGTTCAACCTACCTTCAATTAGAACATGCAAAATCTGCGTTCTTCGGTAACATGTTACAAGAACATGAAAAATCAATGATGGTGAAAAAGGAAATGAAAAAATGAACCTGAAATAGAGAAAGGTTCCTAACCTGGGGCACAGCTTTGGTTGAAGAACTGAGATACAGCGGTGATGTCATCCCCGCAGTCCGTGGGCGTCATGTAGCCTTGTTCCAAGAGAAATCCAACAGGAATGTTCCAGCCAGCGGTCCTCCTGACGCCCGTATGGCAGGAATTCTTCCCCTCTAGGTTACTGAGTCTTAGATCGGTAGAAGTGGCTTTGACGACGGCGATACCGTAGTATGTGTCTGGAAGGGGTAATGGTGAAAGAAGTGGTTGATGATACTTGTAATGATAACATAAGTACATCAGCAGGTGCGGATCTAGGGGGTGGCAGAAGGTGCGGGGCTGCAGGCGCACCCCGTAAAATTTGAAAATATAATGGGGCACCCCATAGAATGCGTTCATTGCGCATCTTGTAAAAAAGGAACGATAATCCCCCCCCCCCCCCAGCTTAAGTCAAGCTTTTCGGCAGACAAATGACTGATGCCCCCCATTTTGGAGGCTTTGAAAATTTTTTGGACAAATTTACACTCTCTCAAACTCTACAGATGGTGGACTCTATTTTGCTGTATGAAGCCCTTATTTGAGAAAGTGGTAGGAATATACAGCCTACAGTCTCTGGCATCAACTTGTGCACAGAATGTAGACCTTTATGCTAGTCTTATCTAAAGACCACCTTATGATTACAGTTTCAATTAGGGTCTGTGCATGCAGCCTGGGCAGACCTATGAGACAAAATATGGATCATTTGTTTATTATATACCTTGTGCATATACTTCCTGTATCACAGGAACTAGATCAAACTCCTTTCCAGCAAGATGAATATCTCCTCCATCCAGGGTGATCAAATTGGCTTGTTCGTCTTGAACTTTCTGCATACAATCCTGAACAAACAAACAAACAAAAAAAATAAAAATATTTTAAAAGGTGAGTAACAATGCAATACATTAATATATTTCTTACAAGAATAGAATATATTCTTCTAACATTTTAATGGAGCGAGGTGTACCTTTATACCCCCCCCCCCACCAAAAAAAAGTGCAACCTTTTCTGGTCAGGCCTGATTCTTACACAGAGCACACAAATTGATACACAACAATAAAATTCTTGTTTATTGCATTTGTATCCTAGTTCATTGCTAACAAAATGTGTGCGTGTATAAAAAGACAAAATAAATAAAATCATGAAATTAGAAATCAAAATTATATACAATCATACATAGCATAATGATTATTGCATTAGTAAGGACAGTGAGATTTTCCTTTCTGTTTGCTGGTGAATCAAAACAGAAATCCATTGTGATTCTTCAACTTTTCATGTGAAAAAATTCATCGAATTTAATACTTTTGCTATAAAAAAAACAGAATTTATGATTCTGCTGTGCTCATTTTCAGAACTGGAAATGACTACTTTATGAAATGGACAATCATTATCATTGTTCAGTGTTGAAAAAATATTTTTTCTTCACATTACTGAATTTGGGGGGCTACATGTATATTATCATTTTAAGATCAACTTAAGATCAACTTTTTGTTCAACTTTTTGTTTGCGCCAGTGAGCAATTATGCATAAATGCAAATACCATTATATTTATTCTGCCGTACTATGTTAAATACTGATTTTATTATTTTTCTAGAGTATTGTTTGTGGTAGATATTGGGGTGATTTTTTTTTAAAGAAGGTCACCCAAAAGCATGAAATTATGGGAATTTTTAGGGATGATATACATTTGACTGCCATCAGGGTGTTACATACATGTAAGCACTTGCCAGATTGCCCGGGGCAAGTAAAAGTTAGTCGAGCAAGTGTTTTGAAGTAAAGACCAAATTAGGCAAGTGAAATTTTCAGTTAGAATGACAAAAATTAGCTACGATATGATATTGACCCTAATTTTGGTCATGGCAGGCAAGATAATGTCACTTTGGAAAAAGAAATGCAATAACAAGGGAGATCAATTCATGTCAAAAGAGAGAAAATATTAATGGTTTATAAAACCGAAAAACTTAGAGACAAAACTATTTTTTCAAGGAATTGTTTCGGGCAAGTGAAATAGATTTTTGGGCAAGTATATTTCAACTAATTAAATTTACTTGCCCAACCAGGCAAGTGCATTTTACAAGTTATGTAGCACCCTGGCCGCCATGATGGTGAAATACCCACATCCTGGCATCGGCCATCACCCTCATGTATATATACACCATCAATGGCTGTTCCATTCATTGAATGCAAATTGCTCCCCAGGGGCCTAAAAAAAAATCAGACATAGACTGCAGAGAAACATATGGTAAAATAATTTATAATATGATTTTAAAAATATCAATCAAACTAGCACCTGCTGTAAAAGTATTTTATCATAACCTATTTTAAGGCATATGGCCAACATATGGTGGGGTGCTGTTAGTCTGTAAGAACAGATTCATATTTTACACTTTTACCAATTACACCAAGACTAGAGTTAAGAATAGATGCAAAAGGCTCTGTCTGCATCAAGTGAGGAGGGCCAGCCACTTGGTAAATTGCCAATTCGTCCACTGCCATCTCGTCCACTCACCATAGATGGTCTACTTTCAATCAGTCTACTGCCATTCCGTCAATTAGCATTTCGTCTAATAACCATTCTGGTCCCTTCACCATTTGGACCAATTATCACTTCGTCTAATCACCACTTCATCTCAAAATTCGGTCCAATATCCATTTCATTTTCATTCATTTTGCACAATTTAATACTTAGTCCCATTAGACCAAATGGTAAATGGACTACTAAAGAATTACTATTGGACCAACTGGTTACTAGACGGAATGGCATTGGGCTAAATGAAAGTAGACCATGTGGTGAGTGGACGAACTGATGGTAGACCAAATGATAGCAGATGAGTTTGCGATTGTACGAATTGGCATTAGACAAATTGAAATATGCCAGCCACTTGAATCTAGTCTCACTACTTCAGACTCTGCATTATGTACTTTTATGCATATTGTGTACAGCAAGGGTCTGAGCCTGCAGACTATATAAGGTGTTACAACCTCATATATCAGAATGTACAAAAATTGAGGTCAGCTCGATAGAAGCTTGATTTGTATAGAGTCATGACAAAACTTTCTTTGCCAAGATTTCTCTATGGGAATCAATAAAACTGTTTTCAGCCAATTTGAACTTGCCGCCATTTCCTATGTATTTCTTCCCTCATTTTTTTCTTTATGATTCGGAGATATGAGGTTTCATACTCCAGTGACTACATGGGAAAGACTGTATTTAATGCACCAGAAGTGACATTATGCATTTTTGCAGATATTTATACCCATCCATTAAAAAATAATGCCCTCCCTCCCCCCAAAAAAGAGAATTTTAAAAAAGAGAGAAATCTATGATCTTCAAGAGTATCAAACACTAAATGAATTGGCCAATCAAGATCAATATTACATGCACTTTTGGCACAAAATACTGACCAGGAACTAATCAGAAGTGTTCACTCATATTTGCTAGTCATTGCTAATATTTGTGTTACGGGACCAAGAACAGAAAATGTTGATTTGCTAGAATCAACAATTTAAAGGTATCTAGAATTCGAAAAAAAATATCAAAATTACAATGTTATTGTTAATTTCACTTTTCCCCAAGTAGGTCTAGGGCTGAGCATGCATACATCTGCTGCTATTGGCATCAATCTCATATGTTCTTTGCAGGAAACAGGATTGAATGTTCATCTGATAATTGTCATCGAAATCCCAGCCAAGAAAAGCTTTCTGAGCAGGAAAACAGGAAGAGCAATTTGACAATTGGAGCCTACATGTACATGTACCTACATTTCCTTGGCATGGCTCACAGAAATATATTTTGACTTTGAACGTTAAAGTCACTGCAAGTTTTTAAGCTTTATGAAACTATTCCGATTTTTCTTTTTCCATTCAAATTATCTTTTTGTTGCCATGGTTCTCATTTCCAATTGGTTGAATATTCGTTTTATTTTTGTTTTGTCTAGGATCCGCCTGATAATCGTCCACTGCCAACTCGTCCACTCACCACATGGTCTACCTTCATTCCGTCCATCAGCATTTTGTCAACAACCATTTGGTAGAATTAACATTCGGCCCAATCATTTATTGATTTATTCATTTATTGGTTTTACTTATTTTATACTTCATCATCACTTCTTCTAATCACCAGTTCGTTGACGACCATTCGTCTCATAACCAATTGGTCTAATATTTGTTTTATTTTTGTATATTTTGCCCAATGAACACTTACATGTAGTCTAATTAGACCAAATGGTATAATGGCTATTGGACCAACTGGTTAGACAAAATGGTAGCATGGACAAAATGGCAATTACAATGTAGACCATGTGGATATAAGACGAACTGATGGTAGATCAAATGATAGTACACGAGTTGGTATTTGGACGAATTGGCATTGGACCAAATGAAAAACTGATTGGAGGTGTATAGAGATGTAAACACCAATCAAATGTTTGGTGTAAATCAACACCTATGGATGTTGTTTAGGTCCATGCTTAAACCACAATTTGGTGTTATACATATTCATTTTTAGGGTGTCATTTGAACACCTTAGAGTGTGGCCTATAGCTGGAGTCACAATCAGGTGTCTGTTCTAACACCCAGCTTTTAGTGTGAACATCACTATGACTCAGGGCTCCAACTACACTGTCATCTATAAAACCTCATGATGAATTCACAAATGTATGGCAACATTCCCATGAATTATAATCTTCCAAGGCCAGGGTCGTGAAGAATGCATGCTGTTTTGTTTGAAGTATTCCCTCCCCCTGTCCAATGGAACAACTGAGTCCTCTGATCCATGAAAATGCAGAAAATGATCGGAGCAGTGTAATCAATTGCCTCTCCTCCCATTTTAGAATAAAATAAGTTTTGATAATTAAATTACAGTGTATTGGCCAATTTGATTTCAAATGCTGTCTTTTTTCTACTTTATTTCCTGGGGGGAGGGGGGGGGCTGGCTCTTCAGACATGCCACCAATCAAAATGATACAAAGTCTTGTTATTTCTATGTAGGAACATACATGTACAAGCAGTGAGAAATGGCACAAATCCTGATGCACGTGTCAAACTAAAGACTAATTAGGGCCTACATTACATTTGAGTTCCACATGGGCACCTAAAGATTTTTCAAATTGCCTTCAAAGTCGACGTGTATAAATACTGTAAACAAATTTCTTGAGGTTTATATCAGCAACATCAAAATATTTTGTGTTTGATACAACTTACAAACTACACGTTTAAAGATGTTTTTAAAAACAGATTCTCAAAATTAGTATGGAATTTCATCCCGGGGGGCCACTTCCATTGACGAGTGGATACCATGCGAGACCATGGGGTCTCAAAAAGCACCCTAAACACGTAATTTCCACATTCTGAAAAGGCACCCCTTAACAAGTATTGGCGTGTGAAACCCTACCCTTAACAAGTATTTGAAACAAAACGATACTTTTGGCAAATATTCCCTGAAATGAACCCCTAAACAAGTACAAGAATATTTTCTTGTTATGTCACGGGTCCTTCGGTCGTCAGTTTTACCTTTATACATCATTTTGGTTTAGTACGACCCAACCTTCTACATCTCGCGCAAATTGGACTCTAAACACGTAGTGTTGGGGCAAAAAGGACATCCTTTATAAAACATCTTAATTTTGTTATCATCCCCGCAAATTTGACCCTAAACACATAACTTTTTTAGCAAAATAGATACCGTTTTCATTTTTTTTGTATTTTTGACACCCCTATCACGTTACGTATGTAACGTGCCCTATCTTGAAAAAGACACTCCTTTTTACGTGTGTTTTTTTGGTCGCCCATGGTATCCCCTCGTCAATGTAAGTGGCCACCCCCCCCCCCCGCCCGGAATTTTACCAATGCTGAGGTTCTATGACATTATGCTCAGGGGCCAGTTTCATAAAGTACTTGTAACTGTTGTAAATTTGCCATAATGGAAACTAGCACAACAGGGCTCAGTAGCCTATCAGAATCAAGGTTTCCATGGTAGTTGCCATGATGGCAAAGTTACAACAGTTGCAAGTCCTTGTATGAAATGGGCCCGTAGTTAAAAAAAAGTGAATTCCAGTCATGGTAATGATTCTGAAATGAGTTTGAATATAATAGAATGAAAAGAAAAAAAAAATAACCACCCAAGTGTTAGAAATATGTCCCAAACAATCAGGAAATACAATTGCAGAGAAATGAGCATGGCGTTTCAGACAGTTGTGTGGTGGTTTTTCCACGCAATAACAATTTACACTTTTGATTGCTCTTTTGTGTTGAAACTATCAAACTATTATTAAACACTCCACGTTGCTTTGGGAAAGATGCCAGACACGATAAAGAAAAAAAAAATCATCCACACAAATGCATGTAATTTCAATTTACTTAAAAACCGGTATACCTTGAAGGCTGTATTGCAATTCCCAAAGACATGCATTTCATGATCACTTTCATTGTCACCATTGATCAACCATGCAAGAAAAAAAAGATTACTCAGTGAATAATTGAATGATTGATTTGATAATTTTGATTTATTGCCCATTAAAGTTAATGTCCAATTTTCTTGATCACAGCGATTTGCTCCACATTTTTGTTATAAGACTGCTACAAAGTCTTTCTTGTAGCCAAGGTGATAACTCCTTGGCAGATTTATGACAGTGCAGAATGCAGTTGGGAGCTTTCTCTTATGATCCCAAAAAGGTCATCAAACAAAAATATTCTATCTTTAATGACACCACTACTTCAAAAACACACAAGTAAATGATGTGAGTTACTGAGTTCATTGAATATCACTAGACAGTGAAAAAGATTTTTAAGGACTCAAATAAATGAATTTCATGGGAAAAATTTGTTTTTCAAACCAATCTAGCAAGAAAAATGTGTATAAACTAGCAAGAAAAATGTGTATAAACTTTAAAAATTCAGCGCTGTGCCTGTGTGCAATAATGGCATTACAAACTTAAATTATACATTTTATTCTTCACTCAGTGGAATGGCAATGATTGGAAAACATGTGAATATTTATTATTCAAAGTGGCACAATTCCTCAATGTCAGCTCAATTTTTTCAAGGCATTAAATTAAAGTACTTAAACATTTTAGTTTATTCAGGAACTCTTTTGGAACTCTTCATATCTATCCACAAAACAAACCCATATTAAGCATGTGGAAGTTCCCTGAAAAAAAATAACCTTTTCATTTTCTCCAACTAAACTTTCCCTTGAAATGTATCCTGCATCCTCCTGTGCCAATTTCACTATTGACAGATCATCAGGCATGGATCCATAAAAAGTATAACATATCAGCCCTGGGAACATTCCATGAAACACAAAAAGTCAACGATCTTCACCGATTACTGTTATAAGCTACTGAAATCCTTGCATCTGATTGGCTGAGAGCAAAGTAGTCGATGAAAAGCACCGAGAAGATGCTACGTGAAACACTACCTCCGATGAGATTCGAAAAACAGGAAGACCATCAATGTCAACTCTGAATCATAAAAATCTGGAGAAACAAAGGTGGGGCTTTCCCTTTCGCAACCCTCCACATCCCCACTTTCAACAAAAACAGACAGAAAGGTCAAGTGACCCGCTGCTCCAAGGGCAAGGACTGGTACACAACATCTGTACCTGAGTATTAAAGTTCAGTCCGCAGGTTGCACCATGGACCTACTCCCTAGTAGGTCCATGGTTGCACAGACCTTTGGCTTTTGCATGCATGCGCACAATACAGAGCCTGAAGTAGTGAGACTAGAATATGAACTGTCAACTTTGCATTGCTTCTTTTATACTTCGGGCTGAATTTATTTAAATCTATAGAGAAAATTTCAGAGCAAAATGCTAAAAATTTCATCAAAATCTGATAACTAGTATTAAGTTATTGAAATTCAAGGGCTTTTTTTAGCAGCTCTCATGTAATTTAACAATTCCTTTATTCTGACTTTATTTTGAAGCTCATCATGAATAAAAATATTGAAGGGGGTCAGAAATACTGTGTGTGACAATACATACATGTACATGCTCAAATAAAATCCTTTCATTTTGGAAGTGATTAGAACTTCCAATTAATTGAGAAAATGGCATTTTATGTTCCTCATTCGCTAAGATTCTTGCACAAGTAAAAAAAAAGGGCTGCAGGGCTGAAGTTGAGGTAATAAATCTATAAAGTTGGAAACTAATAGTGATGTCAAATGATATATGTAAGAACTGCAAGGGTGGTTGCAAGACTACATGTAGTAGCCACCTGCCTTGGATTAAAGAGAAAATCTTTCTTCGTTGTTACCCACTCTTTACTCTTCTAAACATCAAACCAGATTTTCTCCATTAAAAAATATAATTACAAACCAAGATTCCTTGAAAAAGAAATAATTAATAATAAGCTCATTAAAACTAGCAGCTCTCACTTCTTGGCACGAATGTATACCCCCCCCCAAAAAAAAATTCCAATCACAGATACGTGTACATGTACATGTATCTCACTCACTGTTTGTGTGCCAATGGTATACTATTTCCTATGATCAGGGTCATAAACTCAACTTGATAGTGTCTAATTGTTTCTGGAAACTATCCTTCCCATTAGTACAGTAATGCACTCTTGATCCTTGTACCTTAACTACATGAACAAAGGGTTATTGGACACGTAGCATTTGCCCTTTTAACCAAAGCTCCTTAAAGGGCATGGAAACTGGAAGATATTTGTGTCCTACATGTACTAGTTTACAGAAACTTTGCATTAGCAAAGCTATATAGTTAGTAAACCTTCAATGTTTTTATCCATGTTTCTTCTCTTTTTTTCATTTGAAAAAAAAAAATCAAGGGGAGGGGGAACTTATTACCTCAAGTTACACCAATGTCTGTACTATTCAGAAAAATTCACTGTGACCAATTGACTTGCCTTAAAAATAATCCAAACCGGAGGTGATGAATTCACTATCTTACATTTTTAAGAGGTGGGTTAATATCCAGGGTTAATATTTAACAAACTTGATGCGATGAATTCAATTTGATCAGACCACTGTAATCTCATTATCTTATTTTGTCAGGTTATACCATTTCCTCTTTATCAGGGTATTATGAAATATCTAATCTTGTTTGTCTGACATTGCAAGCCAAATCATTTCGACATCTTTCGATTCTACTGTATACTGTACATCCTTAAGAAATCAAAGGGACTCTAAGGGACGCACCATTAGATGGGGGGCTGGAAGTTTGGGTTGATGCATAAATATCCTTTCTTCTTTGAGCAAAATTTTTTTTCCTTAGTCCATTGAGACAATTATTTTTTTTTTGCACCTCTCAGATGATATGGCAGTGGGCTAAGTTTTTTTTCTCTCTCTGATGGTGAGTCAAGTTTTTTTTTTGCTTATATGTAGCAAGTCAATTTTTTTTGTTTGGAAAAACTACCAACCCCCCCGATATCTAATGGAATGTCCCTTAGAAAAATGTGCACTTTCCTATGAATGTAAGAATTACATCAGCAATGCTCAGGTTGCATTGCCTTTGTCGTAAAATGTACGCTGAAAAAAGGTCAATGTTTAAGGGACAAAGTCCTCTCAGAATACACACTGTAATTTGAAGAACCTTCACGAAGTTTCGTTTTCATTTCAGAGAAGACAAAAGAAAGTGTTCAACGTTACAGAATGCACACAAGTGTAGTTTGCAGAGGAAAGCAGAAATTTGCAAGTTACCTTATTTATAAGAGTAGAATGTGTGAGAAAGTTCATGTTGGTTGTAAGAACCTGCAGGTTTTCAACTCATGGATCAAAACAAAAATTGTATAAAAGAATTTCAGTGTAGTCGCATAAAACAAATAAGGCATCACAGATAGTAACACAGACACATGGGTCAAAGACATGCTAGCCTAGAGGACTCCGTGATATTTTTTCACTGATATTGATATTGTCATTACATCATGGACAGGGGCGTCGCGAGGCCTTTTCCAGTAGGGGGGTGTGTAGGCTAGCCCTGATTACCGACAAATATCGGGACAGACTACCGACGTCTGACAACCATGAGCGATGGCCACGTTCCTCATTATCCTCAGTCACATTTTCTGTTGTCATACCCAGTGGCAAATCCGACTTTTCTGAATAGGAGGGAAGGCGGGTAATATTTTCTTTCACATTTCCCTCGTCGCAGTCGCCAATTTTTAATTGTTTTCATTTGTTATTCCTTTTTAAATACTAAATGTTAGTTTCTTAGAAACAAGATGGGGTAATTCTTGTGTCCTGAATATGAATTACCATGCAAGCTAATTTTTTTTCTTTAATATTTAGACCTGGAAAGAACATTTTTATCAGCTTTTGTAATCATCAACTCGATGCGTATCAAGATAAACTATCCTGCGAAAAGACCTGTTAAGAGTGATCCATGGATAGAACACGTAGCTTACCAAATCGAAAATGCGAGTGTGAAGTGTGAGCAGGAAATTTTTATTATTCTACCTGAACAATCGATAGTTCATTTCATTAATTTGGAATACTGAGTATACCTCGGAATTTTAATTGATGGTGATAAAGATTTGAATTTCTTAGTGTCGTTTCTAATGTTTATCTGTTCGTGACATCTGGATTCCAAAAGGAAAGATACTATCTGAACCAAAAAAAGAAAATTTCTTACTCAAACCTAAATTTCAGAGCATGAAGATTGTATGTAAACAGTAAACTGGGACTAACCCCCATATTCTGATAGCAGGTTTAACTTAGAATCAGGTTTAAAGTTATGGTTTAAGTATGGAAAGCCAAAAGTATCAAAATTTTTATTAAGTTGTATGTTTCTTATGTTTACTGTGCTCTTTCATGACTCATTGATGGTGAAGACAATCATATATTTATACTTCCTAGACAATTATGAATGATTTGAGAGACAAATGAGCTGAAATATGGTATCTCTACAGTTAGTGATTTATGTAACAATTGGCTATCCATATTTAAACCACAACTTTAAACCCGAGTTTAAGTTAAACCTGCTATCAGAATACGGGCCTTGGTGTAATACTTACAGGAATATCGGAACCAGCCACGCACACGACTTCCGGAGAGAGAGAGTTGGAGCTGAATGCTGTTCTCATGGCAACACATTTCTGGGACTCCTCATTTGATATCGTACACCATCTCATCTGAGTTGCTGAAAAAAAATTGGTTGATTAAAATAAGCAAGCAGGAAAGCCCTATGGGCCCCATCGGAAAGTAGCAAGGAATTGTAATGAGTGATGCAAAATAGTACGAGCTATTAAAGGTCAAGTCCACCTCAGAAAAATGTTGATTTGAATCAATAGAGAAAAATCAGACAAGCACAATGCTGAAGATTTCATCAAAATCGAATGTAAAATAAGAAAGTTATGACATTTCAAAGTTTCGCTTATTTTTAACAAAATATATGAACGAGCCAGTTACATCCAAATGAGAGAGTTGATGATGTCACTCACTCACTATTTCTTTTGTTTTTTATTGTTTGAATTATACAATATTTCAATTTTTACGAATTTGACGATTAGGACCTCCTTGCCTGAAGCACAAAATGTTAAAATAATGGAATTCCACGTGTTTAGGGAGGAATGAAACTTCATTTCACATGACAATGACGAGAAAATCAAAATATTTCATATTTCCAACAATAAAAAACAAAAGAAATAGTGAGTGAATTACATCATCGACTCTCTCATTTGGATGGACATGTACATGTAGCTGGCTCGTTCACAACTGTTTTTGTGAAATGAAGCGAAATTTTGAAATTTCATAACTTTCTTATTTTACATCCGATTTTGATGAAATTTTCTGTGTTATCCTTGTTGAATTTTTCTCTTTTTATTCAAATCAAGTTTTTGTTGGGGTGGACTTGTCCTTTAATGTTTCTTATATTTGCATCAAGAATAGTACATTTGGAAAATGGAAATAGTAGAAAATAATAAAACATGGAGGGGGGGGGGGGTGCAAATGGAAAAGATTTTAAGGTGTGACTACATGTAAATTATGGAGTGCAGAAGTAGATCTAATACTTGGTAAAGCTTTTTGTTTTGACTGAGTGAGCAAATGCAAAGCTAGGGCTAGGGGAGGGAAAAATCAGCAAAAAAAAATTATGAACTACAGAAGTTTTTGACATCAATTAGATTGTTTAAAATTGATAACATGAGGAGAGACAAAGGGAGACTGACAGAGAAGGAAAAAAAGAGGGATGTCAGCTGACTCTGCACTCGAGACTGACAACTCGCATCCCCTCTTCCGAAATAGGTGCCAATTTTTCTAATATCATACTGCTACAGGGCTGCCAACCTGAACAAGAAAATTTCAGTATTTTCAAGGCTGAAAATCAGTATTTTGGTGAGGAAATTAGTATTTTTACAAGAATATCATAGGACAACACATAAACTGAAGCTTTAGAAATCAGTATTTTGCAATAAATTTCATTAAATCAATTGCAATGTTCTATGATTAAGCCTACATTTGATTTGTTGTACACCTCTGCACCTAATCTCTTGGTGGGGCTGAATTGTCTCAAGACAAGTGTATGGTCGACCTCGACCCCCCAAAAGAGCACTCAATGCATGAATGCTTTATCACTACCAAGTAGTGGGAAGTAGACATCAACTTACAAGTTTTATATAACTTATTTGCCAATCCGATTAAAAAACACATCTGAGCTGTGCTTTTGAGCCAGGCTGCCACAAGACTCGGCCTCATTCATTGTTTAGAACACTCTAAAATTTTGTTTCAATTCATTTTACTCACTCATTTTGACCCCGAGTAAATTATCATTATTCATTGGCCATCTGATTTAGTTATCCAATTATTGGCAGCCCTGGAGAATAGGGCAATATAAATTCCTTGAAGTTGAATATCCCGTTGGGTCTATACCACCGTGTTATTTACTGGCCTCGATCTGCGTATACCAACTACTACTAGTACTAGTTCTACTACTACTAGTAGTAGTTTGTACTACCAACTCACAAATTTCATTACCAACTATCAATACCAATCATTGATTGGGTCATACGACTTGTGTTGACTGTTGTCTTACTCTTACATGTCTTAGCTTAAGTTAAGTTGTCTTTGACATGAACGATGAAGGTTTAGATCTACTCACTTGCTGCTGTTGTTAATGAGACCGTCATCAGAAGACACAGGAAAATACACATCATCATTGCGTTCATCTTGACCACTGTGTACCTGAAAGAACCAAGAGTGGAGAGGACTTCTTGATTTTCAAAATCTTGATCCTGTTAGTATAAAGCGCCCGATCAGTACTATACACAGACAGGTGCTTCTTTACAGTTTTACTGAATGTTGCATTTGCGGTGTCAGCTCAGCCTACCAGTTATAGCCTGCACTATACCTTTTGGAACCTAGCCAGGCCACATCATGCGCATGCACAATTGCTGCTCAGCCAACTCCCACGTGCTTGCCGCGTAACTTTTCATGGGCGTGGTCATTGGTCCAGGGGCGTCGCGGTGGGGATGGGGGGAGGGGTATTTGTTACTCGTTTGTAAGAAAGCACAAACACGCATTAGATACTTTAACCAATTATACAATGTAATCTATAAGATCATCCAGTCTCACTTCTTCATACTCTATAATGCACCTTGCAAATGGCGAGAACCAATGGGGGGGGGGGGCTACAAATGTAGACCCACATCTGCAGTGTGTGTACCCATGGACCTATCTCGTAATAGGTCCATGATGTACCACAGCTACTGTAGCTGCAGATCGGAACCAGCAGCCCACCATACGAGCCATTTAGAGTCTACATAACAGACTAGTAGGGGGGGGAGATAAACTATTCAGATATCTGTACAGGGTAAATGCTTTCTGTTATTAGATCTAAGCTAAGCTCTTGCGGAATCAGAATTTTGAATAGGGGTTTTGTTCCTCCCTGTACACCCCTTTAAATGTTAAAAACACATAAACAAATAATAAATAAAGTTAATTAATAAATGGTGAATATATAAATAAAGGAAGGACGAATGAATGAATTGACTTAGGCCTTAACAAGTGAATAAAGAATTATTGGTAAACCCGATTATTCAAAATTAAACAGCAAGCATGAATATTTAGTGACAGATCAATCAATTTACTTTTGAACACACGCATCCTGAAATTATGGCGAAGATCATAAAGCAAGCGCGAAGCGCGAGCGGGAACAATCTAGCTTCAAGTCTAAGAGGCAACAAAAGTTATGCAATCGCAATTGAATCCTTAAGGCCTATATATTTTTAAGAGATCAAATAAATGATATATATTTAAAACAAGGCAAAAGCAATTTTGTGTCTCGCCCACTTATGAAAATAACCAGAAATATCGTGATTTGCGAGGGCATGCAAGATAATTATATCGAAACTTCATTGTGAAATGACTGGGATGGAATAACACTTGTCATAAGAGCCTTCCACGTAAACTTTAATGTTGACCTGAAAATGACCTTTGATCTTTTCATGTGACCTCCGACTATAACATGCAGGTTGCCTAAGTACATCTACCATCCAAGTTTTGTTGAAAAGTAACTTACGGTTGCGGAGTTAGGTGTCATAAGAGAGTCTTGCATGTAAACTTTAATGTTGACCTGAAATGACCTTTGACCTTACCATGTGACCTCTGACTGCAGCATAACATGCACGTCCCCCAAATCTATCTAACATCCATGTCAGTGGTTGAAAAGTGACTTACGGTTGCGGAGTTAGGTGTCATAAGAGAGTCTTGCATGTACACTTTCACCTTGACCTGAAAATGGCCTTTGACCTTATAATGTGACCTCCGACTGTAGCATAACATGCACGTCCCCCAAGTCCATCTACCATCCAAGTTTGGTTGAAAAGCGACTTACGGTTGTGGAGTTATGTGTCATTACAGGTTTGTGACGGACGGACGACGGACGCCGGACGACATTTGGATCCTAAGTCTCGCCGTCACCTCTGGTGGGCGAGACAAAAAATTAATATATTTTGAATATTTCAATTTTCGGGTTTCCAATTAATTGCTTTGATTTTTTTTTAATCTACCGAAATATACCCGGGAATCGTTGATTTCACTGGAAACGATTTAGATTTCCTCGAATTGGAAAACACTGACGTGTCAGGGCTGCGGAACGGTTTTCAAGGGAGGGGGGGGGGGGGGCTGACCATGCTAAAAATCACAATTATATGGTCATTTTTACGTTCTTGTAAACAGTTTTTGAAAAAAAAATGGGGGTTGAAGCCCTCCAGCAATGAATGTTCAGTGAAAGATAAAGAGATTTAAATGGAGAGGAAGACAGAAAAATAGGGAAAGAAAAAAAGAGAAATGAGGAGAGAGTGCATGGAAGACAGGCAAATGATAAAGAAAGAAAAGGCAGAGAAAAGAGGAAGTAGAGCGATAAAAAGGTCAAATAACGGAGAGAAAGAACGAAAAAGACAAATGACAAGAGCAGAGGGATGGAGAGAGTCATAAAAGAGGGAGAGATGGAAAGAAAGAAAAATGAAAAGAGGGGAGAGAGGGAGAGTCAAATGAGAGAGGGCGAAAGACAGAAAATAAAAAAGGAAGAGGGTCAAATAACACGGAGGCCAATGCGCGCATATGGAGATACGTCGGTTTGCGAAACCTTTATTTAGCGTCTCGGTGCAAATTTCAAGGACGCACAGGGATGCGTCACATCTCTGTGAGAGCCGAGTTTTTTGGTTTCGCGAAGTGACGTACCACTTTGCTGGCTTATATCTTCTTGTTTCTTATGTGTAGCAATTGAAAATTCTTATCATCAGACAGAATGAATGCCTTAGTATGCTAGCATTCTAAAATATTTAGTACAATAATAAGTACGAATTTATTGTTTGGAAAAAAAGAAATCTTTAAATGCGTTTTTCTCGAAACTGTCTTTTCGCATCGCGCGCTGAGATACGTCGGTTTGCGAAACCAGCGACGAAATGTAATAACGCCCACAAATGTAATAACACTTTACCCACAAATGTAATAACGCCCACAAATGTAATAACACTTTACCCACAAATGTAATAATGACTTTACCTACAAATGTAATAAATCTGAAGCGATTTTTGGCGAATTCGTTCTAAACTAATATCCTATATTAATGCGCTCATATAGCACAAAAGTTCAGTCTTTTTTCCAGACCCGGTTAATGAAATATTACAGTACAAGTCCAAGTCTTTTTCCAGACCCGGTTTTTCAAAATTATAATATACGTCCAAAGTCTTTTTACCAGACCCGGCTGTTTCAAAATTATAATATACATCCAAAGTCTTTTTTCCAGACCCGGTTAATTCAAAAATTATAATGCAAGTCCAAAGTCTTTTTTTCAGACCCGGTCGTTTCAAAAGTTATAATATACATCGGTGAGGGGTAAAGACAACACTCTAAGCCCAATCATTTTAAGTGGGTTTAATTTTGAAGATTGGTCTCAGCTGTCTTTTTTTTTCAATATTACTTTATCTCTTAAATAACTGGGTCCAGACGATTATATTAAGCATAATACTCGTGTTATTCCACAAGAATAAGAATATGAGTCTTTTGTTTTTAGGATTGTTTAAATCATTTTTAAATCACCGGGTCTGGAATAAAGACAACGCTCTAAACATGTGCTTTTCTACATGCATGGTCTTAATTTGGAGAATTGTTGGTTCTTAGATTCGTTGTTTGGGGTTGAGTTTTATTGATTTTTTATTCCTGAAATAATTGTGTCTGGAGGAAAGTCGATCTTCGACAATCGGTCTTCATGTTATTCCACAGTAATTAGATTATTGGGTATTCGTTTTAGAATATTTGTAAAAACTATTTTATTTTTCAAATAGTAACCAAGTCTGGAGAAAGGATGTCTGCTTTACCCACGCGTTATTACAATGTTTTGTAGGGGTAGTAGTATTATTTAAAAAAAGACATATTTTTACTGGGTGAAACTTTGGAAATTTTGTCTTAGATTCGAAGTTTTTCTGTTACTTTTTTTAATAGCCGGGTCTGGAGGAAAGAGTACGTTTTAAAACTCGTGTTATTCCACTAGAATAAGAATATAAGGTATTATGTTAGAAGATATTTTTCGTAACTGTTTTAGGTCTGGAATAAAGACAACACTCTAAACCTCTTTTAAAACAGGTTCTTAGGTTGAAGGTTTGTTTGGTCTTAGACTGATTTTTTTTTATTCTTACTATTAGCGTTTTTTTTTAAGAAAAAAATGGTCGGGCTGAAAGACTAAGCTATATCAAGCATTAATAAGATTATGGGGTCTTTATACTGTTTTTAAACTGTTATTCATAATGTTTAAATAACAGGTAACCGGGTCTGGAGAAAAGACTACGCTTGATTCTCAATTTACTCTTAGTGCATATATTCACAATATACACCGTATATTAGTTGAAACAACAACAAAGACATTAATTCCACCAGTTTTAATTAACTGGGTCTGGAGAAAAGACTAAGCTCGATTCCCATTTTTTCCACAGGAATATCATTATCGTATCTTAGTTTGGACTTATATTATAAATTTTGAAATAACTGGGTCAGGAAAAAGACTTTGGACTTATTAAAATTTTGAAACAACCGGGTCTGGAAAAAGACTTTGGACTTATATCACAATTTTTTAAACAACCGGGTCTGGAAAAAAAGACTTTGGACTTTTATTATATTTTTTTAACAACCGGGTCTGGAAAAAAGACTTTGGATTTATATTTGTACTTTGATGTTTTATTAACCCGGTCTGAAAAAAAGACTTTGCACTTTTGTGCTATATGAACGCATTACTAGAGGATTTTAGTTTAGAACGGATTCGCCAAAAATCCCTTCAAATTTATTACATTTGTGTGTAAAGTCATTATTACATTTGTGGGCGATCAAAAATTATTACATTTGTGGGTAAAGTGTTATTACATTTGTGGGCGTTATTACATTTGTGGGTAAAGTGTTATTACATTTGTGGGTGCAACACCCCCCCCCCCGGCATCTAACGCACTCTGGGAGTGTATCTTGGTTCCTAACGTTACACACATCAGAGAAAGTAGCATCATCTAGATTTTTGACTATATCAGGGGAAAATTCAGATTCAAATCAGACAACAAATTTATTGATCAAGAATCAAACGATGAACTGTAAGGAACGACTGACACATGATACTGATCACTCTACATTCTCATTTACTTATTATATGTACATATTACCGTTGTCATAACTTGTGAGGGCGCTTTAATGTACAACCTATACACACAGCGGTCTCATCTAACATCATCATTACTTCCTAGAAATATAATACATATAAAATGAATTAAAACAAATAGCCTTTAAAATTATATAGTATGTAATATCACGTATATATGATATTACTTTTAAAAGTAAAATAAACTTTTCTTTTATTCAATTTTACAATATACTCTCTACATTTTTTGTAAACATAAATTCATGCAAAACTGAGTTTATCATGAAGAATATAAATATGTAGATGTTATATGCGAATAGAAGAAGGCGGGATTCGCCTGTTTACATAAATAGAATGATAAAAAAAAACCCAGAAAACAATACAAGAGAAAAGGGCAGAGAAAAAGGAGAAAAGGGAACATAATGATATTACATGACAGTATCATGATATCACATAATAATAATCATGATTACGAATTATAAACAGCTAAAATTCTTTATAATAAGGGTCGAAAATAATCATATTTTTACAGATTTTTGCAATTATCAGACTATTTTCACTGTATGTAGATCATATATATTCTCGTATCTACGACGTGTGTGTGTGTGCGAATGTATATAAATATATGAATATATATATTTATATATATATATATATCATGTTTGTTCATTAATGAAGACAAATTGCGTTCAGACGGCAAGTGGAAATTAATTGATATATATATATCCTTAGAAAATATTGTCGACGAATTATTATTAGACCATGTTTCATGAGACTGTGGCGGAAAGTAGCCGAAAAATTATAATTTACCTACCTCTCGCGACGGGCGCGAGTTGAGTAGACATGTTGTAAACTTGGACATAGTGAGAAAAAAGGAACTGAAACTGGGAATTTTTTACCCAACGAACCCACTCAGTTTGATTATGAAAAGGTGTTACCGGGTCAGAAAGACCATATTTATTTCATGAAGAGTTACTTTTATGACATGGCATGGCTTGTCTGAAAGTTAATAAAAAAATAATTTTTTGAAAAGTTTGGGCCAGTTGCTCATATAGCATGTCATTAACAGCCCTAAATAGGCCAATTTCAAATGTCTCAAAATTCTGGAAAACGGCACCATCCCTCCTGAGATAATGTAACGATCTTTACTCATGTAAATTACATAATATTATACGCCTTTAAAGAAAAGTGTATGAAGGATTCCCCTGTATGTAAATTTGACATTCGGTAGTACCCCCCCAAAAAAAAATATTATCTTTATGAGGTCCTGATAATCATAAGTTTTTGTACGGTATAAATAATAATAAAAAATCAATGTATCCGAGAAATCTGCTGAACGCAGCATAATAATAATCAAAATTGGCTCGCCATGATGTACCGCGATGGATGCTCAAATCAAAATACCATGAGATGTGAATTCATTGATATAGAATTTGTTCTCGAATGATATCTCATTTCGGCATACGTACTATGTTACATTTGATAAATTCTGAAAACACTCTAAAAATATTGGGTAAAAATGTTCCGTGAGGGTGTATTATTATGTTTCCGATCAATATTGGGAATTTTTGGGGCATTTTATTTATACAGTGTGGTGAAAATTTTGACCATTCTTAAGTAATTGCTGCTCATTTTTTTTCCTTTTTACCATTCTGGGCAATATGCTTCCCGCATTGGGTAAAATACTGTCCCAAATAGGTTGGACACATAATTACCCTCGTGCTGGTTAAATTTTTACCCAATATTTTGTTTACAGTGTATACCCATCTTGCTAGATTGATAGCCTATATTATCACTTATTTATGATAATTTTGTATGACATCAAGTAAGCCCATATAATTTAAGGTCTACATGTATGCCAAAAGTGCTTAATCGACGATTAGGCCTATTATTTGTATTAAGCAGTTGAAACCGAAACTCTCGATTGTATCGGTTAAGTGGCATGCATATAAAAATGCAAAGTATTCACAATTTAGCTGGGTACGACTGCAAGCCATTGTTAAATGAAACTATCTTCAGATGTTGATTAAAGTGAGAAAAGAAAACCCGACCACCTTTACTAAGGCAATCCGATACCCTATAATATCTATTCTTACAGGTTTCGACAGCAAATAAGAAGTTGTTTTAACTAGCATATTATCCAACCACTTCACAATGAGTGGTTTTCGTTGTTTCGAAGTGATGTCTACTTTTAATTAGAAGGCCGACACAGAGTTTGAATGACCACTTAACAAAAGTTTGTCCTGTGATACAAACCTTTTCTGAAGTTTCATCCCTGAAGCGATTGCACAGAATTAACAAGCCACAGGACGGATCCTACTTTCTTTGCTGTCAAACTTGAGCGTTCTAGATGTAAATAATTACAATTTTTAGAAAGGATTCTTAATAAACTCCATTTAACTCATTTTCTTGAAGTAAATATGGCAATCGAAAATGAGGAGACGAGACGAGGTCGGCCAAATTACAATAGTACCCTTTGTTTGTGTCTTCTATCGAGTCTTGGGGTGTGTTTGGCTTTTCTACCGTACATTCCTCTTACCATCAACGACAAACGTGATGCGATCTTTACAGTGTCCAAGATAATGATGACCTTAGTGATACTAGCCGTAGAAGTCTTGTTGATTCGCTTTATACGTTACAAGGAACGTTTCCATCAGGCCCAACTTGTATTTTGGCCAAACCGTTGTCGACACTGTGCGAAGATACTTGAAAACATTCGATCAACACGACAAATGCAGAGTAACAACTTTGATGGGGACCAGGCAACCAGGTCAGGTAGTGGAATTTCACATTCAGATGCCCTGCAAGTTGCTACACGACACGGTGCTAACCTAACTAGAAGTTCTCGCTCCTCTGTTTTTAACAGTGAAATGACTTTTAGTGGAACTTCGTATTTTTTGACAGACCGGGATTCCCTTTTTACACACCCAATCCATGCTTCATCAGAATCACCTGAGAGTTCAACATACGATTCTTTGTCCACGTCTCAGCAAAATCTGAACTCCTCTCCGGTGGAACAAGAGGTAACTTGTCGTGGCCATCGATGCAGAAGACGACACACTTTTCCCAGACGCCATCGGTCACTTGTCAATGTCTTTAATATTTTCTGCTTAATCGCTTTGTTCGGAATACCATTTCTAGTCATCAATAAATTTGCCTGCATCTTCGGCGGGAACGGTCCCAATGCGAAGCTCGTATCTGGAGAGGTATACGACCTAAGCCTATTGAGTCTTATACCACTAGCCATGATGTTCGCTACCAGGTACTACGATGCCGTCTTTGTTACCACCCCACTGAACTGTTACTCTATTGTATTTTTCCTATCTGGAGGTATATGGATATCCGCGATGAAACTTGTCCTGCCAATTGCCACCCTTTTGGGATACTACGAAATGGGAAGTTCTTGCCAGATGAACAGTACCTTCGGGAATGTGCTCCTGTACGGTGAGAGAGCAATGACCCCATTTTTCACGGAATGCGCCATCATATCGACAGGAATTCTTTGGCAGGCTTGGACATCTTTCGTGTCAAGATCAGAGCTTCGTCTTGATCGTGAAATGCCGCGTTACGATGCCATTCCCATCTCCTCTTCACGCCACTTCTTACGGATGCTTCCGTCACCACTGACATCATGGTTTCGGAGACGTCGTCGCCTAAGGAGCACAGAAGAGGAACGGCAAGAGCTGATATCGAATGGACGCTGGTCTGGATTTGAAAGCTATATATTCAAATGTTGGGTTCTTTTCTTCAGTGTATCCCTAATATACTTCGTAATATGCATGTGGCTGATTTGGGATGGGTTTGCGCTTTTTCCTTCGAAAACCACGCAACAGGTATACGTTGGCTGGTGTCTTGAAATCACATTTTATTTCCCTTACTTCATATTTTTCTACCACATTTCCTCGCTTTCCAGGGACAGAACACGACCTCCTGTATCCACGGTATCCCCACAACGTAGTTTAGAAGGACATGACATCTTGCTCCTACTCTGTACCTGCGGGATTTTCTGCCAGGCAATATTTCGCCTAACCTCCGGATCTGGTCTCCTCCTGAGTCAACGCGCAACATCGGGGGATGATCTCGCGACTTGGATCTTTTCCCTTATATACTCCATCTTCATCATCATACTTATATTCAACCTAACATCTTTCCTCATTCGCGTTCAGCGACATGATGCATTGAACCCTGCCCAGACGAAATGGGTGCTGGCTTTCTTGATTTACATCTCATTGTCGTACAGCACGGAATGGCTGATTGATAGCATCGTCGTCGAAACGTGGATAGTGCAGTGCCAATTCTTCGGGAAAACGACAGGAACGGTTGTTGGCACTCTTTTGGATCCCTTCGCTACTTTATTTGGTCTCCATTCAGCAATGGTAGCATACGAAGCGTACAAGGTCATCCTCAAAAGAGCTCTAGGGCAGCAGAGATGCGGTAGCTAGGATCAATTGATTAAATACATAATCCCACTAACTGCGTGGTTTTGTGCCCCTGTAATCCAAGCTTATTGGGAGAAGTTACAAATGGATGCAGACGTTAGAGGTTCGAGCCCTGGGCATGTCTTTCGGATAGTGGCGTTTCAAAGGTCGATCAAAGACGTAAATGATCATATCATATATACAAACACAGACAAAAAACACCCTTCCCTAGTACACACACCCTTAAAGTCACCCACCCTCACACACCCACACTGAAATCGGGTTCCATTCAAACACTGGTCTAAAGTGTTGGTTTACCTGTGGACAGCCAAATGTTACACAAATTTCTATTAGTATCAGCCACATCGACACTTAAATAATGCATTACTGTCTAGGAATGATACGCAGCAAAAACTGTGGTGTTAACCGGTGAACATAGAGGACCACATCACAGTTATTTTACACCGTCGTTAAATTGACAGTGTTAGTTTAACACCTATAGGTGTCATTACAACACCTTTGGTTGTTACATTTACACTTTTTGGTGTGTGTTTTTTCAACCTATAGGGTGTAATTTTAACACCTCAGGTGCGGCTGCTATAAACACCAACTGGTGTCAGTTTTAACACCACAGTTTTTACAGTGTAAAGATCGAACTTCCTTCATCATTAAAGATTGAGGGAAAGAGCGAAATACATAATAAGAATTTTTCAGTGCAAACAATAGTTTTATGTTTTCGGCTATCAGAGAGTTAGCATACAAAGAAGACTTTAGAAGACGGACCATACATGACTTTACTGAATAATAAATCTGTTATATCTGGGCCGTGTTTCACAAAGATTTAAGTATGACTTAGAGTCGCACTTAAATGTCTTGTTGCGCGCAGTATAAAAGGCATGACAGCATTGGTCAGATCATGCCAAGAGGACGCGCACTACTGCGTATTGATCAATAAGATTGCGCGTTGCATATAATGTACGCGTAGACATTTAAGTGCGACCTAAGTCATACTTAAATCTTTGTGAAACACCCCCCTGGTACCTATTCGGAAAAGGCCCCATAGATATTGTATTTTAAAACATATTCCTACAAGAAAGAAATTCAATATTTAATATCCTATTGGTCAACATCGCCATATGATCAAGAACCTTTCGAGAATATTGCCAAAATGTATGTTCATTCTTGCAATTGTGTTTGATTCCTTCTGTAGCTGTTATGTATCTATTTTTTGTTCTTTGATGCGATGAAATCTTTCATTATCTCGTATTGGATTATTTCTCTTTTCCGTTTTCATTAAACTTCTCAATACTGCTAAATATCAAGTTAAGATTTAATCCCAATTAGACAATTTGACTTGAAATAAACTGTTTATCTAAAATTTTTGATTGAACGTTTTAGAATTGATTTTCATCGCATTTTGTTTTTCGGGAAAGTTAATTTTTCCATTCATAGTATACCGTAAACAGGCTCCTAATGTGTTTAGGTATATCTTCCAGATTACACTGATCCAAAGTGTGTATATGTATGACGACATTACAAAAGGTGAAAATCAACAAACATCCTATCCCTAACGAAGATAAGATAGGATATATATATATATATCATCAACGCAAGCCTCACGTCCTCGTTAGGGATATGATGTTTGTTGCATTGCCATTAAGAAGGTTCGTGAACTAACTTGTTGCATATAACTAAGCTGAATATTATCGAATACCCTTACATTCAACCTCAAGTTCATTTTCGGTCAAACCGCAATCTATACTTGAAGACAACCAATCTACCTTCCCCGCCTACATGTAGTTTCGTGAAGCCGTATTTCATATTCGGTGAGAGTGATCTAGAAGTAATTGTTTACGACTTTCACAGTTTTTTTTGTCTTATTTGATGAACCGTTGTCCTCGAAAAAAAATATATACTTGTATATACATGAAGACAAAAAAATCACTAGGCAGCTATTATGTCGAAGTAATTGCCATTTGTTTTTATAGGGTGTTTGTTGATTTTCACCCTGTTTCTTAAGATTTGTATTTTACACACTCATCTTAAGATTCCTATTTGTATTTACACACTCATTAGACATTAAGGAATACCAATCTCTTAGACCATATCGGTTGAAAACTAATATATGAAAGGATAAGATGGGGTCATTGTAGTTATCGTCGTATTTCTTTATTTTCTAATCATGTTTTACTAGAAAAGTAATCACTTTTGACTAGCATATGATAATGAATAATATTACACATATCGGTTTCATCAACGGGACCAAGTTGAGTAGTGATCTCGGCGTGAATGTGACTGATTTGTTTTTATAGTGTTTAATCAATATTTTATTCGACTGAGTCATAAATGATCATGTAGTATTGGATTAGTGTGCATTGTCATATACCCTGACATTTTTTAAGAAAAAATGAAGCAATAATAATTTTTCTGAAATCTACTGGGTTACATATAGATTATAGCGATGATTTTTGTATAAAACAATGTCACTGTATTTTCGTTTCATTCATCATAAATTGAATTGAACTGAATCATTTTTCTTTCTAACAAAAGACATGTACCAAGTACGCTTGTTGAAATGAAATAAAATCAATTCATAAAGTTGTCACTAAAATTGAGAAACTGAAAACAAGGGAAAAAAAACACAAACAAACAACAAATACTTGTATAGGGTCTACATATATCGTTTTCAGAGTGAAATTCCGGGTTTGGCTAAATTTATTATTACACATTCAATCCGAGCTCAAAATAGAATTTTAAATTGCCAGGAATTCTCTTATTTTAAACAATTTATTTTTACTTACAACACATCTTTTCACCTTGTAATTTTATTCTTCACTTGTATTAACAGTATTATCTTTAATTAATATGACGTATTTCATTGATGTAAGTCAGTCTAATTAATAACATTAACATGGCTTAGATCATATAGATTTTTATGTTATATTCATCAATCATTCTTATTTTTATTATTTGATTAAAATGGAAACGTTTCTGTGAATCAAACTAAATTATATCTATGTAAAATTTCCTTCAGTTCCTAGGTCCGTATCATTAAGTTTGAAAGTTTGTAGTTAATCATATGGTGTAATACATTTTGTATTAACATGTCCTTATTTTTGTATGATTGTACATAGCGCCATGAGTGTCATGCCTGACGGATGTGTGCACTTGATAAGAATCCCCCATCATTATCCAAATGAGGAAATGAAACAAAATTATGAGTGATGTTTAGTTTTAAAATGTAATAAATGCCCTTTCAAGTTCAAATGTGATGCTTCATCTAAAGAGCCTTATGCTTCATCTAAATATCCTTTCGCTTCATTTTCTCTAGCAGAATATACTTCCGACTGCACTGTACTATCACAAAATCCCATTGCTTTCAATTGGCACCCAAAATCAATCCACATTTGACATATACTAAAGAAATAATCTGCCATTTTTTAGTCAGGCAGCATATGTCATCTACTTCGACAAATTGGCTAAGTCTGATTTTCACTTTTATGTGATTGGTGACATCACAAGGAACAACTTCCAACTTGGTGACAAATCTATAATGGTCATCTTGACCATGTGAGGGGTAAAAATGGGGTCAATAGGAGTCAATTTTTGAAATTGCCCCAATTCTGTCAAGTCATACCTCAAATTGTTTGTCTTGTTATACTGAATAAGAAAGTGTACACAACTATATACTCTTGACCTCCCGTTAAAAGTTATGACCGGAAATGTCAAAAGGTCAACAAACTTTCATTAAAGGTCAAGTCCACCTCAGAAAAATGTTGATTTGAATCAATAGAGAAAAATCAGACAAGCACAATGCTGAAAATTTCATCAGAATCGGATGTAAAATAAGAAAGTTATGACATTTCAAAGTTTCGCTTATTTTTAACAAAATAGTTACATGAACGAGCCAGTTACATCCAAATGAGAAAGTCGATGATGTCACTCACTCACTCACTATTTCTTTTGTTTTTTATTGTTTGAATTATACAATATTTCAGTTTTTACGAATTTGATGATAAGGACCTCCTTTGCCTGAAGCACAAAATGTTAAAATAATGGAATTCCACGTGTTCAGGGAGAAATGAAACTTTATTTCACATGACAATGACGAGAAAATCAAAACATTTCATATTTCATATAATAAAATACAAAAGAAATAGTGAGTGAGTTATGTCATCAGTTCCCTCATTTGCATACCGACCGAGATGTGCATATGACTGTTTTGTGAAATGAAGCGAAATTTTAAAATGTCATAACTTTCTTATTTTACATCCGATTTTGATGAAATTTTCAGTGTTATGCTTGTTGAATTTTTCTCTTTTTATTCAAATCAAGTTTTTGTTGGGGTGGACTTGTCCTTTAAATGTAAAATTACACTGAAGGTGTTTAGAAAGCTATTTTTCTTCTTTTTTTATATGTGTGTAATTTTTAGATTTCGATTTTGATAAGTTCATCTTCAGAAGTCCTTATCCAGAAGATATAGGCCTAAATGGTCAAGCCAAGGTCAGGGAAAGGTCAAAAGAATAATAAGTTTTCATTGGTAGGCAAAATACAATAAAAACGGTTAAAATCTTAGAAGTTGGCTCTTTATTCTGGAAAGTCTCTGTCTAAGAAGACATTATCCATTAGACAAAAAAGGGTTTAATGTGCTCACTTAGAAAAAAAACTAAAAAATGTCACCTAATGGATAAGAGCAAATAAATTGTCAATAAATTTACAAAAAAAAATATATGTTGTTTAGCAACTCTATTAATACACTTCCTGTTGATATTATTTTGGATGGAACTCCCTTGGAAAAAGTATCCCATATTAAGATTCTTGGAATAACAGTCGATAATAAGCTCTCATGGAAATTCCACATAGATAACATATGTAAAACTATTTCACGCAACATTGGTATAATTAACAAGCTTAAATTTTGTTTACCATTATCGTCCCTGCTTACATTATATTCATCCCTTATATTACCGTATTTAAATTATGGAATTTTAGCGTGGGGCAACACACATCAAACACTCTTAGACAAATTACTCCTATTACAAAAGAAGTCTCTTCGTGTCATATGTCACAAAGCATATTTGTCTCATACTGACCCATTATTTTTGGAACATAAAATATTGAAAATTAAAGACTTGTATTTGTTCAATCTCGGTCAATTATAACAATAACAACCTCCCAAATGTATTTCATTCAATGTTTCCAAAAAATCAATCCATTCATAACTATCCAACAAGGCGATTGGGTGAATTCCATTTACCACTTCTAAGAACTTTGCTGGCTCAGAACACATTTATATATGAGGGACCGAAGTTATGGAACTCACTTCATAATGATATAAGAACTGCAAAATCTTTGAACTCTTTTAAGACTAAATTCAAATTATCTCTATTAAAATCTTATAATGTATCCTCAAATTAAATCTTATTCATCATCTCTGTCAAGAGGTTAGTCATCATTTTTACTATAAAGACTATAATTAAAACATAAATCATCCCTTTTTTTAATTGAAAAAAAAATCTGACACAAGTCCTTCCCAATTGTGCTCGGTTTTTAACCTCATATATTATTTGTGTCTATCCTCTCATATTTTTTCTCTTTCCTGTCCGCTTATCCGCCTTCCTACCGCTTATTTATTTACGGCATCAATCGCATTTTTCGCGCATTTTATTCTTTCCAGGTCATTTTATATATTTTTTTCTCCTTTTATACACATTGAATCCAGTTTGCTTGAGTCCACGATGGCATGTGTTCTACCTACGTTTAGCAGCACCCATCCATCTTCTCAGGGCATTCTCCCCTTTCTCTTTTCTTTTTTTTTTGGGGGGGGGGTGGGAAGGGTGGATATATTTTTGGATATATTTTAGGACGGTTTGTTTTGTCCTATACAAACTATATTTTTTGATATCTTCGTATTTTATATTTTGTGAGTATTATTTCTCTCTCATTTATTTTTTTTCTCATTTGATTACATATGTCTGTATTTGTACTCTGTTAATGGTTTTGTTATCTATTTTTGAGGGGCCCACATTGTACAAGCATTGCTTTTTAGTGGGTCCCTCCATTTCCATCTTAATTTAATTTCTATTGAAAAATAGTATACTTATTTAAAACCTCCATTGTGTTGCCTAAATCGTGTAAGTTTTTTTTTCACAACATATGTATTATTATTTTTGTTTCTTTGCAATGGATACAAATACTTATTTTTTATATATATGGTATACAATTTGTTTTTGTTTGATGGAAGTGAAATAAATAAAATTGAATTGAATTGAATTGAAGGAAACAGATAAACAGAGATAGACGTCGAATATATTCAGTGTGGTATCCTAGAATTGCAGGAACCTGCTTGACAAATCCTAATGCCCTTAAAATCGTATCATCTTCATGATGTTGTAAGTGCAACCAGCTCTTTCCGAGTTTCTTGATTTAGGATTTCAATTTACGTCCAATTCATTTTCAATTTACTAGTTTTTGATATGTAAAGAAACATTTTATCCATTTGCTTTGTACAGAATATTTTAATCAGCAGAAATTATTGTAATGTATCGGAGTATATGTGTAATACTATGTTAACAGAAAAAATACATTGATTGATCAGTGCTCCCAGCTCCTATATCATTTCATTTGGATTAACTTACGAATACAATAATGATGTTAGAATTGAGGATGATAAGTTGGGCTCCATTTGCTCCTCAGTTTTTTTCTAATGTGTGATGGTTATATTATTTCTGTCAAAGAGGCAACATCGTCTCACTGTAGTCATGGGTGTCCATTATGCTGATATGATATATTCTGACCATTACTCGATCTCTGGAGCCAAGAAGGACTACACATTTCTGGTGCATGTGCTGTTTTGAACTTATCATTGGTGCCCTTTTGCATTTTGTAAAGTGAAATTCAAAGATTTCGTGCATACTTTTGGTCAATTGTATTTATTTTTCAGTAAAAATGCAAGTCTTCACAATTTCTGGGGCAGCCCCCTCCCCGCAAGTAGGAACAAAACAAGAACGACAAAAGAACAAAAATAAAATCCGCATCTATATGCACATCACTAATATCGTGAGAACTAGTATTAAGTTTAGTTTCACGTTGTATGCTCTGGAAGAAAAAAACCCTTTATAAAATAGTACAAGCCGTGTTAATGGCAGCACATCAGAAATGTGTAGGCCTTCTTGGCTCCAGAGATCGAGTAATGGTCAGAATATATCACATCAGCATAATGGACACCCATGACTACTATGAGCATGTCTGCATGATGTTGCCTCTATCAGAAATAATATAACCGTCACACATTAGAACTAATTGAGGAATGTAATTGGAGCCCAAAATATCATATCATTCTCAATAATAACCTCATAATCGTATTCGTAAGTTAATCCAAATAAGATGTTAGGCATTTTTTAGGAGCTGGGAACACTGATCTATCGATGTATTTACTCTGTTAATATAGTATTACACATGTACCCCAATACATTACAATAATTTCTGTTGATTAAATTATTCTGTACAAAGCAAATGAATGTTTATTTACATATCACGGACTAGTAAATTGAAAATGAATTAGACTTGAATTGAATTCCTAAATCAAGAAATTCGAAAAGAGCTAGTTGCACTTATAATGTCATGAATATAATGCGATTTTAAGGGCATTAGGGTTTGTCAAGTCGTTTCAAGGTATTCCTGCAATACCATGATACCACATTGAATGTATTCGACGTCAGTCTCTGTTTATCTGTTTTCTTCCTAAATGAGCACATTCGACCCTTTTTTATCTAATGGATAATGTCTTCTTAGATAGAGACTTTTTAAAATAAAGAACCAACTTCTAAGATTCTAACCGTTTTAGTGTATTTTGGCTACCAATAAAGTTTGTTGACCTTTGAACTTTACCTGACCTTGTCTTGACCATTTAGGCCTAAATCTTCTGGTTAAGGACTTCTGAAGATGAGCGTATCCAAATCGAAATTTAAAAAGTACATACATATAATAAAAGGAAAAAAAGAGAGAAAAATAGCTTTCTTAACACCTTCAGTGTAATTTGACATTTAACGAAAGTTTGTTGACCTTTTGACATTTCCGGTCACAACTTTTTAACTGGAGGTCAAGAGTATATAGTTGTGTACATTTTCTTGTTTAGTATAACAAGACAAACAATTTGAGGTACGACTCGACAGAATTGGGGCAATTTCAAAAATTGACCCCCATTAACCCCATTTTCACCACTCACATGGTCTACATGGTCAAGATGACCATTAGAAATTTGTCACCAAGTTGGAAGTTGTTCCTTGTGATGTCACCAATCACATAAAAGTGAAAAATCAGACTTAGCAAATTTGTCAAAGTAGATGACATATGCTGCCTGACTAAACGGTTTGTTTGATTTATTAAAAAAGCCGACGCAGGACCGACACACACACACACACAAACACACCCCCACACACATACCCTAATACACTTATTAAAAACTAGGTGTATATAAAATATAATCGTATGAGAGAGAAATCATAGTTTCGACTGTTGGTATTTATCAAGAAATTATGAATTTATTAAATCAACAGTATCATTAAAGCTCAGTACACAGAGCGTAAAAAATCAAGCGCGCAGTGCAGCAGGACAAATGAGGAGAGATACAGAGTGTGTGTGTGTTTGTTTTAGAAAGAGTTGGAAAGAGAGAGAAAGAAAGAAAGATGAAAATAAGATGAAGAAGAATAGTAAGACTAAGAGGATACATAGAACAATGAAATACAGCGCAAAGTAAATTCGAACGACAGAAAAGGAGTGAAAAGATCCGTCACATCTGCTTGAACAGAGCAGAGACAGTAGTAGACCAGGACCCTGCCTTACAAAGAATTTCCATTGATCCGATCAACCACAACTATGGAAAGCCAGCAACATCAACATCTAAAATGTGTGCCCAAAATATTTTAGGATATGTTGCATATGTTGCACGCCACAACTGGGCGTTGTGGCGTGCGCCTGTAATCCAAGCTGTGGGGAAGTTACAAATTGATGCAGAGGTTAGAGGTTCGAGCCCTGGTCACGTCTTTCGGAAGGTGACGTTAAAGGTCGGTCCCAGACGTAAATAATCATATCTGATTGATAAACGTCTGACAAAACTCAAATACACACATAATGCGACTGATCCGATCAACCACAACTATGGAAAGCCAATAACATCTAAAATGTGTGCTTAAAAACTTTTTGATATGTTGTATTTGATTGATCGGATCAACCACAACACTATGGAAAGCCAGCAACATCTAAAATGTGTGCCCAAATATTTTGTTATATGTTGACTACTGTACATACAACAATTGTTCCAAAAATTATCCAACTCTGCGTTATCTTCAACCAATACTGTGTAGTTTTCACCCAAAGCACATATTATTGGTTTAAAAATTCCCAGAATTAGACAAAGTTTTAAGCAATTGTTGTGTGGATAGTATGTAGCCTAACAGTTTAAAGAGTGCACACATCTTTTTTTATTATTCCCATTGATATTAATTTCATCTATACATTCTATTTAGTTATCTTTTAATAATTCTTGGTCATGTTTCATCAGGAAATACTTCACTTACCTGTCGACTTGATCTATTAATGTAATATGAAATAATCAAACTCGTGGAAATACCCTTCCTTCTGTTTTTTTTCTTTCTTATCCTTTTAAAAACATTAATTTATAATATTTGCTACGTATTCTGATATTCCGCTTTTTCTTCTTCATCATCATGTTTCACTTCCTTTTCTCGCTCCTCTTCTTCTACGTCTCAATTTTCATCTTAATTTGTAGATATTTGGTTTTTTAAATTAAAAACCACCCATGACAGAAGGAAGTATGGGACATTACAGTGATTTCATTTTATGAAGCAAAACGTGTATTTTCAACAGCCCTAAGAAGTGTTTTAATTTGATCCAAAGCTGTTGTACCAGTTTTGTAGTCAGTCCGGTGTACTATTTGACCACTTATGAATTTTGTGGTTGCCCGGCATATTTTACGAAAAAAATGTCCCATACTTCCTTTTGTACTGGGTTACCTGAAGTTACTCCCACTCTTTAACCGTGACAAAAGGAAGCAAATATTCAAAATGGGTCTCCTTTTTGTGGGAAATGCTCAAACAGCAATATATCTTAACCCCAAAACAAAAGACAACAAAATTAACATGTTTTTAAAATATCAATGGTAACTGTTGGCTACCCTCAATCATAAATATGTAAATATGTATTTTGAGTCCATGTTCATGGACACATGTATATATCGTGTATTTGGTCTGCTGTATTTCTCACTATTTTTCAAGCAGAGAACTACAATAGTGTAATTATTGAAAACTCTTGATATAGAAATAGGGGGTTGGTAGTTTAATAATTGCCATGGAAACGAGAGACGCCAATTTCCAAATCGTATGATGAAGTCGATTGGTACTGCATAGTGCAAGTACCACATAGAACCGTCTTCATAAAATCCAGTATGATAGAGATTTTAAAATTATTTATATATTAATTGTATCAACCTATTATAATTAATATGCACTGCATACAAGTCATGGTTCAGGAAAAAGCTAAATAATCAAACAATGCATAAAGTAGCATTGAACTCAAGCTTTGCTTCCATCTGTCATGGGTTTTCTTTGCAAACAAGACGGCTAAGCTCTTCATTACAAGTATGTAAAGATGACATGGTATTGTGTCTGTGCATTCAGGCTTCCTACTCTTGTTTGTTCAGGGGATAAGCTGAGATTGTAAGCCACCGTTAACTCGCTCTTGTCCCATACTCCCTTCTGTGATGGGTTTAACTCTGAAAACCCAAGATACTTCCTTTTTAATATCTTAATTACTCATTAATTATGGTATTAAGGGGGTTGCAATATGGTGCAGGTTGTGTAACATGACTATTACAACAGTTTGGGATGAAAAAGTGAATTTTGAAAAAATTGTCACATACTCCCTTTTGTCATGGGCGGGCAATAGTCTGTAAATATTCAAAATATAACACAAGATTATATTGTAACGTTTTCATGAAAGTGGCTCCAATACCTGGGTAAGGGTGACATGGGTCAAATAAATTCATTGTCATTCTTAGTATGCTCTGACCAGTGTGGTAATTGGATTTTAATTCATACGCTTCATCCTCTGTAAAAAAAACCCTTTAGGGCTGATTGCAGGAAGAGTTGCAATTAAACGAAGTTCCAAAAATCAAACGAAATTTGATTTCTAACCAATGAAAACGAGTGTGTGGGACTTATGCTAGATCTTTCTCCAACGAGCTCACAATGGTCTTATTCAACAATGTTGAATTAATGTCATATTTCACATAACTCGTTGTTTATACATGCAGTATAGATAATAAACAAAGATGGAACCATTGGCGCAGTTAGTTTTAATTATATAGAACCCCCCCAAAAAAATGAACAAAGGTAATTCAAATTGTTCAAATGTAGGCATAGAACTGATTACATAAAGTGAAATCAAAATCAATGCAAATAAGCAAAAAAGACACAAAAAACGGTATTACAAAATTTCAAATTCAAGTTCAAGTTTATTTTCCATTTCCATTATCAACATTACAAGCAAATACAAATCAAACATACATTATAAATATAGACAAAAACAAATGAAATGTGATAACAATGATTACAAATCAATTACAAGTTACAAAATATTTGTAAAATAGTTTTAACAGAATCTGATATGGAAATGAGGGGATCCACTAAAAAGCATTGCTTGTAGAGCGTGGATCCCCTAAGAAAGTATATCAAACATTTGAGAAATGGGACTCATTCGCAGGTGTAAATACAATAAGTTAAAATAGAATATTGGAAATAATAACAAGATGGTGAGTGATAGCGAGAAATTATAAAAAGATGACAGAGATACGGGACGATACTAAAAACTAAAAAGAAAACAAAGACATGATAAAGAAGAGAGAAGGAATAAAGTACTGAAAGGGGAGCGAGAGGGAGAGAGAGAGGGCAAAGATAAGTAGGGAGGGGGAGGGAGAGAGATGGATGCACACACACACACACACACACACACACACACATTACACATAGGCGTGGTCAACCCTCCCACTGCCTATGCTTTCCCTGTGTGCAGAGGACACGGCTGAATTCTTGTTCATTGATTTTGGAAAGAAAAATCAAGAACATAGCATTTTTCATTTTCAAACGCTTGGCGGTGGTGATTTGCTGAAGATGTTCTGCAAGGCGTCGCATGCCACAACTGACGCGAAGAGCTTATAGAGCATCCCAACTGGCTTGAGCAGCATCCCCATTATATGGCCTATTCCTTCAGCAAAATAAACAGATTGGACGGGCCACGTATCCCTCTCAAGGCTGTCCAGGATCCACTGGCTTATATTGGTGACTGCAGTATAAACCAGACAAATAATTATCCATTTCGTCTTGGCTTCTGATGCTAGGTTTTGTCGCTGAACCAGGAAGAGGAAGTAAGTCATGACCCATGCTCGAAAGAGATCAAAGAGTGAATAGATAACGGCGAAAAAAGCTAAATCTATGTTGTCGGTCGAGCCGCTACCAAGCCAGTGAAGTATGATTCCGATGGCTGCTACGAATCGCATGAAAGAGATCGCACAGATGCCGAAAAGAGCAGTCAGTAAGACGATGTCACCGCCATCGAGAAAGTTCATGAAACTCGAGTAACCCTCAATGAACTTGCAGTTAGTCTTTCGAAAGGTGCTGTTATGGTGAAGCAACATGATGACTAAAGGCAGCGTAAAAACCATTTCGCAAGACCACTGTAGGTAGACTCTCGTATGTTTGGACAACTCCGCACGCTCTTCCAGGAGGAAACTGCTGAGGCAGATATAAAGGAACCCAGCTGTAGAAAGCTTTATGGACACCAATACCAGAGTACGGCGCAAGCGATCTCGAAATTTCATAACCCCGTTTTGGATCAAATGCTCCCTGTCTGGCGAAGCCCTGTTCTCATTCCTGCAAATTTTTACCACATGGCGACAGAATGAAGCGATGTGTTTCCGAATCCCGATACCACTGGACTGAAAAGGCTCAAATACTGCGTGATCTGTGACGTGGAGATTCAGAAACTGTCTTGGTACTACCGTAGACCACTTAGAAGTTATGATAGCCATTCCGATTATCCCGCTGCTCATATACAAGTGTGCGAATGATGGACCTGAACGAACAGAAGGAGTGAATTATTAATTACAATAGGACATTTCATCAGATGTGAACTTGAGATCGAGCGTATTATTAAAGATTGGTTGTAAAGTTATACACTTTTGATTGACTGTAATTTATTAGCGAAGATAGGTTTCCTCTGACGTGTCTCTGTGACAATTATCTCATGACCTATTTATCTTGAGCAGTCTCTCTGTTCGTCTATTGTTTCTCCTTACCCCTCTCTCTGTCTCTTACACACACACACACACCCACTCCACACGACCTCACCTGCACACAACCACACCCACATTCATCGGCACCATCATGAGAACAAAAAAAAATGAATACCAGATTTAAAAGGCAAAAAAAACAAGCTTGGATATCTTATATGACAAAAGGGCATTACAGTGACGTCATCAAATGTCGTCACAACTTATTTTACTTTCCCAACGGATTGCTCTCATCACCAAAGACTTTTTCAAAACATCGGTCTTTCCTCAACTAAACTACATCTACTCTTCACCTGCCAAGTATATTGCCACTAACCAGTAGCGGACCGTGACCCGGATGAGACAATTGATTGGAGGGGCACTGTATTGTTTGTGAACAATGCTGTGCCTCTCTAATGCTTTGTATCCCCCGGTCACAGTCCGCCTCTGCCACTGGCTACCGATAAGAGACGTGTTCAAGAAATCTCACCGAATAGCTTCGTCACTTCTTGAAGAAAGCTAATGTTCCTTACACAAATTGCATCACTGGGTTCGATGAAAGAATTTCCCATTAGCTTACTGACAGGTATGATGACACCGACAGCAGACATCCACATGCATCCACCGTTGATTACTCCTACAACGTAGCAGTTCGAAGCAGTCTCGACCAGCACAGAATCGCCAAACTTCATTATCAGGACCATTGCTAAAGGAATTACCATGATGATGGAGAGGGTGAGAATCTCTCGGGAAAAAGTAGCCATTGAGTGTTCCTTTGACACGCAGAAGATGGATATCGCGACGCGGAAGGGAAATCCGACCATTTCTATCACACCAATGACGCAGAAAGCTTTGCATAAGGAGTTGAAATGCATTGGGATCTGAACGGTTGGAACAGAGTTCAAATCTCGTGATACGCGAAGATTTGAGTCTTCTGCACCCAATGGCGTTGCCGTGTCTCGTAGAACATCTGTCACTCCATTTTCAGTGTCGATAGTGTCATCAACGCCTTCGGATTGACTACCCGTGGAGCAGGAAGCCATTTCCATAGAAGGTACCACTTTTCTGTGATTGCTTTCTCTCCTTGTCAAGCAATCTCCTATTGCTCCATAACTCCGACTTCGAATGGCCCGTCCTTGCTCAGGTCCTCGAGCTCGATGACCGAAGGAACGACACGATCCCGTTAAACGTGTCTCCACCACGTCATTCCATCTCAAATGGTGTGTTCCAATGGGCAGCGACGAAGACACTCGCTTGCACTTGGTATTGTGGACAAGTTCTAATCTGCTTTCTGATTCACTACGGGATGTCGGAGAACGATCATCGGGCTTCGAACGCAGGGTGGTCCCAGTCGCATCGGAGTTAGGCCATGTTTCATTCTGAGATCCACGGACTTCGGGTTTGTTCCTTCCAACATCCAAAGCTCCGGCACAGTGTCGGCAACGCCTTGGCCACAAGATGGTTTGCTGTTGATGAAACCTCGTTTTGTTCCAAATAAACCATATCATAAGAGCTTGCATGAAGAACACACCAGCCAATAAAGAGCAATGGCAAACTGTATCCAAAGTCCCACCCCGCGTTTCCTCCGGGGCTAGTGGAGACAGAAGGGAGAAACAGAGAAGAAAGCTGAAGAATAGACAAGTTATTATAGTGCTGATGTAACGATGGATGTTGATATTTACAAAGTCATCATTTTCCATGGTGATTTTGAAATTAATGATAAAAGAATTACGGAATTACGGACTGAACGCGTTAAACTTCTAATATCAACTCGATGAGTAAGATTGAAAGATCAGAAAACAGTCCACACAGATAAATAAAAATACATTTTCCCCTTTTGGTTTCATGCATTTAATTATCAGGATGCTGTCAGAAACCTAAACCATAATAAAATAAATGTTTCTGATTAATCAGTTCAAAAGGTACTGACATCGAAAGCACTAACATTATTTATAGGATTGGTTTGCTTGCTCTATTGTAAGAATCATAATATTGTTTTCGGTTTGTTTTTAAGAATAATTTCTTAAATTGAATGCAGGTTTCACTACCCTAACTGCCTTATACAGCATTGCAAAATGTTAGAAAATAGTGATATTATATATATATATATATATATATATATATATATATATATATATATATATATATATATATATATATATATATATATATATAGTATTCTTCAAACACTAAAATCTCGTGCTCTTCTTTGTCAGGTTATGAATTAGGAAATATATACCTCTATGGGTAGCTCACTATAATGGCTATCGCCGACCGGTGTTGTTAAAAACGAGAAGAAAAGGTGTATTAAATGACCGGCATTTTAAAGGTAAATGCCATTTGTGCTAACGATTTTAATATGAGTTCATACAGAATTCAGTCAAAATAATGATTACCCCAGTGTTAGTTTGTATGTCTGGAAGAAATTATATTAATAAGCAAAATAAGAATTTTACCAAATTGTTGGATCTTTTCCCAAATATAACAATAGATAATGGATCATGGGTCTTATTTTTCAACTAAATAACCCTTAGACATGGTTCCGTTTCTAAAAAAAAAAACACGCAAATACTTATACGAATACCCAGGAAAAGCCCCCGGAAAACCACGAAAATTTCTATGTTAGTCACGTGTAGTCGGAACCCTGGGACGACTAGATTCTACCTCTAGTATTTCCACATCTTAGTAAGATAGCAATGGGCACCAGGGTACGTCGCTCTGTGCATACCTGGCACACTCTGCCGACCAAAATCCTTATGTGTTGGTCTGTATTTTGACTTTAAAAATTCCTTAAAGATGGGTACCTGTTCACGGTCAAATGACCCATACTGGCGTGTATACCTCATACGGGGATGTGTCGCTCCAGTAACTCGTTTTTTTTTTGGCAAAACAAAATCATTAGACATGGGTCTTGCTAGTGCAAGAAATCCTTAGCCATGGCCATGGGTCCTATTTTTTTAACTGAATAACCTTTAGACATAGGTCCGATTCTGAACGAAAAATACAAATACTTAAGAATCCACAGGAAAAGCCACCGGAAATGTTTATATTAGTCACGCGTAGCCGGGACGCCGTGACGACTAGATTCTACCTGTATAGTATTTTCACATCTTAGTACGATAGCAATGGGCACCAGGGTACGTCACTCTGTGCATACCTGGCACGACCTGCAGACCAAAATCCTTATGTGTTGGTCTGTATTTTGAGAAAAATCCTTAGACATGGGTACCTGATCGCGGCCAAATGACCCTTAGAAATGGGTAAGTGTTTCAAGCCCCGAGCCTTGCACTTCCTTCCAATCATAATTCAAGTACCCCTCGCCTCCATTCCGAGATAGTAACCATGGATCCTTTCAAATGGGAAAATATCGACGAACGTTATATATGTTTCACAATGTCTTAGAAATTGAGAACCATCATATGAGAGAAAAGTATCAAATAATGCAAAAAGGTAAAAACATTCACACAATATGTTTCAGGTGGCTGATTTGCCACGCACGACAGTGCGTTCAAATGTAAATATTACAATTTACGAAAAGTTGTTGCCTGCAACGTTTTTTGTTTGTTTTTTACACATATTTACCATCATGGAGCACTTTTACCCAATATTTTTTTTATAGAGTGAAGTTTTTTGTATGTTTTCTGTCTGTTTAGTCCTCTTTTATTCTGGCTCCTTGTGTTTTCTAAGTTAACTTAACATTCTAATATCAATTCGTATTATTAATTTATAATATACAATGAAGACTGGATTATGTTATATTGAAGGATGTAAGGATTTAACAACGAAATAACATTATTTGTAAACAATTCTTCGGCGTTACTCCTATGTGTTTAAGATAGTATGCTGGATCTGTAATGAAAATCATAAGTCAGAAAAAAATGGAACCAGCGGGATTCGAACCTGTCATCTACTGCTTGAAGGCAGCTACTTAACCACCAGGCTATTCCGGTTCACGGCCAAGTCACGATGAACTGGAATTCAAATACCCTCGATCCTCTTTTTTCTGACTCATTATGCAAATGCAGCCCGCCTTCGACAATAGATGGTAAGTAAGGAAGCTTTGATAGGAGAAATTGCAATTTTTAAACAAATCTTCGGCATTACTGCTTTGTGTTTAAGATCGTATCCCACTGGTTCCAATTTTTCTGACTTATGATTTTCATTACAGATCGCGCATACGATCCTAATAGGAGTAATGGCGAATATTTGTTAACAAATTATAATATCTCCTATCAAAGCTTCTTTATTTACGAAATAACATTATTCTGAAAATTTGAAGATAATATGAGAATGGTTAACGGAATGAAATGTCTTTTATTTAGTCTGGGTTTGATGTTGACAAAATATTTATTAATATTCGAACATAAAACACAATGTACATCGATGCCGCGATCACTATTACTTCATCGTTGTCAAATTGTGACTATGTAAAGTGTCAGTTGAGGGTCAGGCTCCATGCCAGTTGCTCCGGCTACACATAGCTCAGACGGAAAATCTGCACATTTAGCCAAACCAAAAACCTAATCTCCCAAAATAAAGAAACTCTAATCTCTATCTTTACTACAGGTTGCACGGGCCTAACCACAACAGGCAGGCCATAGATATTCATTCGAGCCAACCCCAATTTTTAAATATGATATTGCTGATTGACACAAATGAATGAATATGACCGACAATCTAACACTGATTCTTGGGAGAGTACCTACTGAACTTACTTTTTTCCAAATTGGAAAGATATATCACCACTATGGAACTATATTTTTACTGGCGGAAGAATTAGGGCCATTTTACTCTCTCAAGTGATGAATTTGGTCCCGTCAGGTGTAGTCTTCATAAATGCTGATTTATTTTTCAAATGAGCCAGTCGAGGTACCCTTTTCTGGTCAGATATGGAATGTCAGACATTTCTCCTATCCACTGGTTGTAAACATTCAACCCTCGAATTTACTCCTTATTTTTTATGAATTCTTTTTAAGTGCTACTTTAACACACGAGTCTATGGGAAATGAATTATATAGGCCTGTGAGCCCATTATCATGAACCAAAAACTCTATTATAATCCAAACTCTAACAATGCCTTCTGAGAAATTTAAGACCGGGGCAAATGCCGTCAGTGTCACCGAGGTTCAAACCACTTCCTATATTAAACATGATAAAGGGACTCAAATTCCCTACTAACTTGATTTTGAACGGTTCGGCGGCCCATGATCTTTCCTACCCGTTTCACTATATTTTCGAATTAATCTTCGAATGATTTTAGAAAGATTATAACTATCATACAGATATAAAACAAATACAAAACATATTTTCATTAGATTTCACTTAGACATCTAAAAAAAAGAACACACACACTTTTCGCGCAGAAAGGCCTAACATGCATGGTTGTATAAGTTGTCAGTGGTAATAAACTCCTTTCATACAGTACCGTTGGTTCTGTCCGATTCAAGCGCTAGCATGAAATTCCCTTGAAGGGTTTGTTTCGTTTAAGCAAACACAAACACACATGTTGTCAAATGGCTTTAATGAATGCATCCAAGCTGGTAGACATTCCCAAGTTTTAAGTTTGGTAGGCAAAAGTTGGGGTGCTTTATGCTGCGCGATGTTAATTAAAATGACAGCAGCTACCAATACCAGAAGTGGCAACCCGATTCCAAAGAGGTAGGGGTCTCCTGCGACACTCATTCCAAAGACTGCACCTGGTAATATGAGAAACATAACCGCTACGTAAAGAACAGCGAACCATCGATGTTTAGATGTCTTGTTCCCAAGACTGTTGGCTAACGTAACTGGAACTCTCCTCAACAACGGTAGTGGGTACCATATTAATATTCCTGTTACATTGAAGAAGAAGTGGCACAACGCAATGTGTAAAGTATCTTCCAGTTCACCGCCGTTGCTCGCCAACGCAGAAATGATTCCCGTAATGGTCGTCCCTATATTTGACCCCAAGGTCAATGGGTACACCCGGTCTATGGATAGCACATCCATCCCGACCAGTGGGGTAAGAAGTGAGGTGAAGATTGAACTGCTCTGCAGGAAAAAAGTACAAACCGTACCGATCAGGATAGCGATGTACCCTGAGAGAAAGCCCATGTAATTTGGGAAGTCTGCGTTGACGAACCTCCTCAGCAAACGGGTGATACTGCTCTCGAGGAAAGAGTTCAAGAGTTTCACCATCAGTATCAAGGTGCAGGCCACCCCGAAGAGGGATATTGAAAGGACTATAAAGCCGACTTGAATATCTGACAGCGTTGTGTGGGCAAAGAAATGGTTGAATGTACCTGGTCGAAGGACAAGAATAAACAAAGACGTTTGTTGAAACGAGTAATAAACTAGAAAATCAGTACCACAAGTACTAAACTAGAAAATCAAAGCCAAGGTAAAATTGTTTAAATCGATTGTATTAACACAACGCTTTGCAATCATCGTATATTTTTTGTTAGGATTGAACGCATCTTCTATACAATGTATAAATAATCGTGAAAATCAAATGTACGATTAATCACCAAACCTTTGTGTTTGGTACCCATTTTATGGTTGTAAAATAGGTCACACTACGGTGACACGACATTCATTTGCCCCTGTTACATTTGCTCCGTTCTTACTATCTCAGAGGGCGTAGGGTTACAAAAAGGATTGTAACAAAGTATTCATTCTGAAAAATGTAAAGATAAGGATTAGGGTTTAGTTAGTTTTGGAGGTTAGATTTTATGTGTCTAT
This sequence comes from Lytechinus variegatus, assembly GCF_018143015.1. Taxonomy (NCBI): domain Eukaryota; kingdom Metazoa; phylum Echinodermata; class Echinoidea; order Temnopleuroida; family Toxopneustidae; genus Lytechinus; species Lytechinus variegatus. The sequence goes on along the minus strand of NC_054756.1, from coordinate 7,619,897 downwards.
TCAAGTGCGGATATTCCACCGGAGCAATTGTAGCTGGAGTAAATGCCACGGAACCCACATGACGGCCTTTGTCGTTTTGATCCCTTTCGAGGCCAAGGCCAGCAAAATGTGGCCTCGACGCCGGCCTTGAGTACATTCCTCGTGAAAGAATCAATATTTTACTCTAAATGGACTTACACGAGTTTCTAGGGACATCTATACATTTCCGGATGATGCTTTGCCCGCCCGTTGTGTTCTCTCTTAACAAAAGATCAATGTCGTCCACATTAACCTGTATTCAAAGAATAATACAAAAAAACATAAGCTGTATGAATAGTCTTATCTCAAAGAATAAAATTTAAACTTCCTTATTTGCAGCGATAATACTTACATTATCAGGGGCCCGTTGCAGAAAGAGTTGCGTTTAAACGCAAGCCAAAGAATCAATTGCAAGTCCCAAATGCGCGCTGTTGATTGGTTGAAAATCAAATTGCGTATGATTTTTAGAGTTGCGTTTGATTGCAACTCTTTCTGCAACGGGCCCCATAAGTCTTTATGCGCTCAATTTCACTGGCTTTACCTAGCTGTTGTAACGCGCACTGCTGCATTTTAAGGAATTAAGTCCTGCCAAGTCCCTGTTTATCTTTGTATAAAGCACAATGTGGATCAATTTATTGCTGAAGGAATTTACAACTCGGAATGCAGTTCAGTTCTAGAGATTTGGATGGTGGATTTTTCAGCAACCTCTGTCTATGGGAAAAGTATCACACCATCGCTGCTGAAAAATCCATCCTCCTGAAATCTAGGACTGAGCTCACATCCACAATGTAAACAGATTTAAAAAGAAAATAAAATCCTCCCACACTTCATAACCTTCAACCTTTAAATTTCTAGTTCTAACTTTAAGTCTCCTAATTATTCCTGTATTGCCTTTCTGTATAATCCATCCTTACGACTGTATTATAAGATGTCTTTTGTTCTTTTTAATGAATTTGGAAATAAATACTGAATTGAATTGTGTTCTTGCCTCATTGAACTTCGGCATATTTAAATTCACACCTTATATCATGTTCTTAGTAATTTTCTGATGACTCACCTGTGGAAACAGCTAAAACGCCAAACAACTATAGAGCAAAATTAAACTACTCCAGTAATTAAGTACTCTACATCGGATCATAAACAGGTGAGCACCATCGACGATTGCAGTATCCAATAAACATTACACGCATTCATGATTTAAACGCCATGCAAATACTGCTAACACTGATACTGCCATGTTAAAAAGTTTTGACGGGCAGTGTAATCTGGTAACTACCAAGCCCTCTTGCGCCTCCCTTGCTGTATATGAGCTCTGTGGTAAATTTGTAAAACAATTCCCGTGCCGCACACTAGGGTCCGCACTCTTTGATCAAGCATGCGGGAGCACGCAGAACACACAATATGGCTGTTAGAGCTGTCCATGAATGGTGCGAGGTGTTCATAAAAACGCAAGTTACACGCAGGGTATCGTACCTCTATACGTGCTAATTACGTCCTGAACACGAATAACTCGCACGTGAGGCACTCTAGGCTCCCCTTAAGAGTTCTCAATTATTAAATGTCCCATTCTAATAACTAGTGTCCGGGTAGACCCAAACGAAGACGCCGACATGCGCATGTCTATGGTTGGATTTGATCACGACGGCAGATTATGACACACGGATGGTATTAATTTGCTCAGAGGTGGTTACTGCTGCGACGCCCGTGCTCCAAAAAAAGAAGAACCGCTCACGACAGATTGACATACGGCTGCGAGCTGCAATCGCCATCTGTCCATATCCAACAGGTGAAGCATGGACTAAAAGCAATGCGACCGAACGTACGTCCAAGTCCCACCAGGCCATAATATATGATAGCAGGACATATAGCAGTTGCGGCTTGGACAATTTAAGCTCATTAGGTCTTCGGGCCTACTCCACACTCCAACATCAGCCTTCTCATGCTGATATAGAAAAACAAATGCTTACAGATCGAACTTGCACAATGACATCGGTGCATGGACTCGTGATGACTTTCAAGAACTCCACGGATGTATTCGTATCGCTGAAGTCAAATGTTTCGATGATGGCGCCGGTCATGACTTCCAGATAGCTCGTGGCCATCTCCACTGGGAGCAGAACGGCTACGGTAAGGCAATTGAAGATATCGTGGACTGCTGCACCACCGAATGCACGTCTAAATTCATCCTTGTCTCGCACCTATCAATAAATGAAAGAAGGATATTCGGGGTTCACTCAAACATAAACCTTTCACACTGCAATCTCGGAGGAGTACTCCTCTACCTCAGCGAAAGGGCACACGTGCACCCATTGCATCCCCCTCCCCCCGCCAACGCATAGAATCACCAGGTTTAAACGTGCAAAAATATGTCAAAGATGTTTTAATAATAATAATATAATAATATAGGATATTTATATTGCGCACATACCAACCTTGTTAGGTGCTCAAGGCGCTCCTATATTACCCGGCTAAGCTAGGCGTTCATAGCGCACACAGCTTCTTAAGGAATTACTTCCTACCGGTACCCATTTACCTCACCTGGGTTGAGTGCAGCACATTGTGGATCAGTTCCTTGCTGAAGGAAATTACGCCATGGCTGGGATTCGAACCCACGACCCTCTGTTTCAAAGTCCGAAGACTAATCCACTGGGCCACAACGCTCCACAACGCTAATCAACCTCTTCAAAATGCCATTACTGCTCTCGGCTTCTTGAGACATGATCATGATGATTTGGTAGTGTATCCTCACCTGACTAAACGATACAAGAGTGTTCGTTACTGCTGATCCTATGTTTGTTCCCATGATAATTGGTATTGCATGTTTGACAGATACTGTGGAATAACAATAGGGATCATGTATGTAAAAAAGGGTTGAAGTTACCACAGGACAAGACAGTGTGAAAGAAATCGAACCGAGAAATAAAAAAGTAATAGCTGCTATCAAGATAAAAGACTGTCAATTTGAAATCGGTAATTCGGTAAGTAAATCATCTAGGATTTTTTTTTTCGTTAGGTTACTCGTAAATATATTTCCTGCTAGGGCAGTAATCAAAGTAAAAAGAAAATTGTGCTACTAGTAAAACTTTTCAAGGAGAAGAAAAAACAAATCACATTTTACACAGTATGCAAATTGGAGATAAAATGGAATATTAGTCCCTTTACACCACAATGGCATCAGCAATTTCAATTCTTCATAGGTATTGAAAGCACTTTTTTGTTACAAATTTTAAAAGTAATAACTTTCCCCTATTGTCCGATATTGTTCGAACTGTCACCTAATCCACATTTTATACTTTACTTTTCTCTCAAACAATTTCCCTTTCGTGTTTTCTGGGCGGATTTTCTTTTCACTAGCTTCTGAGAAACATAATGGGAAATGCTTGTTTGACAAAACAAATAACAGCTTTTCACCATGAAAATGAAGATTATCTGTATAATGATTTGTGTCTCTTATCAATAGATCCATGAATTCGAGCGCACACTATGCGATCAGATACGACGCAAATTTTCAATTACATGCAGTAGCGGACCGTGACCCGGCGGAGACAAAGCATGGGGGGGGGGGCACTGCATTGTTTGTGAACAATGCTGTGCCCCCCAATGCTTTGTCTCCTCCGGCGACAAGCCCTTTAGTCGGAGTAAAGTCCATATCGGCTTCAAGTCGCTGCCCATAATGACGTCATTACGATTTGGAATTGAATTTGCTTTTATTCCTACCGGGAGGCACGAAATAGAATGAATTTCGATTCCAGTATAGTCCTACCACTGTTTTGATTTCAGATCTCTAAGATTTTATTGGTTGGAAAGTTTATATCAAATGCTTTACAATTTCTTTGAAATTCTGGTCGCAACGAATCGCATAGTTTATTCATTACAACCGTATATTTATCAACTGCTACATTGTAATACAAAAGCAGGTTCCATTAATTTTGTTAATACAAATTACTTCTAATGATTACCATTTCGACAAGTGGTATCAGGATTTTAAATAATAAAATCAGGGTATAATTATTGAGGAGAAAAGTTAGATAATGAATGACTTAAGAGCCAATGGTACATACCCACATGTGCTGATACCATTGACACCACTACAGAGGTTGTAGTACTGGAACTCTGTACTAGGACCGTACTCAGAAGCCCAATCATGAGACCGCACAGTGGGTTCGTCAGGAGGTCGTTATTAGCTACCACCACCCCGATACCCTTACCACCAAGGAGGCTAAAGCCTAGAGACAGGATGTCCAGGCAACAGATAAAGATATAGAGGAATCCTAGAAGGAAGATCCACTTCAAAAAGGCGCGAAGGATGGCAATGAACTTGTAAGTAGGTTTATCTGAAGTAAAAACAAATGAAACGTTAGAGATATAGGCATATATACTCAACACCATGGCCCGGGGAAGCGGGGGTGCTAAGGTGTGAAGCACCTTACAATATTTCTATTGTACACCATAAATAGTACACACTGGGGTGCAAGAAAGGTGCAACTCTGATGATGCGCTGCTGCAAGTCATCCAGACATGCAGCAGGTGGGGTGCTACACACTTTTGACTTCAGGTACCCCGAGACGAAGACAGGCAGACACTTCGCGGGGCCATGGCAGCAATGTTCCATCGAGCCCAGAAGTGCATCGAGAGAAATGGACAACGTGTGGAAGATTGGAGGCAGGAAGCTTTGTCCAAGTTGTGGCCAGAATGACAATGAAAAGAAACATTTTCAGTGAACCTAATTTGTTGATTCACTGGTTCTTTTGTTTATTTTTCTTGATTAATTAACATAAATGTACGTATATTCTTTACGCTCAGTGTTTGTGTGAGTAATTTTGTGTCTGTTTCAGCAGGTAATTGACTTGGCGCAAATGGGTTTTTACACTTTTTCAAACAAAGGCTGTTGTGCATTCAACCATAACAATAACACTGAAAAAAGTGACAAAGGAATCTTTACTCTATCCATACATGCCAGGAATTCTATCTGCATCCCACATTTTCTTTTTAAAATTCTTAATTTAAACAGTGCAACATTTTTTTTTCTGACTCGCGCTATAGACAGATAGAGTGTGCGAAAACTCTCTTTTAGAGCGTTGTACGACCAAACAGTCGAAAACAGCCGTTATTATCTAACTTTATTCAAACCACCCATATGTAGCTGGTACAAAAAAAAAATCTGTTTTCGACTCGCCGTACGGCGGCTGCAGGGGAGATGTGACTGAGGTATCATACCTTGGTCACATTTGTTCTACGGCAGCCGTACGGCGAGTCGAATACAGCCGTTTTAACATTTGTACGAGCTACATATAGGTGGTATTAGTAAAACAAAATAAAACGGCTGTTTTCGACTCGCTGTACGGCCGCCGTAGAGCAAATGTGACCACGGTATTACTACCATTGACAGACCATAAGTTGGTTTAGAATTCGTTTCGTTGGTGTGACTGGCTACCATGATGGAATGGCATGTTCCATAGAAACCAATATTTACGAAACGAGACCGTGATAATGACCTTATTAATTTCTCTGTATCGCGCAAAAGTTATTCATTATTATGTCTATAGGATTTTGGTCAAAGAATACCATGATAACAATAAATTTTCCTCATTACTTCCTTGAATGAAAGTAAAAACAAAAAATAAATCAGGAAGGTATTATATAAAACTAAAACGGAAATGGAAATCCATAACATGTTGCTCGAACTAGAAAACTGAATTAGAACTCTGAAACAGAAATACTCCGAAAATTAATTGTTCCCCAATTGTTAGTGGGACCGACAGCCTCTGTGCAGCGCCAGATCGTCGTTGTTAAATCCCTTACTTCGTAATACACCAAACAGATTAACAGCTGCAACTCCCATCTTTAAACCTTTTTTTTGTCTGACGCGGCCGAGGTTATGTATTTATATAAATATATATATATTGTGATGAAGAGAACAATGGTAGGCGTAGCTTAAATCAAGGTTCACCAGAGCTATCTACTCTTTGGAAAAATTGGTGATGCCGATAAAATGTCTCTGCCGGGAATCGAACCCGGGCCCCCAGCTTTGAACGCCGGTACCTTAACCACTAGACCACAGAGACGGGTTAGTGGCTAGGGCAACCCCCATCCGGTTGACTGTGAGATAGACAGATTTTTGACACTGTTGTACCTGTATAATTTCACACATTTATATATTATATATATATATATATATATATATATATATATATATATATATATATAAATGTGTGAAGCTATACATGTACGGCAGCTTTGGCAACTCTTTTATTTAAATATTGTAAAGAAATGGATGAAGAGAACAATGGTAGACGTAGCTTAAATCAAGGTTCCCCAAAGCTATCTACCCTTTGGAAAAATTGGTTATGCCGAAAAAATGTCTCTGCCGGGAATCGAACCCGGGCCCCCAGCTTTGAACGCCGCGGCGCGCCGGTGCCTTAACCACTAGACCACAGAGACGGGCTAGTGGCTAGGCCGACCGAGATCCGATTGACCGTCAGAAAGACAGATTTTCGACACTATACCAATTACCTTTGTCGGGTGAAGGTGGGTTTTGAACAATGACAAGCCGTCATGCCTCAGCTGGATCAAAGCTATTGCTTCGATACAGTACACGTATGTGACAAAGTATACAAATGTGTGAAGCTATTAATGTACAACAGCTTTGGCAACTCTTTTATTTAAATATTTATTTATATATATATATATATATATATATATATATATATATATATAAAGTAAGTATACAGTCACACCAAAAAATCGACTTGACTTCACACCCAACAACGATGTTCTTGATTATGTATATATGAATTTTATTTGAATTAATATAATAAAGATTACTACAAAACAAATAAGATATGTCATTGGTTTTCACATTTTTAACACTTATCGGTCAAGGTTCTGATTCGCTAATGTGACTGTAACATAATTTTCCGAAGAGTTTTTATTATTTCCATCATACCTTTGTTGGTTGATTCCTCGGCGTCTGCCGTATCCGAGACCCTATGTTCGTCGACAATACTGATGTTTTCTCTGTCACCTTTATTATGTTCCTCATCACTCTCGTTGTCATCATCATCATCGTCATCCACCTCGAAGCCAGAGAGAATTACCCCAGACAATTCCAACCGGGCCTTCTGGAAGGTCTCGAGATCATCCAGAGCTATTGTCGAAAACTGTGAAAGTGATGTCCTCGGCTGCAAGTGGATCACATCCCCCTGGTAAACTGGATTCACGTTCCCAATTTCATCTCCCCCACCACCATGTCCACTGAAGATGGCAAATATCCCCTCTTCGGCTGAAGTTCGAGGGTGCGATTCCATTTTCACAAGAAGCTCTGGTTCAGCTTGCTCATGGAGTTTACTCTTAACCTTGATTTTTTTTTCAATTTGATGGCATTCACTGTACAAGATACTCGGACACGAGATCTCCATGTGATTCGACAGGCAATGGAGAAATTCTGCGAGACATATGTGCAGGAATTCAGTATTCTAACTGACTTTATAATTCTACAGTGAAAAATGAAACCATACATATATCTATATAAGCTCATAAACCTAGTCAGAAACCTTATAGGAAATATAATTCCAATGGATTTAGCTTTTGTTGCTCATGTAAATTTTGATGACAATTATAAAATATTGAATGCATACACTAACTGTTCTTAATATGAACCATTGGCGGCGGAAGCCAAAAATATTAGGGGGGGGGGTCTACCTGAATTTTTTGGATGGACAAAGGTAACTAATTTAACTGAACATAAACTTTAGAAGGGAACACAAACATTTTAGGGGAATACGTCTTACTTTAGGGGGGGCGGAAACAAAATTGTCAAGAAAAAATGATGTCAATCAAAATTTTAGGGGGAACACTAAAATTTCTTGAGAAGCAAAAAAAAATTAGGGGGGGGTGGGGGCGTCCCCTTCCTCAAATTTAGGAGGGAACAGGTCTCCTGCGCCCCCCTCCCCATTCCACCGCCTTTGATATGAACTAGCAATCACAGCCAAAATTCAGCGTATCCAATAAACATTTTCTACAAAATAGAACAATATTTTAAAAAAGGAAGAAAACACATCTACATTTTTCAGTAGCGCTCCCGAAACTCGGCATGATGGCAGAAATCAGTCGAAATATGAAAGTTTTTCAATATTATACTCAAAATAGAGCGACGTGTAAGATTAACCTAGACATACGAAAGAAACAAAGAACATAAACGAATGCTGATTGGCTGACGAAATTCATTAGACAGATATAGCACTGACAGCTGCTTGAGAAAATTTTCGAATCGCCAATGCATCGATTTCGTGTGTGTATTATGTTTGGCGCAACATTGGGATTGAAAGAAGGGGCAGTAGGGGCGACCCATTATGAATTCTCAAGAAATTAATTAAAGGGGGGAGGGAGAGAGAAGAAAGTAAGGCTTCAAATAACAGATTTGGGGGGTCGGTAAATGGGATAACCATTATGATATCATAAAAATATTCACGCGCTGACCCGGGTGTGTATGTGTAGGCATAGAGCTATGGTGTAGGTATGTAAGGTTGATTCGTGTGTGTATTAGGCTGTTGGTGTGTGCGTGCGTTTGGGAGGGCGGGTGCGTGTGTGAGGTGGTACGTGTCTTGCATTCAAGGCCGTGGTTCGATATCCGGCAAAGTAAAGAGAAACACCCTTATCGAACAAACGAAAGGGGTATTGGTGCGGCCGTTTGCATGTTTTCAAGTGTTTCTTGCAGTTTTGGTGTGATTGTGTGGATAGGTGGGTGTGGTGCGTTGCAGGATATCCGGATGTGACGGGTTCGATGCCTGCCTTTTTCCATTTGAATTAGTTACTGACCTTTCTCTTCCCATCTTTCATTCTCTCCTTTTTTCTTTCTTTCTTTCTTTCTTTCTTTCTCTTTCTTTCTTTCTTTCTTTCTTCTATGCCTGCCTTTCTTTATCTATCTTTCCATCTCTTCTTGGTCTCCCCTTTTTCGGACACACATACTCACACTCGCCTGTATTTCCTCTTTCCTTCCGTTCCCAAACCTCATTTTCTTCGTTTAACAGCCCTTTCACAAAGCTTTCCGATGTACACCCATTTTCCCATCCCTCAGTGCTACTTTTCTGCAAACGACTCTTTATTTTATTAAATGGCGCCATGTAAAGTCCATGTGACGCGTGTATGAAGACACGTGATAACCATTGTCAGCAAACCATCCACAACGCCTCACACAGTCATGTAGAACGACCGGTTCTCCCTGATAAAAATGCAGTAAAGCGTGCGAAAATTGAACATATGTCATGATAAAGAAGAGGTAGCGTTGGGCAATAATTCAATCAATTTAAGGGTCTGAAGATACGACAGAGTCAAACAAGGAGCCGACCCCGGGACAGGTTACTCAAAGAGTTATAATCATGATCTTTAACAATAGCTTAGCGATATCACCCTGAATCACAAGGAGAAAGGTGTATGAAGCTATGCTCTCTCTCTCTCTCTATATATATATATATATACCTATTTATGTATATATATATATATATATATATATATATACCTATTTATATATATATATATATATATATGACAGTTTATATGAGCCCGCGATCTACAATTCCTTTTGGAAGAGAATTATGAGTTTATCAATCGTGGAATGTACCTGGATAACATTTATTCATTGCTGGTTTATATCTAATTTCATTCGTTAGTATCTTTTTTGGTAATAAGAAGCGAATGATTTTGTTTTGATATTTGGCTTCAGTCAAGGGCTGCACTTGTTTTCTTTCTTCAACATTATAATCTAGGACCTTTCATTTTTTGTGATCGAGTCTGTAAGTAAGTAAGAATTAATTCGAAAATTTGGACTTGAGTCCAAAGTGATGTCAGAGTGATGTCAGAAAAAACGGTGTTTTTTTGCTCTTGGACTGATATGTAAGCGCAATGAAAGGCGCTATAAGATTTTTGTCGTCTTATCATTTATAGTAATATAAGATAAAAACGCTGTTTAGAAGTTTATACAGCGTTGTTTATATATTCCAACCAGAGGACCATTAATGTATTAAGACTACTCGATCAAAGCATGTACATATGCACACACACACACACACACACACACCTTCCTACCCATCCCACAACATCGCACAGGGAAGCACCCATCTTCTTCTCTGTCGTCCGCTGACAAAAGCAAGCAAGTCATTTTTTCCTCAAAAATTGCCCTTTTCTTAATTTGGGGTTATTTTCTGTATGAACTGCATAATTGGGGCCATATTGTCCCCTATTTCTGAAAAATAATGTTTCAAAAGCAAGTAACTTTACACATTTCCACACTAAACATCTACACATTTCCCTCTAAAGGGGTGGTCAAGGCTGAAAGTATTTATAGCTTAATAAATAGAGTTGAATTCACCGAGCAAAATGCCGAAAATTTCGTCAAAATCGGACAACAAATAGCAAAGTTATTGCATTTTAAAGTTTAGTAATAATTTGTAAAAACAGTCGTCATGAATATTCATTAGGTGGGCTGATGATGTCACGTCTCCACTTTTTCTTTTGTATTTTAGTATATGAAATTAGGTTTATTCAATTTTTTCCTCAAAGAACCAGAAAAATTGGATTGACAACTGATTTAGTGCATTAGATATTTATTGCTGCAACTTATTTCATTATAAGCAATAAGGGAGACATTTTATTCACACAAGTATGAAATAATGAAAAAACATATGATTTTATGTAATAACATAAGAAAACGGAAAGTGGAGATGTGACATCATCAGCTCGCCTAACGAATATTCATGACGAGTGTTTTCACAAAATATTGCTAAACTTTAAACTTCAATAACTTTATTATTTGTTATCCGCCGATTTTGATGAAATTTTCAGCGCTTTGCTCAGTGAGTTCTACTCTGTGTATATTAAGCTATAAATATTTTCAGCCTTGACCACCCTTTTAACTATGAAACATACTCCATAGAGTTTCTTTTCTCTATAGTTATTGGACGACACGGCTTCTCAACTTATTCTCCCCCTCTCTCCCTCTCTCCCCCTCTCCCTTCCTTTTCTCCCTCACACACACGCGACATACACGCCCACATCATAACAATCAGCAAACATATTTGCGGATGCAATTTTGTCAGAACCATTTCCATATAAATGAAAGCATGAGCTACTCAACTTCTTTTACGAAAGCAATCGGCAATGAAATGTTGGATAATGGATACGTTACTTTGGACATTACAAAAGTTGTCATTTGTGTTTTGCCAATTAAGATGAGCCCTGTGTTTTCCATCTGTACAGGGTAATTCTCATCTATTTAATTTGCTTTCAAAATTCCTTTACTTGTTTTTTCTGCATCATACTAAAAAAGTGCCCAAAACTTTGATTCTGTTCTCTTGTCATAAAAATCAGATCAGATCACCGTTGGACAACTTTGTGCGCGAGTTTCTTTAAGCACTCTCTTTTCACCTTATCCTTATCCATCGACATGCCTTCAGTTTTTTATTTACTGATACATAAATCAGACATTTTAGAAAATTCTCCCTCCTCTCTTACCATTCATTCTCGTTCCTCGTAAATCATCTTAGTATGAGGAAACATATTATGATGATTGATTGTCATACATCGTATGCAACATTCTTAAAACTGGAGCCCATCTGCACCATTCATTTGTGTCATTTTAATTTCACAACTATCACTATGCAAAGACCATGTCACTCGAACATGTGACAACAGAATTCCTTTTCCTTGTGAATGGGCGCGTGTGAAATGCGTTCGAACTGTACTCAGGTTGATTAAATTTTCATTCACGTCCAAGGAGCGATATGAGCAAATATAAACTGCCCGAGACCATGTCGTTGAAGAAAAGAAAACCCGAATGTTCAATCTGCTGATCAATATTCGTAGATGAAATGAGTGACTGACGAAATTCAAGTAAAAAAATAATAAATTTTAAAAGAAGCAAAAATCAATTTTTGTGATTTTCTCATATTAGATTTTTTTAGTCTGGTATTATTTTATTTCACTCTTGCAATTTTCCTTTTTGAGGGGAAGTTCCCTCTGATCAGAAATGCGTTTTATGAAATACCAGAAAGAATATCATAAAAACATTTCCGAAGGTTTGAGGAAAACCTATCAAAGATTATGAAAATTATTAGAATTTAAAGTTCTTGATTTCTGAGGTCAAATGCAAGCGGCTGCCCTATATCTTATGTTTTATATATAATGCACAAGCTTAAATTGTCAATGGTTTGTGATTACTTTTTTTTTGGGGGGGAGGGGAGGGGGTTACATTTCATTGATATTTTCCTGCAAATGTAGTGGTGGGGAATGAAACATCTTTGATGGATTTTCCTCAACACTTCAGCAACATGTTTGATTATCATTTCTCCTGTTTTAACAATAAACATTACGTCAGGGTAAAATTTCCCTTTGTTAAAGACAATTGTAGGCTGATGCAGTTACTTATATGCTAAACGAAATCCAAACAGAGACAGCATGTAACAAACCATCATAACAAATGAATAGAAGTATTTTTGAAGACCCAATCAATCAAAATCAAGGAAATTTGTCAAATCTGACAACTTGTCGGACAAATAATTATGTTGATGAAACACTCCCCAGCTCTGCCACCTGTGCAAGATATATAGACATGGAATGATGGGGATGGAGGTATAATAACCCCCAAAATGACTCCCCACAGATCATCCCTCCCACATTCCGGGCCCACACTATATGGGGTAAGTAACACACGGACAGCCTGGTGAATAACAAACAAGTCATTTAGGGGCCGAAGAAGCGGGGAGAGGGGTACAGGGGTACCTACTTTGTCTAAAGTTATGGAAAGGGTGATCTACACAAGATTATTAAATTTTTTGAATAAATATAATATAATTTCCGATATTGGATTTCGCCAAAAACATAGTACATCTCATGCCACTCTCTCATTTACTGACAAAATCACAAAAGCTATTGACAACTTTGAACATACAATAGGTGTTTTTCTGGACCTCTCCAAGGCCTTTGACACTATAAATCATGAGATACTGCTCTACAAACTTTAAAATTATGGAGTTCGTGGGAAGGCCTTGGAGTGGTTCAGAAACTACCTCGTAAATCGTAAACAATTCGTAAGCATAAATGAACAAAATTCTTCTCTACAAAATGTTAACTGGGGTGTTCCCCAAGGCAGCCTCCTGGGCCCTCTTTTATTTATAATCTATATAAATTACATTCAGAACTCCTCTGAAATTTTATCTTATGTCCTTTTTGCAGATGATTCAAATGTACTCTACTCTCATCCTAACCCCGATATTTTAATTAATGTACTGAACACTGAACTGGATAAATTGGTGCAATGGATTAGGGATAATAAATTGTCAGTTAATGTTCAAAAAATGAAATGCATGCTTTTTAGCAATTCTTTAGAACAATTACCATTTAATATCAAATTAGACAATGTAGAAATTGAAGTTGTTACTACAACAAAATTTTTAGGCCTCATAATAGACAACAAATTATCTTGGAAATCGCACATTGACTCTATATGTCGTACAATTTCACGCAATATTGGTGTTATCAACAAAGTTAAATTTTTTCTTCCAACTTCCTCCGTAAAGATGCTTTATTCAACATTAATTTTACGATATCTTTATTTATTTATTTATTTTTTTTTTTATTGTAACATATTAAATCAGGATAAAGATAAAACATGATCAGCCGAGGCTATTTTACATCATGGTCCTGACAACACACACAAAATATATATAATGCATAAAAATTATTTATAAAAAGTAGTAAACTACAATGGCTCACAATATAAAAAGATTTATAAGTGGTATGACCTAGACGAAGAACAGGATAAAAGAAAGAAGAGAGACGAGAGAGGAAGGTAAGAGAAAGAGAGGGGTGGAGGTGGGAGAAGGAAATAAAAGAAGGTCGGTCAATTAGAAAACAATACATATCATTTCATTGAACAGCTTTAAAATATTGACATTTATACATACGTTTAAAAACTTCAAGAGAATTTGCATTTTGAATATTAGATGGGAGGCTATTCCAAACCAAGCCACCAGCATATTTAAAACAACTCTTAAAACATTCGAGAGTAGGCTTTGGTAAAACGACGTTCAACGTATTGGCAAGTCCAGTATTAACAGAATGTCTTTCAAAAACCATTTCCACTTCATTGCACATTCGAACTGGGGCCTTTCCATGGATACAGTTATACATTATACAAGCTAAAAAGTAATCACGTCTGATATCAAGAGTTTGCCATTTAAGAGAATTAATTATATCAAGGCCATTTACATTATAATCAAAATTGCCTGTTACTATGCGTGCAGCCCTTTTCTGTAATCGTAAAAGTGTATTTCTATTATATAAAGAACAGTTCCCCCATACGGAACAAGAATAATCAAAGGTTGGTTGTATGGTGCATTTATATATTTTATTCAAAACATCCTTGCTTAAAAATTTACTAATTTTCATTAGTGTGAATATTTTGTAACTTAAAGATTTAATTAAATATTTTATATGAGCATCCCAGCATAGTTTACAATCTAACATGATGCCTAGGTATCTTATGCTTTGTACTTGTTCAATGATAACATTATTAATATAAGATCATTATTATTATTATTATTCCTTAAGTTATTGGCCAAAATCACATTGCTTTTCTTCGCATTAATCCTTAATCTGTTATTATTATACCATTCATTAATAGAATTTAAATCTTCTTGAAGCTTGGATGTTATAACATTAATATCTTTATCGGACACATATATTACCACATCATCAGCGTAAATATTACATGTACAATTCTTTAAACAATCTGTAATGTCATTTATAAAGATTAGAAAAAGGGAAGGACCTAAAATACTACCTTGAGGAATTCCTATAGATATATGTTTTGTTTTAGATTGGTTACCTTGAGAAAAAACTGCTTGTTTTCTGTCTGAGAGAAAACTTTGAAACCAAAGGAGTTCAGTGTTAGAAATGCCATAATTATTCAGTTTAAAAAGTAATAATTCATGGTCAATACAATCAAAACATTTAGAAATATCAAGGAAACATGCACCAATTTTTTCTTTTTCATTAAAAGATTCGTACCAGTCATCAATAATTCTATGTAAGCAAGTATTAGTTGAGTGATTTGGCAAGAAGGCATATTGGTCAATATTAATGAGATCTTTGGTCTGTAAATAAGACAAAAATTGGGATTGAACTTCCTTTTCCACTAATTTACAACAGAAATTGGCCTATAATTAGAAATATCGTTGGTGTCACCTTTACCCTTATAAACCGGTGTAGTTCTAGAGATTTTCCAATCATCAGGTAATGCTCCAAGCGTCAGACTTGCGTTAAACAAATTATTTAAAGATTCATAAATGAAAGGAGCTGAAATACGAAGTAATTTAGTATCAAAGTCTAAAATATCAAGACTACTCTGATCAGACAAAAGAGAAAGATTTTTATACGTGCTATCAGGAGTAATTGGTTTGAAGGTAAGAGTGGATACTGCTAGGATGATTCCATGATAAAGTGTGATGGTTAAAAGTTTCCGAAATTTGTTTCCCAACGTTCACGAAAAAATCATTAAATTTATCACTATCCAAATTTGATGGTACGATAGAATTTTTTTTATTTCTACCTGTAATTTTGTTTAATTCTTTCCATAATTTTCTCCTATCGTTACTATATCTACTAGACAGTGAATCAAAATATTTTTTCTTACTTTTACGTATTTCCTTAGTAACTGAATTTCGAATACAGCGATATTCTGTAAGTAAATATGGAAGTTTTAAGGTATCATATTTTTTCTTTAAAAAATCCCGTCTATAAATGAGTTTAATTATATCAGAATTCATCCATGGACAGTGTCTATCCTTAACCCGGCATTTTTTGATAGGAGCATGTTTATTACAACAATACAAAAAAGCACTTTTCCATTAATACCACTTGTTCTTAATAGAGGAACTATCCGTAACACTGTCATTACATGTTAATATACGGGATTGCTTCAAATCATTAATAAAATCGTCTTCTATAAAATTCTTATAATCTCTAAAACGTACAGTATTGTGTAAACATTTTGAGTTTATTTTAAGATTAAGACATGTGTACATGAAAAAATGGTCACTTAATGTAATTTGAGCAACATCAGTTAAAATATGCTTTTCGGGAACAGAAGAGGGAATATGATCTAGACACTTGGATGAAGTGCCAGTCACCCTAGTTGGTTTATGGATTAATTGTGTAAGCGAAATAAGATTTTCAATCATTTTGACAGGATTATCAGTTTCATTATCTCCTAAAGTGTAATCATAATTAAGATCACCCAGTATAATAACATCCTTATCTTCAGAAGTAACCTTCTCAAAAACATCAAGCATTCTGTCAAAATAAAACGTGTCAGAGTTTGGTGGTCTGTATAAACATCCCACTACAACATTAGTTGACTTTAATAACAATTCGATCCAAGAAGCCTCAATAACATTGTCTATGAAATCACGTCTAATAGAATAATGTATGGAATGGTGTACATATATACAGACACCACCACCTCTTGTACCTCTTGTATCTCTATCCTTTCTTATCAAATGATAGTTAGAGATGTTAATCTGGCCATCATTAATCATATCATTCAACCACGTTTCAGTGAGACATAGAATATCAAGATTGATCCTTGAAACTAAAAAACGAATTTCATCAATTTTTCCTAACAGGCTGCGAACATTTTATAGATGGCCTATTTTGAGGCCTTTAAGAGTGGATAGCTTATCAGCACATTTGTCATACTCATTTCGCACCAAAGGTTGGTCATTTCGTTTTTCAGTATTATTAGGTTGAAAGGCACGCTCTTCCTGGCCTGCTCCCTAATGATATTGACACATTTTTTCTTTATGTCCATACTGAGAGCATCGTCGGGATTGGAGTTGGAAACCTATGTTCGCGATGGTTGGGTTCGCCACAGTATGTGCAGCTAGCCGTTGCGTAATTATACTGAGTGGGCGTGGCAGCAACTACATAATATCTAAATTATGGAGCAGCAAGTGTTTGGGGAAACACACACTCAACCTACCTAGATAGAATATTGCTTTTACAAAAGAAGGCATTGCGTGTTACTTTCTACTTGTCCTGGAGATCTCACACAGATGAGTTGTTTTTAAACAATAACATTCTAAAAATACAAACACTGTACCAATATAATTTAGGTCAATTCATGTATCAGTTAAACAATAATATGTTACCACCCATATTTAAATCTTCATTTAACAAAAACAAAACCCTTCACAAATATCCCACACGTCAATCCGATGAATTTCATTTACCACTACCCCGGACCATCCTTGCAAAATCAATTTTTACTTTTGAAGGCCCTAGACTCTGGGGAACTATTAATAGTAACATCAAAGAATCTCCAAGTCTTAATTCTTTCAAATATAAGTTCAAAAAATTTCTTCAAGATAACCATTGAATTTAACTCTTCATCACTCAAACTCTTGTATTTTTGAATCAACATGTTTATCATGTATCACACACTTTTACATCTCTTTCGTTTCCCTGTTGATCGGCGAGGTCCGTCTGTGAGTGCTGGGGCTGGATTCTGGAGACCTTTAATCTCTCTTTTTCTTATTTCCTTTTCTATTTTTATTTCCCATTTTTCCTTTTAATTCAACTGGTTATGCTCAAGTTGTTATTTTATATTTTATATGCTAAACAACTGCAAGAATATTTATTAGGAGGCTGCACTCTACAAGCTCCGCTTTTTTTAGCAGCCTCCTCCATTTCCAACCTGATTTGTAATAATCTTGAATATAATTCTGTCCAGGAATATTTGAAATATGTTTTGTTATTTATATATGTCAACATGTACAGAAGAAACTGTAATTGTTGAAAATGGAAATAAACGAATGAAATGAAATGTTTGGGGATTAATTCTGAATAATTCAGTCCCACCTTTTCCAGTATTTGTGTGCGAAAACGCAAAAGTGACCATCTGATTGCCATTTTGTGCACCATGGTCAACCATCTCCCCCTTCCCAATTTTTAAAAACCGTTCCATGCCCCCCCCCCCTGTGGTGGATATTTTGTATATGCCGTCATGGTAGGCCTAAATATCACCCTCCCTCTGATAATTTCATTGGCATTGTCATTGTTATCGACACGATGAATTGTTTGCAATCGCAGCGGGGACCGATTCTAAAACACAGAAAATCCATTGTCAAAAGCCCCTCATGCAAAAGAAGTCTTGGTGAATCAAAACAGGGGACCGTTTCATAAAGCTGTTCGTAAGTTAAGAGCGACTATGAGAATGACTGCTGATCCCTTCTTGTGGAATAGGGTACATTCGTTGGCGATGGTTAAGCGCGTAAGAAAGGTTCACCAGTCGTTCTTAAAGTCGCTCTTAACTTACGAACAGCTTTATGAAACACCTACCTGCACTTCCGTCCCGGACAGTGGACGAACGACTTTACATTTGCATGTCTTCGTCAACTAAGAATTTTACGACAGCCAACTGCCCAAGTTCACGTATTTTCGACAAAGACCTCTCATCTATTCATTCTGATTTGACGGGCATTTTAAATAGATACCATACCATAGACACCATCAGGCAATCAGAAGGAGCATACATTGTAAATCAGGTTTCCCCAAAAAGATATTCACAACAAGCATCTCCCTTGCCCCACCCCATCCCTATACCCCAGTCCCTTAATGCACTTGCGCGTTTCATATGACAGTAGGTAATTGGCTATTTTCCAGGGCCGTCACGTTTTCAAGCTTTGTTTTTTGTGACGACCCTTGCAACCAACCCATTAATTGTGTAACAGAAAATCCCACTTAATATTGTTCATTTATGTATGATATATTTGATGATTTCTATACATGTACAAAACTATTGTTCATTATCTTGATGTCAAATTTCAGATATGTATTTTCTTGTCAAGAATTTTGTCATGAAAAGTGTTGCAAAAACCAATAAATGAAATGAAATATGTAAAATATGATTACTCATATCCTAACACGTAAAACACTAAACTGGGTATCTTTAATATACACGCTGAAAAATAAAGAAAGAAAAAATAAAACCTTCACATCTTGCCCATGAAATATTGAAAACTTTTCTAGGTTTCAAGTATTCAAATTATAATGGCAGGGCGTGTTCTAGAGAGAGCTTTCATTTTCTTGATGAACTTCTGACAAGAATCAAAATCTAATTAACATCATTGTAAAGAAATGTTCAAGCAGTATATGCACATTAACACAGATGATAATTTTTCCTTTGCAATTCCGCCATTACATGAGCATATTTTGCGATGTGTCGTTTGAACACGAATTCCTCTAGGTAACAAATCAAATGCCTAAATATAGGCATAAATGTGCCACCAAAATTTTGACATTCATGTCTCATCTTTTATTCTCTGTATGTTATCATTAAGTTTTATATTTTCTTTATTGCCAATATACAGGGTTTATTTTTTCTATGCAATTTATGTTTTTTTCATTTAACTTCTTCTCAATTGCTTAATATTTTTCAACTTATAATTCTATCAGTCGTACTCTAAAGTGATATTTAGTGATATCCAACAAACCTCTTCACTTTGTCGGATTGGCATCTTTTCGTCTTTTCATTTTGACACTTTTTCTGCTTTAAAACTCTTCTCTGTTTTCATATGTAATTTTATTTTCTACTGCCATTTTTTTTCTTCTTCTTTTCCATTCTCCCTTTCCTTCTTCTTCTCCTTCTTCTTCTTCTCCTTCTCCTCCTCCTTCTTCTTCTTCTGCTTCTTCTTCTCCTTCTCCCCTTCCTTCTTCTTCTTCTTCTCCTTCTTCTTCTTCTTCTTCCTTTTCTCCACCTCCTCCCCCTTCTTCTTCTTCTTCTTCCTCTCCTTCCCCCATAATCTTTGTATTCCCACCTCATTTCCTCATTCCACCTCCAGCCTTCATAAGACAGATTTATGTGGCGCAATGAGCCAAATATTTCACGGGCCATATCTGGCCCGTGAAGCAAAAATCTAAAAAGATGCGAGCAATCAATTTATTTTGTTTTCTAAAAAAAAAATTAAAATGAAAATAAAAAAATGAAATCGGATTTTCGGATAGATTTTGAAATAATAATGTTTCCTTTTCCTTTATTCCTGTTTCTTTTGCTTGGTCGTGAAACGTAGAGGGGAAGGGGGATACCCCCGTATGAGTACACTGTTAGAAAATGTATCCTTAAAATAAAAGAAGTTCGTTCTTGCTGTCAGCAGCAGAGACTCGAGAACACTTGTAATCTTACCAGATTGCGTAATCTTACATTATATCAAAGGAAATTGGTGTATGGCACCTTACAAATCTCCTTTTCCCCTTTTCAAACAGACCTGTTCTGTTAAGTTATATATCAATATTTATTAGATAAATTGTTGCTTTTGCCAAAGAAAGCACTTCGTATTATTCATAGTACACGTTTCCGTTCTCATACGGACCAACTTTTTCTAGAAAGTAAACTGTTGAAAGTCAAAGACCTGTATTTACTACAGTCAGGGCACTTCATGTATTGTTATAATAATAATGCACTTCCCCATATTTTTGATGCCATGTTCTCTAAAAATCAATTTTATCATAACTACCCCACGAGACACTCTGACGAACTTCACATTCCACTTTACAGAACTTTACTGGCCAAAAATACATTTTTATTGAACGGTCCTAAATTCTGGAACTCACTAGCTAATAATGTTAAAGCATGGACCGGGTCCATGGTTAAAGACAGTGTATCCTTAAATTCATTCAAACGTAAACTCAAACTTATCTTGCTTAATTCCTATAATTCTTCGCAACGGAACTAACACTTAATTATCTTGATTATTTTCCGTTTTATTGTTTTATCTTTTTTCATCTGATATTGTCCAGTTATATCATCTTTTGTTATTTCACCAGATCAAGCTGGTTCGTGGTCAGCCCTTTCCCATTCTTAGTTTTCCTCATTTTTAAAAAAATAGTTATCTTGTCTTGTACTGTCCTGTCTCTTGTTTTGTCTTGTCTTCTACGTCTTGTCATCCCCTCTCTCTTTCTGATTTTTTTCTTCTGTCTTACGCAACATATCCTTTACAACGAAGACCTCTTTGTGTGAAAGCATTGCATTTGTTCAGTAATTATGTTTGCATCAATATGATTTCTTTTGTTCCCCTTTTCTTTTCTGTAATACATACATGTACGCATATAAGAATAAGTTGACTATACTTTCTTCATTTCCACGGGGGATCCACACTTTACAAGCTTTGCTTTTTAGTGGATCCCCCTCATTTCAATTTATGCTCTATATTATACTGTTTTTATTGTTTGTTTTACGAAGTAAGAATGCCCTTCTGTAAAATTGTACTTGATTTGTATTACTTTATATTACTTTGTATTATGTTTTGAATGGAAATGAATTGAATTGAATTGAAGTTGGAGAAAAAAATCCTGTTTTATGAATTTGCAGAATGATTCTATTATTGCTTTCTGCAAAATCTTTTTTTTCCCTGTAAAATCAGGATTTTTAAAATAACATACGCCAGTGACTTGCATAATGAACTAAGTATAAACGTACACTCTGCTTTATAGTTTCAATACTATATATTCCTGTTTTGAGGGGGGGGGGGGTTAAAGCTGCATCACAACGATTTTTTAAAACATCGTCTTGAGAGATAAATATTTATTTTCATTTGATTTCATAATAAGAACAGAAATGATGGGAAACCTGCTTTGATTAATTTGCTCCTTCATAGTATTTTGGGGGTTAATACTGAATTGATTAAAATCGTATTCTGTTTGATTGATATGCATATTGATAAAAGCACTTTTGACGTCAAGGGGGGAAAACACAAAAAAGGGCTCCTCATTATAAATCCCATAAATATCATTGCAATAGAAATCATGATGCATTCCGGGAACGCGATCCTGGACATTTCGATGGATTCAGGTCTCAAGCTAACACTTCTAAAATTCTTTTAAAATAATTTCAGATATAATATAATAATGATAATAATAATAAAGGGTATTCATATTGCGCACATATCCCCCTTGTTAGGTGCTCAAGGCGCTCCTATATTACCCGGCTAAGCTCGGCGTTAATAGCGCACACAGCTTTTTCAGGGCCCCGTCTTACAAAGAGTTACAGCTGATCCGATCAATCGCAATTATGGACGGCCAGCAACGTCAACATCTATTACGCATGTTTGTTCAAAATATTTTCGAACTATGATGCATATTCATGCATTAATTGTGCTCTTGAAAATTCAGTGCGCTTCTTTTTGTTTACAAAGGGCATTGTGCAAAATTAATATCCTGTAGAAAAAAATTATGTCACTGATGGATTTCCATATAGTTATGATTGATTGGATCAATCGTAACTCTTTGTAAGACCGGGCCCTGATTAACTCTCAGTTTGCAAATTATATTTCGAAGATGGGTATCAACTGACTTTCCAATGGCGATCAGTAGTAATGCAGATTGAAATAAAATGTGTACATGGTAAACTTACCTACCGAGCAAAAGAGGAAACCATGTTTCATTTGATCCCATAGGATGAGATACGAGATAAAGATTCCTCATATTTTAATAATTAGATTAAAACGACTGTGGAACATCCTACAAGATAAACTTTACTCCAATGTTCAATTTCTGCAATGTTCGCTGAGCCTGTGCATTTTCTTTTCTTATTCATCGATTTAATAAACTAGTCAGGGGCGGATCCAGGATTATCCAGAAGGGGGGGGGGGGCACATTTTTCGGAGGAAAAAACTTGAAAAGCCAAAAAAAGTCCTCATTTTCAAAAGACCAGGGGCCAGCTCCCCCCCCCTGGATCCGCCATGCAGTGAAACTAATCATATGTTGTGGGGTTTTTTTCTGCTTCGTAAATATATCGAGGAAGGAAATCGATGCCGTAGGAAATAAAAACGCTAAGGACATCGATCACGATCGATCGATGGCATTCGATAAAAAACGCTTTTTCATTTTAAACTAACGTACGCAAGATGTATATAACATTTCATATTTTCATGCGTAAAACCCGAACATTTCTTTATTACACTAATTGTTCAATTATCAGCTTTCTCGCGTCTCTTTCCCAATACTCGCTCGGCTATTATAACGCTGTATTTGGTGCTTTACTTGTTACTCTTTCCCTCTGTCCTTCTCTCTCCCTTTCCCGCCCTTTCTCTCTCGCTCCTTATCTCCTTTACTCATTGGCGGCGGAAGCCAAAAATTTTAGGAGGGGACAACCAAAAAACTTTTGACAACCAAAAAAAAAAAAAAAGATTCTCAACCCAAAAAATTTAGGGGGGACGTAGGGAAATAAATTGACAAGCAAAAAAAAAAAAAAAAAAAAAAAAAGGTCGTCAACAACAAATTTAGGGGGGACCGTCCCCCCCTCCTCAAATTTAGGGGGGGGACACGTCCCCCCGTCCCCCCCCCCAGTGGCGGCACCAGGATTTTCAAAGTGGGGGGCAAATGGGGGGCAAAATAAAATATTGGGGGGGCAAGGGCAGTCAAAAAATTTTTTTGCATGTGTGGAAAAATCGAGCGCGAAGCGCGAGTTTTAGTGGCCCCAATAAACATTTTTTTGTTACACTTGATATAAACAGAAATTTTTGTAAAATCAGGTAATGCTTAATGGAGCAAAGTTATTGATCAAAACTAGATCATTAACTGAACATTTACATAAATGTAATCTTAAGGCGTAGACCTATTCTACTTTTACATTTTTGTATCACATCAGAAAAAATGCACAATATTCCATGAAATTTCAACGCATTCTCTGGCTGCCATCTTCAGTAGATAGTCAATACGTAAACACTGACACGTACAGCCACGTGTGTAGTTCAGTAGTTTAGCCACATTTCACTCTTGACTAGCCTTCATCACAAACTGTATGTACCATTGAAGAATGCTGATCGCATTGTAAAAGACTTCAATATTTAATTTCTGTTCTCTTTTTCATATCTTATTTTTTTCATACATAGGCCTAATAATTTTCTTCCGAAGACAGGAAAGTTTTTAATACACAGGGTAAAGTTTATTTTCAAATATACTATAGTTGGGTGTCTTGTTATGAGAATATAGCCTAATAAATACAAACATTCCCCTCGTGGAAAGGTCGAAAATTTAAGAGGGAGGGGACAGAACACCCATCGCAGATTGCACATCTTTACATAGCCTATTTACTTTTTCACTAAAAACCATGACGGTGACAAATTATGAACGAAGAGTTCAAGCATTCTTATTTGTTAATGAAGCAAATCGATGAGTTTAATCCAAATTTTACATGAGTAGATGCATATTTATTTCAAGGAAGGGGGCAGACTTTGAGTATTTGTCCTCCACGCCCCCCCCCAAAGAATAAACATTGCTGACGACAGAATACACGCCATGTACTGTAGTTTAACACTTACATTAGCTTGTGTATCACACATTGAAATGTCTGCCTTAATGCAAGATATAACAAGCGATATAAACTTATTACAAACTAATAGTGTGCGAGGAAGCCAACAGCGACTAAGTGAGAAAATTTTCAAGTTTTGAAGAGCAGAAAATGGTATTTTAGAGCACTTCACAGCTGAGCTTGAATATGTAGTACGACAGCATCTACTTATTTACAAATTACTGTATAATTTTCTTTTAAGTCCTCAAAATTTCTGGGGGGCAACTGGGGGGGCAAAGCTTCTGAGTGGGGGGGCAAATGCCCCCCCCCCCCATGCCCCCCTTGGTGCCGCCACTGCCCCCCCGCTTCCGCCGCCTATGCCTTTACTCAATCCTCGCTCCTTATTTCATTTATCTCAATCTCAGTCTCACCCTCGCTCCTTTCCCTCATCTCCTCTCTTCTCTTGATCATGTTAAATCCTGGTTTATATCCATATAAAGTAGGCCGATATGAAATATTTTGTATACTTGTTACCCACCCACCTTCCTTTCTCCGTAGCAATTGTAATTGTTATCGAGGAAAGCTATACTTCAATGTACTGCCTTTTAAACACCATTTGCCTTCGTCATGCTCGTTCATTTATATCTATTAATTCCTACGGGGACTTGTTATATGCAGTTTTTATCAAAGTTCGGTTTTTTAGCAATACAAAATAGAAATTATGCATCATAATGCATCTAATTGCGTATATTTTTTGTTTCTATCTGTTCTTAGAGGCAGCAAACCATTTACGACATATTTGGATCTCTTTCGGCATGCTTCTTCTTTACGACGTGACAATCAGTCACTATATCCAAAACGCAATGTTCTTTGAAAGCTACAATAATACATATGTAAAACAAAGACAGACGAGACATGAAAAGATCTCAAGATACCAGGAATCAATATTGGTAAAGTAGGGAAAATGAAGATTTAGAAGAATATAGGTGGACGAGAAGGAAGATATAAGAGAGTTTCCAATTGTATGGGAGTGTGTGGACGTGGGTGGGCGGTGTGGGTGATAGCCCAGGGTTCGATTTCCCGTCACAGCACCTAATCCCGTGTAGTCCAGGCTACAAGAGGCATAACCTTGTTTTTTTTACATTAAGTCATATAAAACACTTTTTTAATGGTTTCTTCTTGTCAATTCGAGGGTGCTTCTTATGAATCTGAATGATGCCATTCGTGTAACCTTGAACATTTTTCGCATATTGGCAAAATCTAATATGGCCGCCAAAATATGCAAATTACCATGAAAATCTAAAAAGTGGTCGCCCATTGGCTATAAAATGCATGAAATTGTAAGGCAGGAGTGAAATACTCTGTGATTTTTTTTTGGACAAAATATTGTTTTTCAAAATGGCAGCAATAGATCCCTGCATACTCTATTATGTACAAAATGAATAAGGAAAACTAATTTTCACAAAAATGAGCACTAAACTGCAAGTAATTGTGTTAGAATTAATGTATGAAAATCATCATTACTACTGAGATCATTTATCATGCCATGTATGGGGAAATTGATGTATTTTGATGTTCCAAATAGCCGCCATTGGCCCAAACAGTATTATGTACAGTGGCCAAAAAAAAAATAGCAAGAGTTAGTGGAATACTGACTAAAAACATTATTTGATATGCCATGTATGAGATGAATGCTGTATAGATAGATAAATAGATAAATAAATAAATGCACGTAATTGCGATCTATAAGTAAAATATTGTTTGAAAGCATAAATTCTAACAAAATATATTATTTCTTCTGCTAGTGAGATGATAAATAATGTATTTTGAAAATCAAAATTGCCTCTACAGGACTTAACGGTACTGTACAATGTGAATAGGGACAAATGATTTTAACAGATTTCGGCTTTACTTGACTAAATGGTATTGTATGAGTAATATTGTCTGAAAACTCGATTTGTAATTAAATATATCATATATCATGTAATTTAGGTGATAAATGCTACACATCAAAATAAAAAATGGCCGCCAAAGGCCCTTTTGATAAAATTATCTGTCCCCATTCAAATTGTGCATAATACGATAATGCCAGCCATTTTCAATTTCAAAATGCAGCATTAATTTTATCACCTTAATTACACAAGATACATGATATATCTCGTTACATCACAATTATATGCAATATTCATAGTCAAGCAAAGCCAAATTCTGTGGAAATTATATGCCCAGTTACAATGTACATAGGCCAAAGGCATCCATTTTGAATTTCAAAGTACAATACCTTCGTGAACACTATATGATGTATTTGGTTATAAATCATGTTTAAGACAAAATCTTTGCTCATACCTCACAGTTACACGCATTTTATGATTCTCACTCTTCTAAAATTAGTTCCCTATACGCAGTTTACATAATTTAGTTAGGGCTTGTAGCGGCTATTTTGAATGTAAAAATACAGTACGTATCACCTACATGGGAGAAGAAATGATATATTTTTATGAAAATCACGTTTTCAAATAATGTTTTACTCATACAACAGGATTATATGGATTTCGTAGTAAAAAAACCCAAAATTCTTGAAAAATTATCTGTCCCCATTTACATTCTAGATAATCCTGTTAGGGCCTACAGGACTTTTTTAATTTCACAATACGGCATTTATCTTATGCATGAAAAAATGATATGTTTCGCTAGATAAATTGTTTTCAGACAGTATTTGAGGCGTAGATCACAATTACATGCATTTTATGGTTCTTACTCTTGTACAAATTAGTGTCTCCATTCACATTGTACATAATAGATATATAGGGCGTTTGGTGGCATGTTGAACATCACATGACATTGAAAATGATACATTACGTTAGCAATTCAGTTTTCATTCATTACTTCACTAAAAGATCACAATTACTTGCATTTTAGTGCTCACTTTTGTGAAAATTAGTTTTCCCCATGTAAATTCATGTGTTCCATTTGCCAGATGCTACCCCTCCTTCTCTCCCTCCCTCCCTCTCTCTCCCTCTCTCTCTTT